>NC_133319.1:1592479-1941780 GCF_012295235.1 Primulina huaijiensis | reverse complement strand
GATTATGTCCTGAATCACAAAGAGTTGTGAACCCACGGCTAGCTGTATCCCTGAACCATTGAGGGTCACACAAGTACTGGATTGTTTGTTCCCGTTGAGAGAATAAATTCAAGAAGTTGAATTTATATTATATAGTAAATTCAAGGAGTTGAATTTATGATAATTAAATTTTGAGAGAATAAATTCAAGTAGTTGAATTTATAAAATTTGAGAATATGATTTATTAAACTCAAATGTTGGGTTTATTAAATATTAAATTTTGGAAGTGATAAAAATTCAATGAGTTGAATTTATAATTTAAATAATAAATTCAAATGTTGAATTTATAATGTATTTAATTTATTAAGCTCAAAAGTTGAGTTTATTTATTAATAAATTAAATAAGGTGGGTATGTTTAATGGGCTTGTAAGAGTACAAGTCCATCATAATAAATAATTAAAGTTTTAATAGGCCTTGATTAAATTAATTAAACTAGTTGGACTAGCCCAATTAATTAAATCAAGCCCATTAATGTTAATTATGTCATTAGGCTATTATTTAATTATAAATAATACATGTTGATTACAAAACCCTAGCCCACCCCACCACATGATTTACGTCTCCCACTTTCAAAAAGAAAAAAAAATTGGCCTCTTTGGTTTTTTTTCTTTCCAAGGTTGAGCCGCCTCTCGTTTTAGTATCCAACGTAAAATCTCTTCCAAATTTTCTAGTGCAATTTGGAAGAGGAACATACCATCCAGTCGTGGACTTGATAGGAGGATTTCATCGAAGAAAGTTCGTAGGGAATCAACAAGAGCTAATCCGTTTATACCGGATTAGTTGGAGTCCAGTGATTTAATTCACAAAGGTATAATTCTTTAAACATCCTATGCATGTTTAATTCCTGAAAACCATACGAGTGTCCAAAAGAATTATTTTGTTTTCAAAAATTTTAAACTTCCGCTGCGTTTGGGCACGTAGAAAACCGAGATCCAACATTGGTATCATGGCAATTTGTCACCTTTTATCTTCCGGTAATATTGACAAATTTTTAGAATATAAATGGTTGTCTAAACGAGTTAGAGGCCAGGGTGGTCAGTGTTGGTTCTTGGGGCGTTTGCCAACCCAAGTAAAGATATTAAAATTTTATGTATAGTTTTTCTAAAATCCTAGTTTCGAAGAAATTTTTAACTCAGTTTAGAGTCCAATGCTAAGATTGGGTATGGTGCATTGGATCCATCCCTTTGAGTTTAATTGATGTTAGATTCTCTACTGACATGTAGAAGTGACTGTCTGTATGTTTCATTGTATGTGATACTGTATCTGCTTGATGTTTTGTGCTATTTCTATGTCTTAGTGAATTTGTATGGTTTAAATTTTTTTGACTAATTAGATACAGGGCTTTGGTGGACAGGATAGGGGAAAAATAATTGTTTTAGATAAGAAGGTTTCTAGACGCAGGGTTTACTTTGTTGGATAGATAACATATGAAAAATCTTTCGTCAGCCCAGGGAGATGGGGCAGAGTTCTGGTGAGAGAGGGAAAACGTTGGGTGGTAGAGAATGTTAAAGTGGTGATTATTTTCAAGAGTAATATATAAATATTTGTTTTACGACTGCTGGTTTAGCAAAAAGCTCGAACAATCTCTACTAACCTTCATAAAGTCGACATTCTTTAACTTCTCGTTGTCAACAGATGTGATTTTTCTTGAAATGCTTTTTCGCCCTGTAATTTGATATAGAGTCAATAGAATCTTAAATTTTACATTTTATGCAAGTCCATTTTTAAACTGTTGAATTTGAGTACAATGACAAAATGTCAAGTATACTGAAAAGCAAGGGTGAGACCTGTCGGGATTCTCACTCCATGGTGATATTTTTTGTTAGTTATACCCAAAACTATATCTTATAATATCATGTTATCTTTTCCAATGCAGGATAATATCAGGACATCTGGCCTTTAGGTATTCAGTCACTAACAAGTAACTAGAAGTTGCATTGTTTGAAATGCTGTACACTTCTGACACTTAAACCAATTCTTCAAAGGAAAAAACTTCATTTGCTACTATTTCTCTAATTTATGTATCATGGAAGATATTTCCGTTGCAGTGTAAGAAATTCATGAACGATTAATATATCTTAAAAGAAATTCAAGCACTGATATTATAAAGATGATTGTAGTAATTAAGGCATCACTTTATGATATAACCGCTCCTCTGAAATTTTAGACAACTAGCAGCATATACTTCTTCAGCTCCAAATCTCTGCCCTCAAATTTGCTTATTCTGTGCAGAAAGTGTTCTGTCAAAAGGGCATTGTCAGTCCCTCTACAAATATATATGGCTGGTGGAGGAGGCAAAGAGGGCTCATCAAGAAATCATGATCAGACGCCAACATGGGCTGTTTCTGGTGTTTGTGCAGTGATTATACTCATCTCTATTACCTTGGAGAAGATACTCCACAAAGTTGGAATGGTAGTTAGCACCTATGCCATTGCTTCAACATTTCATCCTTTTTTCATTCACATTTTGGATGCCAAAATATTTCTGCCCTTTCTTTGTGAATTTTTTTTTCCACGTGTCACTTCTTTTTATGGGTAATAGTTGTTCGTTATTTTTTTAGATCCTGATTTTCTTTCCATATTTGTTCCTTGAATAACACGCCAAAGTTCGTGGATTCTATCCTTATTTAACCAATTATTTGATTGATGTTCTTTCTTTGTCAGGGTCTGCTATTCACAGTCTTGAATTCTATTTGTTCACCTTGGTAAAAGCCTCATTTAATAAGTTGACAATGAGCACGTATGCACTCATATTGGAAAGCATCTTTGAATTGCTTATACATGTGCAATATACATCTCTATTCACAATTATGGTGAAAAATCAGACTGAGTCAAATACAAGCATTAGTTTAGTGTTGTTTTTAGAATGCAATTAAACATGTTTGAGCTTGCTTAAAGATCATAAAATTTCTACTTGTTTGAGCTTGAACGAACCTGCTATGTTTGAACCTAATTTCAACTCTGGTCAATCTGAGACTCTGATAATGACTTTGGATTTAAGCTAAAAAATCCTCGAATTTTTACTAACCCAGAACTGAAATGAACTGCATCCATTGGATAATCAATTCGACTTCACATTCATCTCCTCATTCTCAACATTACAATCGTTAAGTTTAATAATCTAAATCCAAGTATAAGAAACGACGAATCCATTATTTATACAACCAAAATGGAACCGAGTTTCTATCAAAGTCAAAATTATCACAATGTCCTATCATAAAATACTTTGGTCGACCACTATTGAAAATCGAATTAAAACACTTGAACAAACAAAATGTGTTAGCAACGCTTTCAAACATATTAACTATTAAGTGAAAACTTCTCCTTAATGCCAGCCATAAAAACATACATGGACTTGACATATTGGCCATGTGACGAGCGAGGCTGAAGAGGGTGATGAATGTCGGTGCCATGAGGTAGCAAGAACAAGGAGCGACTAATGACAGGTTTTTTAGGTGAAGAGAACATGAATGAATCGATCCCAGACTAAAATAAGAAGAATTTCAACATGAACTGTGTATGCATGAGACTGTAAAAATTGAGAAACAGAGTTTAAAATTTTTGATAGGTATTTTGCTTATATCATCTAAGTTCATCGTTTTTTTAAGCCCACAAAAACTCTAAAGTTATGCATGCTTTGATTTGGAGACATTCTAGGATGGGTGGCTCCTGATAAATTTCCTAGGGAGCGTGTCAGTGAAGATAGAAACACGCTGGAAAAACTCATGTTGGTTTGTCGGACAATTGTTGAATCTTGTCGTTACATTTTTCTTTAGAAAAGGATGTAGATAAATAAGCAAAGCTGATATAAACTGAAAAGACTAGCGTGTCTTAGGAGCAAACGAGGCATAAGATTTGCATATACCACAAATTTCAGCATTAAAGGTGGACTTTTTAAGCACCTGTCTTGATGAATATGGTTTAAACTCTAGCAATAGCTAATAATATCAAAACTTGCATGGATACACCAACCGGAGCATCAAATCATCCATCCTGATTGTCGCTATGCCATCTAGCTAATATTTCTTCGTCTACACTATTTCATGTTCCAAAATTGTAAACCGATTGCTGTTTGTATCCCTTCATTGGAGCTCTTACACAGACGGCCCGTATGTATTTGTGTATGTGCAGATACATACATATATCTTTATTTCTATGTATTGAGTATTCAACATACAATGAAATTCTATTTTTCAATAACTTCAGCCTGTCCCATTCTATTGGTAAGACTGTCAAATCACTAGCCACATTAGCCATTTTGAACAAAGTGTATTCAAAACAAATGAACAATTGAATATGTTGCCACTTGTGGAATCTGGTTATTTCGTGCTAAGTCTCTTAAAATCAAAACATAAAATCAACCATGCTTCTGTAAAGCGTACAAGTAATGGCAGGATATTTGAGGGTGGGCCTTATAACAATTTGGTAGGTCCTGACATGAGAATAATAAGTTAGAAAATATGGATAACCAAATGATGTATGTCTTTAATAGAATATCGAGCTAAACAGCGGATGAAACAATGTCGGAAAATAATTAAACCAGAATTAGGACCAAATGGTGCCTAACATTTTGAATTTATTTTTTTTAAACAAACGTTTGGAAAAAATAAAAGCTTCTGATGGGAGAAAGTCACAAAACAATATTTTCATTTCAAATAAAAAATTATGAATTTTAAACAATCCTATCATTACATTAATGGTGCATATCTTCTTGTCCATATTCCTAATCTCTATATAATTATTGACTTAACACATCTTAATTTTTCCTTCTAAAATTCACATTATTAATTTAGTAACGATAATAATAATCAAATATATTAACACAAAATAATTCCATTCAACCGGTAATAATATAATAATTTATAAAAACAAGACTTTTTTCACTGTGGAAGATGATGAGAATAATCAGGATGAAGCGTAAAAGAATTAAATATAAAACTTTGAATTTCACACCCATTTAACATTTTCTACCCCAACTTCTCGAATGCAAACTTTCACAACACTATCTGAATTGTACGTGTGAGAAAAAAATATCAAATTTATGAACATTTTGGAATACCGATATTTTCGGTACCATATGATATTGATATCGAAATTTTCGGTATGATAACAAGTATAAAGTTTGAATTTTTTTTGTATATATTGAAATACAAAATAATATATATAAATTTCAAAACATACAATATTTTTAAATAATAAAGTTAATTTTTTTAAAAAAATATAAGGTATTTTTTCAGTATAGAACATTATATATCGATACCGTACTAAAATCTAGCTATATGCTAATTATACATTCGGTACGATATCGATATAAATATTTTTAATACCTTAATTTTTAAATACTGTGTGCGGTATATGTTTTTCGATACGGCATGCAATTTTGAATAAAGAAAATCTCTTATATTATTGACACGATCTTATGTGTTTAATTTTCTACTCCAATCTCGGTCAATCACTCGCGTGTGGCACATATTTAAATTAATTATAACTCAAATAAAAAAATTAATAATCATATTACCGTTTGACTCGTGGAATGAGACGATAAATTGAAATATAAGAATGTCGTAATTATTTTCTAATTCCTAGTATTATAAAATTGAGCCAAACAGGTGAAGATGCAATGATTCATTTATGATCAAATGCCTAAACGCTAAAATTGTTAATTATATTTTCTCTTAAGCATCATTCCTATTTGTAAATGAAAAATATAGAACTAGCTGAGGAACCACGATAAAATTTTATTTCACCTCTTACAATCTTGATAATCATATATGACAGATTTATTATAAATATAAATGCATATAACATTATTTTCACATTTTATTTTGAGTATATATCTTGTACGACGGTCTCACGGATTTTCATTCATGAGACATATCAATCATACTCATATTTACAATAAAAAATAATACATTTGACATAAAAAAAATAATTTTTCACGAGTGACTCAAATAGAATATCGGTATTACAAAATTTACCTATGAGATTGTCTTACATGAGTTTTTGTGTTTTATTTTTATCTTAACACGCACCTTACATTTTTCTTTATCAAATCGTATATATTCCTTCACTAAAAAATTCCTGGACATTCTCATCGTACAAATTTTAATCATAATATTTGATTTGTTCCTGAAAAAACCTATTTATCAACGAGATTTATTTATATTTCTCTTGATAAATCGGAGACAATTAATGTCTAATTTTAGGCTTTCGATTCTAGAAATTAGGTGCTTAATTTATTATTATTATTATTATTTCTTAAAATAAGGTAGTAATTGTCTCGACCAATTAAAATCTTGGGGTACGTCCTTATTTATTTTTATTATTGGTTAAAGCACCCAATCGTTGACTTTCTTGGAACTATCGTGCATTAATAATATGTTAAATAAGAGACTTTAAAGATTTAATTTCATAATTTTACGTGGTTTTACAAGAACCGATCATTTTATTTGACTTCGTAGGTTTTTTTAACATTTTTTTGGGAAAATAGTTTTGTAACCTTTTGTGAGACCTCAATACTTTTATTTATTTATTTATTATTATTATTATCTACTTCATCAAAGACATAAAATTTGCCAAATTTTTATACAACTGCACTGAATGCCTGTTAAGAATCAAGATACATGAGCAAAATCCCAAGAGTAAAATACAAATACAGTAAACTTTGAAAGATTCAATAAGCCGAGCAGAAACAATGAGGGATGTCGTAAGAAATTTTAGTATGTATGACTAAAACATGAAATCAAACCGAAGTCAGTACAGTGTCCTTAAAAAAGGTTTGTCTCCTCCTGTGTTTGCTTCGAGGATCAAGTTGGATGACTCTTTTCCAGGAAGCAACGAGACAACCAGTAGTAACCTAGCACAAAAGTACTACATAGGCGAACTAAATCGATCAATATCTGAACTTTATTATGATCTGGAGTAGAGTAACAAGAAGAAGAGGAACAAAACAAGTATGTTAGAGTGGAAGTTGTGTTTGGTTTGAAGGACTCGGTAGTGCCTTTGGGTACCATATGGACAGTCACATACTGGTCAGCTGAAAGATCAAAGGTTGTTCAGTTGGAGCATCAACAATCAGTCAGGTGGAAGGTCACTTCCAGAAAGATCTAGAGTGAACCTTAGTGGAAAATTTTGCTTTGATCGGTCCAATATTCGAAGCACCCAGATCGCGTTCGTACGCTTGCACACAAGTCAACCTTTTCCAGTGCAAATCGAGCCCTTGATTTGCACACCCACTGCCGCCGACGCATGTGAGAAAGAGCTCCTACTATACTTATAATAAAGGGAAAGGATTTCATGATTTCTTAACCAATCATTCTTACACCTTCACAAGATATAACTCAATATAAGTTTGTTTATTAACCGTATTCACCTCTATACTAACCGTTGTGCTGAAGTGAACCATCATCACATCCAATAAATAAATGTCACCTCAGTAGTGAACACAAAAATGAACACGGTTAATAAACAAAATATCAAAATCATATATTAATTTTGATATATTGTATACCAATCATGTCTATTATTAAAATGACATTTATTTAGTAGATTTCATCACGTTCAATAAATAAATTTATGAAAAAAGGGGGAGCAATTGTCCCGACGACCAATACCACGTTCGATAATCTTCTTTAAATCAAAATCTCGTACGTCCCTAGCTACTTAATTATTTTACGGAAGGTTCAAGAATTCAACGTACGACTTTTGTTATATTTGTACATTTGTTAATCGTATTCAGTAAAATTTTCATCGAATTAAGTGATTTAAATAAAAAGCATTCAAAAGTAAAGAAACAAGATCAGAATTCCAAAAAAACTTGCGTGCCGTCGCTAGTTCATCTCTCTCTCTTTTTTTTTTTTTTTTTTTTTTTTTTTTTTTTTTTTTTTTTTTTTTTTTTTTTTTTTTTTTTTTTTTTTTTTTTTTTTTTTTTTTTTTTTTTATGCGATTTTGGTCATGTGAAGTATCATTTTTTACGATTTTGGTCATGTGAAGTTGATATGACGATCATAAACCTTGTCAATGTAACATTATCATTTTCTAATTAAAAAATGCCTAAATTGTCTCAAAATCAATTTTAGTAACAAAGACCAAAATTATCAATAGACAAACGCACATTAAAAATGGAAAACGAAGTGAGAACGAGACCAGCTAAACTTATTTTGATTGAAATTATGTGTGTATAAATACATGATGTTAGTTTGAAAGATTATTACAAGAAAAACCTTAAACCACATAGAAAATGGGAGTTCAGGAAGTTGCAGTGCATATGAATGCAGGAGATGATGTTAGAAGCTATGCCAACAATTCAGCTCATCAAGTAATTATTCCATCTCTCAAATATATATATATATATACTCAAATTAAAAGTATTCAAACCACCTTTTTACAAAGTATATTCATTCCTTTTATAGCTAATGCACATGTTATATTATTATGGTTTTTCTACAGAAAATAGGGATATCGAAAGCGAGGCATGTTTTGGATGAGACCTTGAAAGAAATGCTTGCTGATAGTGGCTTCCCAAAGTGCTTCAAGATGGCTGATTTGGGTTGCTCATCGGGGCCGAACACGCTCTCTGTCGTCGCTCAAATAATGGGCACGATCGAAGGGTTGTGCGAACTTAAGAATGTCGATGAGCTGCCTGAATTCGAAGTATTCTTAAATGATCTCCCGGGGAATGACTTCAACAACTTGTTTAAGTTGCTACCCGAATTTTATAAGAAACTTAATGATCATCCTGTCAAAAACAAAGGGCTTCGATGTTTCATATCTGGCTTGCCGGGCTCTTTCTACGGCAGGCTGTTTCCTACCAACGCTCTCAACTTTGTCTACTCATCATTCAGTCTCCAATGGCTCTCTAAAGTACTTAAATTCGTAGTCCCTATAAATTTATGTACTAGAATTTACAAGTGGGAATTCATTAATGCATATATAAATCATCATGCATGCGATTCAGTTAATTGTATATATAATAATAATCCATTAATGCCAAACAGAGAAGTACAGAGAAGTAGTTGGTCCTTTTCTCTCGTTTGTGATGTTTAAAATTTTGTTTTTTGTTTTTTTTTACTATATAGTAAATATTGAAATATTGCATGTATATATATTATACATACAGATCCCGGACGGATTGGAGGAAAACAAACAAAATATTCACATGGCAATGGCAAGTCCTCCGGAGATATTCGATGCATATGCAAGGCAATACCAAAGAGATTTCACGACATTCTTGACCTCTCGAGGTGAAGAAATGTCATGCGGTGGGCGTATGGTTCTGACATTTGTGGGCAGAAGCGCTGAAGATCCCTCTACAAAAGATGATTGTACTCATTTCAAACTTCTTGCAAGTGTACTTCTTGAAATGGTTAATGAGGTATGCATGAAAATATCACTGGTCCAAATTACAATTTTGTCATAATATTTCGATTTTGGTTTTTTGTGTTGTCGAACTTCAGTTTTAATCCGTTATTTTTTTTTTTAATACAATTACATGTCTTTTTCCGAAATTGCTTTACTCAACTCACATCAGTAATCCAGTGAAAATTAAAATGACTAAAATTGCCAAATTTGATAAGATATAGGATTAAAACTAGAATATGATAATATAGATCATGACCAAAATAGCAAAGAGTCAAATATATATGACCAAAATTGTAATTTTTCTTAATGGTTTAGGATAGTTTTATGGAGTGTTTGCGGCCTCTAGAAAAAGCGATAATGATTTTTTTTCTTTAAAAATTTGTTAAGGATATTGGTAGAGATTTTCCTTAACACTTGCATTTGAACTGTAACATGAACATAACTAAACTCATGAAGATATGTTAGTAGTTTGAAGTCGAGACAAGAGTAAAATCTTTGTCCTTAAGAAGAATTTGTCACAAGATATGAAAATCGTTTCCCAAGATACGACTTCCAACTTGTAATAATAATACTACAAATCACATGATGCAAACTCTTTTTTGAGAAGAAAGAAGAAAAAAGTGTGTATAATTGTAAAGCAAACAAAGTTTATTACATAATTTGCATTATTGAGAATTAAAATATTACTACACAGTTCAAAAATATAATTTGCTTGGTGAATAAATTAGGGACATGTGAAGGAGACCGATTTGCATTCATTCAACATGCCTATATACACACCATGCAAACAAGAAGTGGAGGCATTAATACACAACGAAGGATCCTTCAATCTTGACAAGTTCGAGCATTTTCTAGTTCCCTGGGATGCACACGTCGAACATGAAAATACAGAAGACCGAGCATCGGCGCTTGGCCCCAAGGGATCTGTCCCCGACTACCGGCGTGGAAAACTTGTCTCAGATTTCATTCGGGCTTACACGGAACCAGTCTTGGCTAGCCATTTTGGGAGCTCCATTATTGATGATTTGTATGTGAGGTATGCGAAGAAACTTGCAGAGTATTTGTCAACGGAGAAACCATTGTTCTTCAATGTTATCATTTGTTTAAGTAAGAAATGACTGTTTGGATCAGAACCTGGCCTGTTCATACAGGAGTTGATTCATTAGCTCAGTTTAAATAATCTATGTATTGATTGTGGATTGTGGCCTCATATTAAATCCAATATTGTCAAAATGGTCCTCGATCGAGTCAACCAATTTTAGATTTTGGTTTTCTAAGTAGTTATTATTGGGTCTTAGCCGGTAACCTTTTTTTTTTTTTTTTTTTTTTTTTTTTTTTTTTTTTTTTTTTTTTTTTTTTGGGTTATTTTTTTTTTTTTTTTTTTGTCATTTTCGCTTAGTGTTGACGTGGACACTACATATATCGATATTTAATGTCGCCATATCACCAAACTCTCGAATTTATATAGATATCGTGACTCCTTGAAATCTTGTAGTTTTAGTCATGTAAGTTGGTTTGTTTTAGGTTTAGTCATATTACTTGTAAGTGTTTGATTTACATGTAACTTGAATTTTTTTACTTTGTCATTTTTCATTAGAAACAACTAAACCCACAGGAGTTTGCTTATTTGGCACGGGTATCATCGTACTTGGCAGGTCTTAAAAACCATGTAAGCTATTCAATGATAACTTGGATGACCGCTGTCTTTTTTTTTTTGGGACGTTCATTTTGGATGCTTGTTTGCTTGATGATATTTGGACAAACAAAGTTGCTGATTTTTAATGGTTGAATATTTCTTGTTTTGGATGGTTGAACATATATATTAGACCGGAAATATTTTTGTGGTTTGGATGGTTGGAAATATTTTGTGTTACTTTACGGCATATTAGGTTCGAAACAATTGTAAAATCTGTATGTTGAATTGGTTATCAGTGATGTCATTGAAATTGAGCTATATTTGAGCATGCATACAGACAAAAAAAACTCCATGCAATCAGATGATTTGGAGTTAGAGTATGAACAGAAGGATAAATACAAGTGTGGTTCAAAAGTTTTCTGGAAATGTAAAATCCGACTACCTTTTTTTTGTAATATGCATCAACTTTTAAGTTCAAGAAATATTATTCCTAGTTCTCGATCATTAAGGCTCGAATCTCATGCTTTTCTTAAGGCTCGAATCTCATGCTTTTCTTATTCGGTTTTGTGTTTCAATTCTTTTGTAAATGAGTCTGACTTGAAAGAAATTGGAACTAGTAAATCCCATTTCTGACTTGCCATTGCCACCGCATTTTTTTATGCCAACGTGCACGTACGATATGCTCGTATGCATGATGCAAGGCTGGCTCGAGAATAACGTGAATATGTAGCAGCATAGCATTAAAGAAACGAATGCCGTCGAATGGTCTTAGTGGATATTGAAGATCCGAGAATGCTATTATATATAGTCGTTGGATCCCAATTCACCCAACCAAATCAAAGCATCCCTCAAGCCAAACCTGCACACTCTTTAGGTGTGTTTTTCATATCTTTACACCCTTCACTCTCCATTATCTTTTTTGTACCAGACCAGTTGAGTTTGAATAGCCCACTGGCGAACAAGGTTAAATGTGATATTATTCTTCAATAAAAACCCGAGCCGGATCACGGTGCCTCCAGCGACAGCGAAATTGACCCTCGTGATATCTAACGGCTTTTAGGTGACAGTATGGTGGGATAAAATGTAGGGAGACGGCCTAGGCAATGAAGTCGATTACTATACGACCGTCTGAGTATCAGTTCGTGGGGTGGTGGTTATGGAGGGTTCGACAAATGGTTGAAAGCGGTCGGCCCGTGGAGGTGCCTGTGTTACCAGGTCGGTGTACGAGTCTCTGAAGGCATATATTTTCTTGAAAGGTGGAGTTGGTGCTGTAGAGAAGACAAGAGAGGAGGAAAGGAGTATGTTCATTGATGCCATTATATTATGAGGGATAAAGACTTCTGTGGAGGAAGTGTTGGAAGCCATTGCAATGGGGTTTTGTAGCAAACGAAGGCGTACGTAGTATTTCTGAGGATATTTAGGGTTTTGCATGGTGATAAATATGTATTTTGTTTTTGAGTTACACAGATGAGATTGTTATAATTGAGTCTTAAACTTGAGCCCTCATCTCGAACTTGAAACTTAGTCGTCTCGATAAAAAGTGTACTCAACTAGTGGAAAACTTGGAAAATTCTTGCATAGAGATCATTGTATTTTTTCGTCACTATCCATTGTTGTAAAGATCATGTGATTTCTTGTTCTTTATATTGCATCAAATTAATTTTCTTCCACAAAACACTCATTTTTACGATAAAACAAACTATAACAAAATTAATATACAAATATATAATTTGGATGGAAAAAAATTGCTCCATCGTAATTATACCTTATACAAAAAAATATCAAACATAAAATTATATTTAATTTAATTAAATGTTTAATATGTATACATTAAGAAATAGTCACAAACTACCCTTTTATTTATAATTATTGTATCCCATAATTAATTAATAATTTGATAACGACATGTAAGATGATCAGATGTATGTACAAATATCTGTCTCCCAAGTAATAATAATTTGATACGGACATGTAACGTAAGATATTAGTCAACAAGTCGTAGGACGCATGCACAGGGAAGAAACCAGTGCACTTACATTAGCTTACGTTTAGTTATTATCATTGGCGCGTAGAGTTAGTATAGCACAATTAGGTGTCATTTAAATCAAGTGGATTTTTCGATATTTCATGGACAACTTGGACTTAATTTTCTCCCAATTTTGCCCAAGAAAAATAAGAAAAGAACATAAAAATTTACCCAGAAATCACTTGAAAAAATAATAATAAATATTGTCCTTTGATAATTACATAGAACATAAGAGTATTTCCAACTAATAAATATCATGGTTTTTCTATTGTTTTATGTTAATTTGAGATTTGGTATCTATTTAATGGGATGTTTTTATCGGTCCTGTGATTCCTCGGTTACGCCTAAGGCCCTTTGTTATAGGGGGAAGACTTATCCCAAGAACCGAGTTATAAACCAGGGGTGGTCCTCCGACAGTACTTGCGGGCAAATGTTATCTGTATAGTAGTTGATCAAGGTATGCTACGAGCAGAAGTCATTTTATCCGGTCTGACTTGTACCTGTATATCCCATGATTATATAACATATGGACCAATACATTTTGGTTAGAGCTACAAAGAGTTCCATCTTTGTTAAGCAATAAACATTTCCAAAGCCAGAAAGAGTATGACTACTTATGATCCCCAAGGCTACATTGAATGACTGCTAACACGACTAATAGATCTGAATCAGACCCAAACGAAATAACCTGGAAATCAAACAAAGTTAAAGCACTGTGTGAATAGTAAGTACATGATTCAGACTCCACATTAGTCAAAATCTCCTATAAACCTAAGTGGATCCATAGTCATGGGATGATCTCACTTCATCGAGCCAATATGTACGATTTGATATTTATGATTTATAGGATTTATTTTGGTTTGACACAGTTTTCATTTAAATTATATTTTTAAAAACTAAGGGCAATATATCCTCATAGAAAGTCGTTTCGTGGTTTTGTTAGTGTCATCATAGCCTCGATTTCATGTGAAAACTTTCATATTCTGATGCCATGTATACGCACACCATTCAAATTACACAAGAATCTGTATGTTCTAGTTTTCATTCGGCCACTACCTTATTATTAAGAGAAAAATCAACATACTCATCATCCATGCCTGCTCTTGATTTTTGAATGACATGGTGGCGCTAATCAGCTGAAACTAGCTTCCAGAACTTTGTATCAACAAATCCGGGGAACACGTTATAACGTAATTCGGCATGTCTGTAAATGAATGATGTTTGCTACTAATCGTATGTGTAATCAAGTAAGGACATGTAACATGATATTCAAAACACCATTTTAAAACAGGATTTCTGGACAACGGCTAGAAGGGTTTAAAAGGGAAGGAGAACAGGTTGGAGAATGCATGCCTGGCCAGGTGAAATTATTAAAAAAGAAATAGTTTAAAATAAATTTTAAAACACAGACACAAGTAAATCCTCAAAACATGAAGAACGCAAATCAAGATAAGCTAAACATAAGAGCATACCAATGTGATGTTTTTCTTCTCTTTGAATTTCATCCAGGTGTGCACCAACTTCTTCAACCAATTCCATGTCGAGAACTTGAAGGAGCATAGACTGACACTACAAAATAATGGCAACAATTGGGGAAAGCTGTACTGTATCTAATTCAAGGGGAAAATGTGGCAGTTATTTGTTTTTGTTTTCCAAAAATGTTTTTATTTAGGAAATGAAAAAGAACCATTTTCACCTCATTTTCAGTTTCTTCCCAGAACATGTATATCTCAACATATTTTCTATATAATTATTATTTTCAGTTCAAATTTTCACATTCTCAAAACAACTACATTCTTACATAATTTTAAGCTGATAAAGAATATTCTAAAATATAATCAATAAATCTTAAAAGCCACTAAAATAATTTAAGAACGAAACATGGCATCTACAATGGAAAGTGCTTCTTTAAAAAAAAACACCAAAATACTTGTCACATTTCCAAATAATATAATACACATTTAAAAAAATACTTTCCAGAAAAGTACTTTGAAAATATTTTTCCAAAAATACCCAAAATAAAACAGAACTTTACCTTAGTTTCGCGACTCATCCTTGAGCTGGGAGAAGCACAAATTAGCAATCATCAGGTAGAGAGAAGCACAAAATAGCAATCATCAGGTAAGAAATTTTGCTGGGGAATAAGTTAGATGTTGCATCAACAACTACCTGTGACAAATGAATCGATAAGATACTCAAGATAAACATGGATCTGCACCATCAATAGCCGATGATAAAGAGTCTTGGAACGATAATCTTCCAGTTTGATATCAGGTTCAGAGTACCAGTATAATTCATTATTCTTTTCCAACATACTTCTCCCAATTGTTTTACCCCAACTCGTTTTTTTCCAGCACCACCTCTGAGTTGTCTAGTGTTATAACCTAAAATAACAATTGGTTGCCACAAAAACACCATGTCACCTGGAGAATTCAAAAGTATCAGCAAACGCTTTTCCACATCAGAATATGTAATCCAAGGGAAATCAATTTTTCACAATTTGCCAAGTGATATTTAGTTGTTCGCGATTTCTCCTGTACATAGGAACATATTGATCATATAATACAAAATGGGATATTTTCTTATGTATTAGTTAAATTATTTTTGTATGTGACTATGCATGCTCAAGGTCTTTAACTTTTTATACTAATTCATGCACAGTGCACCTTATGCTTACTGTTGGATGAGTGACAGCGCACTAGCTTTACTCTTTCTGAATATCATTTTTCATTGTGTCATGCCTTTATTCCCTCAAATTACCGAGTAGAATGGCGGTACTCGACAAATTATTCAAGTCCTTATTTTCTTAATCAGGTTTTACCAACACAGTGTTTATGAAATTTACATAGAATCATCAAGGTACAACCTTTTCAGATGGTTGGCTAATTACACCACTAGGTTACCAACTAACAAACGGTATACTACTAAACTCACGTATGATGGTATAGTTGATAGTTTTGAAGCTTACTGACCATCTTGTTTTATTTCAGGTAACAATCTGCTGGTTATAAATTCTAGAATTCCAATCATTCTAGGAAACTAAAGAG
This sequence comes from Primulina huaijiensis, assembly GCF_012295235.1. Taxonomy (NCBI): domain Eukaryota; kingdom Viridiplantae; phylum Streptophyta; class Magnoliopsida; order Lamiales; family Gesneriaceae; genus Primulina; species Primulina huaijiensis. Next base: position 1,925,671 of record NC_133319.1, on the reverse strand, counting down.
ATACCATGTATAGATAACAAAGTTGAAACTAAGAGAATTAATTAAAACATGATATACAGAACAATTCCCACATCAAAAAATCATGTTACACATACTCTTCTTGACAATTTAACAAACATATGCTTTGAATTTCAAGCGACAAAATTTACCTGGTCAGGAAGAAATGCCATGCTTGGCCTTCTTTTCTGATATTAGGTGAGCCATGGCTGTGTTCGACTTAGATTCATAAGCAACAATTAAATCTTCGTAAATATATGCATCAGGAAATATCCCCTTCTCTTCCATCTTCTGCAAATAGACCACAGCAGCATCAGGCTCCTTGCACTTGCAAAGCCCATGAATAAGAGCCATATAAGCAATCTTATTCGGGTCACATCCATTATGCTCCATATCAATCCAAAGCTTTAGAGCATCATCAGGCTTTCTAGCATTGCATAATCCATCAACTAAAGTTGTGTACGTAATGACATTGGGCTCCTGTTTCTTCTCTTTCATCCTTGAAAAGCAAAGCATACCACGATCAGTATCACCAGCTTTGCACCACACATCAATTAGCAAGTTGTGGGTAACAACTGATGGAACAAGCCCCTTGCCAAGCATCTTACTAAAAATTTCTTCAGCCTCATTTATCCTATAGGCCTTGCAGAGCCCCTTGATAACAATGTTATAGACAACTACATCTGGGGAATAGCCTATTTCACAAATTTCTTCGAATAGTTCCAGACTCTGATTTAGCTCATTGATATTGATAAAACCATTTATTACTGCAGAATATGCAATAATATCAGGGAGGAATCCTTCTTCTCTCATGTCAGCAAGGAAATTACGGGCTTCAACTGCCTTTCCTTGTTCACAAAGTTTTTTAACAAGTAACGTGTAGTATTTTATCCATGGCTGATGCCCACTTGCACGCATCTCTTTAAACATATCAAGAGCCCCTGCAAAATCCCCACGCCTGCATAAACACCCAAATATGGCGTTGAAGGTAAAATGATTCGGCTGAAATTCTGACTTCCTCATCATATTTAGAATATCAAAACATTCATCCAACCGATCACCATTGCTTAAGCATTGAATTAAATTATTAAAATGTAACAAATCATGTTTGCAACCGCTTGGATCCATATCATAAAATAGGTCTAGAGCCATATCTAATTTATCTGATTTGCACAAACCATCAATTACAGTTTGAAAACAACTCGTAACTAGATTTTCCTCGACCAAAAAGATTTTGTCCGCCTGAATATCTCTGTCCACTCCAGCTGCCATACTCACCTTCAGCAGATCATAAGCTTTATCAACGAATCCGTCATGAACAAACCCTGTTAAAACAGAATAATACAATGAATTTTTTTCCTCCTCAGCCAAAGCCTTCCACCTGTCTTTAAGTAATCGAATCATCACTCTCACATTTGGAACAGATGATAACAGCTTGGAAATTATTCTCACGTCAGGAAGAATACCTAGTTGTTGCATGTGTGTGTACAAAATTAGTGCCTTTTCAATCTCTCTATTTTTACATAAACCTCCAATCAGCACATCATAAATTGCGATATCTGGCATGTATCCTAGTTTTTTCATTTTATAATAAAGTTGTAGAGCTTTGTCCAATCTAGATTCCCTCGAGAATCCATGAATCAAAACACAAAATGCCTCCTGATTCAAGCTAAACTTTAGATTCCTCTCCATCCATTCAATCAACTCAAAGGCAGCGTCCACTTTCCCGGACTTGCTGTATGATAGAACCAAAATATTTAAAATATGCTGATCAGTCCACCCCTTTTCATTCATTTCATTAAAAATCATCAAAGCCTTTTCAAATTTCCCGGCATTGCAGTAGCACTGCAGTACCGGTGTCAAAGTGTGCTTGTCAATGGACAATTCCAAAATTTTCATTTCATTCAACCTATATTCCATCAAACTAACATCACCTATTTTTGAGATAACTTCTAACAGACAATTATAGCTATAACAATTATGAACACAAAGACCAGAGCTTTTCATTTGATCAAACAAAAAGTTGGCCTCTTTAACCATGCTCCGACCACCTAAACACCTAAGAAAATAGCCCAAAGCACCCGGAGTCCAAAAACACGGAGAATTCGATATATCTACAGCCAAAGCTCTAAGTGGAGCATTTTGTCGAGCATCTGCCAGGATCGCAGCCATCGCATTATAGGTATAACAACTGTGCAAGTACCCTTGTTGATTCGACGCCCAATTGAAGAACAGCTCAGCTAACCTCCAGTTTCTCAAGGATTTGAGGACGATTTCAACTATTTCAGTAGTGAGCTTTGAGCTTAATTCTTGAAGTTGAGGGGACTCCAAAGAAAATGGTCTCGTTGTAAAGATAAAAACGAGGGTTTCCGCTGTGCCTATATTCGCATTGCTACAAAAGGCTCTCTTTTTCACACAATTAAAACAACTATCGTTCGTAGAAACATTTGAATTGATGGAATTATCCCTCGCTGGTTTTAAAAGGAGAGCAATGCTACGGGTCTTTTTTGGGATTCTCCATTTATACAACGCCATTAGAATGAACTGGGTTTTTCGATTGCAGACAAATTGTCTGCTATTTATCGTCGGAACTCAGAGGTTTCTTTTCGGACGCTGTATATTCTCCCGGGGCGTTTGAAGATGGCGGGTGGCCTTTCCCCCGCAGAGTCGCGGACAGCTTGATTTATTTTATTTTATTTTATTTATTGAAATCAATCTTGATTTATTTTTTATTTTTATATTTTTTAAAAAAACAATCTTTGATTTATTAATTTGCTCTGAATATGTTCCTTTATTACATTATTAATTCATTGAATTATTTATTACTTTAAAAAAATTAATAATTAATCCATTTTTTTTCCAGAATAAATCAAATAATATATATAAGCATGAGAATCTTCAGTTTGCTTGGTTCAATTTGATTTATTTTAGTTTTTATGTAAAATTTATTCCAATTTTTTTTGTATTATATTAAATGATTTATTCCATAAAACTTTTATACCGTAATTCCCCAACCTAAGTATTTTTTCCTAAATTTCCCATAGTTAATGTGGTAAAGTAAATGTTTTATTATAGTCTAAAACCATTCCTACGCTTATAGAATACACTGCTACGATGTCTACAACCTGTTCAGGTGGATAATTCAAGTACGTCTGATTTATCCAGAATGTTGACGTAGCAACGTACACTTCAGTGTCATTTTTTTTTTAAATTAGTCAATTTTTTTTATCGAAAATATTGATATGATAATATACAGGTTAACCTCGTATCGATACCAGATCAACGTCACATAAATATACTAAAATAAAAATATATATATTATGAATTAAAAATGAAATTTGATAACAGTGAAAATCAAAATTGCAAAAAATATAATTTCCCAATTAAGATTGGTAACTTGGCTTTTCTAAAACAACTTGAAAACTTTAAAAAAAACACCTGAAACTAGTGCTAAAAGCCTAAAACCCTCGGTCCATTTCCACCCAGCAAGCAGACATTAATGGTGATTTCCAAGTTTCATTCCATGAACTTCTTCTTCCCCCATATCCCACTCCCCACGCAAACATCCCCACCACCACCCCAACAACTAACACTCCACCCATCAAAACACATACCATTCCCGCTATCTGTCCAACCCAAAACTCAGTTCTTGATCCACACAACCCTGCTAAAGCATCCCCGCAAAACCCAGTACCAAGAAGACAAAGAAAGCCCATCTCAGCATTTAAAAATTCCTGGTTCTTTATCTGTTGCTTTCCCTGCACTTGAATTCGCAAACACCCTCTTCTTTAATTCGGCCTATAATGTTCAAGTGATAGTGCGAGATGATGAGCCCGAAGACAGGCTGATCGGTAGGTTCCGTAGGGAGGTCTTTAAGGCGGGTGTTATACAAGAAAGTAAGCGGAGAAGGTTCTTCGAAACCACTCAAGAGAAAAGGAAGAGAAAGTCCAGGGAGGCCGCTAGGCGCAACAGAAAAAGGTCCCATTTTTTTAATCTGATTATTGGAGAAGATGGTAGTGAAAGATGGATATATGTGTGCATATGCAATTTCTTTGCTGATTGATGAGTTTTGTATGTGTTGATTATTGATTTTAAGGTTTAACGTGTGAAGGAAATATTTAACTTCAGCATGTTGTGAAGTCAGGAACGTGAAAAATATAAGGAGCACCGAGAAAGCCCAAATGACAGCTGAATTGTCTTATTTATTGTCACCAGACCTTCCAAATCACTGATTTTCACTGAAACAAGATATTCATGCATTCATGTATTGCGATGTTCTTTTAGGTGGGCCGACCAAAAACTCAGAACCAGGGGCTGTTTTAAACAGACAACCACCATAAATTGACATGTATATTATAAGAGAAAGCACCTACTTCTAATTCAAGCAAAAGTTTTTAACGGGGGCAGAAGGCGGAGCCGGAGAGAAGTCTATTCCCGTGGCCATCCCTTTGCTCCACCTTGTGAAGCTAATTGTCATTGAAGAAAGATTTCCTTAGATACACTTGTACTTTTCTTATGAGCTAAAAATGATGGTGCAAGGCTGCAAGCAAATCTTGCGCTCATTAAAGACTTGAGACTTATGTATGGAGCAGTGTTAAATTACTGGTTTTGGCTTTCATTTAAAGTTTTCGAGCCAAAAGAAGAAGTCTGGTGCTGAATGCGCGCAATTCCAAGTGTGCCACTCCTGCTCGATGGTTCTAATAGAATATTAACTTGGTTTATTATTGAGCTCTCACTGAGTTTACCGTTTATACTTGGATTATTGCTGCTCCTTTGTACTTAATTTTTGCTAGGCTTCATCATGTCTCAAACCAGACAAAGGAATGTTTTGGGTTTTGTTTTTTGGAATACTGTAAATGGTTAGATTGGTAGGTAGACAAAATCAAGGCCGAAAATGGACTCAGCTCTTTAATATTTTCTAAAGTGTTCCAGTGCATTCAACCTTTGTAAAAGTTACGGTTGATTTGTTAAGATTGTCTTTAACACTTAATTCATATTCTATCTACTTTATTTCTCATTCATTTACTGAATTTTAAAACATCATTTCTTGGTAATCAGGCAACCGCAATCCAAGGCATCACGAGAGGACAAAGCTGAGGTTCTAAAGAAGAAGGATGATCCTGAAGATGATAACTGGGAGTTTTTTTACGTGGATCTACCGTACTGTTGAGCTGCACTACATAAAACTAAACAAGCAACCTGAAAGCAGATTGCTGCTTGTAATAGAGAACTTAACGCAAAGTATTCAGTCTGGTAGCAGAACTGATTGTTGACAACCAGGAAGGTTTTTGTTGTTTCCTTGCGTGTGACTCCTACAGTCATATGAAAGCTTTATAATTCTCAAAATCTTGATTTATGGTGAAAGGAATATTTCGAAACTTCATGATGGCATAATCTTTTTTATCTTAGACAGATCGAGATGGCTTGTGCAAAATGCTTTTGCTTAGATCGTTATCAGTCAATGGTTTCTGAAGTTCTGGAGAAACCGCGTGACTTTTTTGTTTTCGTGTCAGGCCTTGGTTAAATTTATAAGCACAGGGTAATAAAAATGACAAGTTGGTTGTATTAACTCTTAAATCGATGAAGCTCCATATTAGTCGATGAAGCTCCATATTAACTTAGGCACTTTCAAGGAAAACCTAAGTTGATGAAGCTCCAAATTAGTCGACACTAGATATACGACAGGAGTTGTTGGGACAGATGGTTTCCATCTTGCTAAGGAGAACTTCATGTAGATTAGTTAATTCATGTGTTTTGAGGATATTGACGCCTTCAGATTCAGCAGTAAATGTAGGTTTCAATTTCATGATGCAGATTTCTGGTGGGGGATGCCTGTTTGGGTGAGCACCGGTGGTTCGTGTATCAAGAATATGATTAATTTGCTTGATTCTGTGAAACCTGGTGGAGTAGAAGCATGGACTGTAATGGCCGTACCAGAAATGGCTAGGCTTCATCAGAAATTGGAATTCCTAGATTATCTTTCATTCTCTTCAAATTACATAATTTTCACAAAAATTGAAGTTTCAATTATATATGTGAAATCATCCTCCTACATACCCTCCATTCAAAATCAGAGATTCGGCCCATGATCTCACGTCATAATTATACAGAAAAATGACTAAAATCATGGAACTAAAAATCTATGCATGATATATAGTTCTTATAAACTTCACAATGTAAATATCGAGCAACATCCGTGTGGTCTCTGATGTATCAAGATTTATGTTTCTCCTTCCTAAAAGTAACAGACATAAGGGAGAATGAAATTTAGTTTTGTACTTGAGCCGCGACTGCAAGTCTTGCTAGACGTAGCGCACCTCGGGAACCGCTCACCCATGAAGAAAATTTTGCAAGTGAGATACCGTGCCTGCTTCACATCAGAATCTGACACGAATCATTTTGAGAAGAATAAGAAACAAGGTTCAGGTATCAACGTATGGAAAAGATCTTCACTTCCTAATGCGAGAAACGTTCAAAAAGGCCAAGGAACAAGATAGCCCATCATCAGGAAGAATCTGATCAATCCATTTCTTCTTCTGACCGATTATTTGAGGTACTCAGAGTGCTTTGCTGTTCAACTCCTTCATCTTCATCGATTTTCATGAATAATCCGAGTTGCTCCAATGGATTACCACTTGACTGAAATTTAAAACTATCAAAACCAATTTGAGAGTTTTCAGGGCTTGCGTCTTCTACTAAACCGCTCTGCAGGTGCTCATCTGGAGCAGATCTAAACATTTCCAGATCTTCCATGAAACGACTATTCTCATTAATATCAACAGTCTTCTCCATCTGTCAAGAACTTATTGCTCAACTAAAGAATGGGAAAACTTAAGACTCCATATTTTCAACTTGCCACTAAAATTTGTCATTGTACCTTCTGTAGAGCCAGGCGTGCTGCTTCCCTTTCGAGTTCCCTCTTCCTTCTAACCTCCTCTTCTGCTTTGGCTTCAGCTCTCTTTCTATCTTCTTCTAAAGCCTTGGCTTCCGCTTGTAAACGAGCTTTCTCTGAAAACAAGTCCACTATCAAATATTTATCGAAATAAGTTAACATTTCAATTCTTTCAGAAACCAAGTAGGGCAAAACACAAGAAATGTTGAGAGGGAGGGAGACTGGCTAAAGGAGAGCCTCAACAGATTATGGGGGGATAAACTCGTTTTTTTTTTAAAAAAAGAAACATGAAATTTTTTAAAAAATTTCCTTCCGAGTAAAGGCCAGGAGGGCCACTGCATATAACTAATGCTCATCAATACATTTTCAATGAAACCAAACCTTCTCTTCTCCACCTTTCAAGCTCCTCCCTCTCACCCTTTAGTTTCCCTGTGCCTGGTGTTTCGCCCTAAAATAATTTTAACAGTTAGAATAACGTTAAACATCGAGAAGGTAAAAAAACAACAAGCCAAAAAATTAACAAGCAATCGAACTGTACCTTTTCAAGATTATTCTCTTGGACTTTAAGAATAATGTCGGCAAATCTGCTTCTCAATATAGCTGCACGGTAAAGCTTATCAGGGGAGACTGGCCTGTCATGCGGAACACTCTCCTCTGAAATGTCACGGCATCTTGGTCAGATGATTCCGCACAACAAATTGAAAATTGTTTTCTTCATCGCTTACCCTCTTGATGACAATTAGGCTCATTAGAGGTCACAACTGAAGAAAAATTTTGCTCAGTGTGCACATTCAAGCAATCTGAAGAAATCTCGGAACATACAACTATATCAGAACGTAAAACAGAAGACTTAAGACAAATATGCCCACAAAATTCACATATCCTTGACCACCCACCATATGGATCTTTGAGGTCAGTTTTCTTCGGCTCTAGTATAGAAGCTACAGCTACCTGGCATCATCAAAAGAAAGGGAAAACATCACAAGCCACCAACTTTACATGGAGAAAAGGCAGGAAAAAATGAATGGGGAAAAGAATTACCAAATTCAAAGTATACCTTTGATGCACCTGCTTCAGCTGAGTCTTTGGAACCATCTTCGCCCGCAGACAAGCCTTCAGATTCTGAATCTGGGTGGACAAAAGTCAAGGTAAAAAAGAACAATTAAGTCTCAAATCTATTGTTTACATTCTCTTTTAATAGATGAATCAGATGTGTTACCAAAAATAAGAAGACATACAGAATGGCATATTGAGGAACAAAATGTACAAAAACGACCATAATAGATATAGAAACTATATGAACTAAAATGTTAGCAGACCACTGACGCAAGAGATGCACCTAACATTTCTTCGTACACCATCAAGAATCAAGATATCGTCCGCATAAAAAAAGATAAATTACAAGAACATATGGATAGACAGACAGATGGATAGATAAACATCATTTATGTGTGTACAGAGAGAGAGAGAGAGAGAGAGAGAGAGAGAGCAAACATCAATTAGACCGTACAAACATGTAAAACAAGGGCATGCTTGTAAAAGCCATCTACCATAGAACTTATAATCCTTGTTTACTAGATTTTAGTTAGATAGCATTACAATATCAATGGAAAACAGCCAAGAATTAGAATTTAGCACTCGGAAGTTGAAACAATAAATTAGACAACATATAACCATTTAATGTTTAAAATTTTGCTTTCATAAATGACAAAGAAAGGCAGTGAACTTGTTTAAGAAAAGCTGGAAAATACTTGCATATCCTTTCTTTTTCTAGCATTGATCCAGATCCATGGAGTTAAGTTGCTCTAAGCACTTGAAAAGGGAGTGTTGGCAAAAGAAAATAACATAAATCAACACTCTCTGGTATGAGCTATAGCCAAAAAAAGGAAGGACGTATATCAAATTTATCAACAAAAATCACGCTTCTCAACTAAATCAAATTTCAGACATGTGTTAATTAATTGTCAAACATTTCTCACAAATAACAGTCTCTAAAGACATCACAACAGGAAAAATAAAAAATAACATATGCACAAGACATTGATACGATTATAAATTGTTTAGGCATCTCCATAACGAGAGTACACAACGGAAAAATATCAAGTCCATAGAAATCATAAAACTAGCTTAACAATTAAGGCAAGTTACACGTGAGAAATGGCTTTAAAATGCTGCATGATTTTGAATTAAAGACTAGTCGGCAAAAAATTTGAACTCGACAACTATATCCCAATAACTATTCAAACAATTTTTTAAACTATGTAAGACCCGACCCTCTGATTACTCTGCTTGAATTTACAAGGAAATAACATTTCTCATGGTTGGTGGTAGATCATCAAATCTGACAAATGCTTCACATCTAGGGCCAGCCATGGAGACAAGATCGCGATCAATTTCCAGAAAACGAACTTGACTCCCCAAAGGTGTGGCATTCATCTTAAGTTTGCCAAAATGGTTTGACAAGTTCTAAAGTAGCTGAAGAGAGATCGTCAAACCACTTTAACAAGTGGGCAGTTAGGGTTTCAGAAGGACAAATAGAAAGTTTCCAAACTCACCATAGCATTTTCTGAACAAGGATCACAGCAAAAGTCTTCAACTAATTTTATGAATTTACTAAGAGGCAAGTGATACGAATCAACCATGATGTAAAAGTCGAATAAATAGTTTCCAGGACATATAGATGGCAATGGAAAAAGTAAGCACGCTTTCAGGGTTGGAAATGAAAAGGAAGAGAGTAGTACATATATCGAACTTGTCCAAGTCAAGGGAAATACAATAAATAACACAACTAAAATCCTTAAACTCGGATGAAAATACATGATGACCTTGTGAACGCTTAAGAAATAATGCAATCAAATCAATAAAGACAGCCTATATATTTATTGTTAGCCAGATATCGATCAGAGAATAAATGCTGAAACTGAGGGACAAGGATGGAAACAAAGTAACAAACCACTGGATGAGGAGTGAGAATCGCTACTGGAGCTACTTGAACTATTGTCTTTTGTGTTTCTCTGTGCAGCATCCTTATCAATCTCCATGGTAGTAAGATTTGAGTTAAGTGGCAGATCATTTCCACAAATATCCACATCCTCATCATCTGGTGCATTGCCTTGATTTATATATGGAAGAACGTGAAATAAGTCAATACCAAAACGAGCCCCAAAATACAACTAAATCATATCTCATGATGCAGATTCATTGGAGAAAAGATAATCACCTATGAGAGGCTGGACATATGGATTGCTAAAACCAGACTCATTGGGTATCTGTAAAGACATAAACACCAAAACTGAGGCAATACAAAACATGCATCACATGAAAACTCACGAAATCATGAATTCATATGCTGATATAGACCTCAACTTCACTCAGCGTTTGATTTTTCTCCTTGTTTTGCAGATAATCATCCAAAAGTTTCCGTAACGAGAACAGGATATCATCATTGAGAGTCCCAATGTCAATTTCAATCTCATCTTCGATCACTTGACCTCCTCCGTTCAAAGTGCTTTCTTTCAAAAAATCAATAATATTTTCAGGTAATTCTTCCAGCAATGCTTCCACCTCCTCACCCAATCTTTTCTTCTCAATATCAGTCATCACCCGCTTTTCTGTTTTTCGATTGAGCTTGTTCTCAGTAGGAGCTATTTTTTGCTTCTTCGCAGGAGGCATGGAAGCGATTTCAGATTCTATGACAACACTAGATTTGGAAGGTGTGGATGCATCTGTTGATGCAGGAATCTTCTTCTCGATTGATTTCCATCTCGATTCAAAGAACCGACTCAAAGTGGCAGCATAAATATGAACAGCATTTCCAGGCGAGTTATAGGTCATCGCATTTTTAAACGTGAGCCTTACATCGGCAGCAAATTCCACTGGACTGGAATACTGATGTGAAAGTAACTTCATTTTCACTGTGCCCAAATCCATTGGATACTTTATCACAGTGAAGTAGTCTGGAATATTCGATTTTACGATATCAACGGGCTTATTGAAAATCCAAGCATTTTTCTGTTTCATTACATTTTTCAACAACGCATCACACTGCTTCGTCAACACGTCAAAATTGGTATTATTACGTGCAGACTGCTTCACCGACTCAATTCGTCTTCCTGCCAGTGGCCCACATTTTGTGCGTGATCCATTTCTTCCAGGAGGAATTTTTTTTTGGCTTGCTGCCACAGCCTTTTTACTCTTAGACATGGGAACACTTTCCACTAAACCAGGTCTCTTTGGAACAGTATAATTTCCATGAACATTAGAAGCAGGTGAAAACACTTCGGAATCTAATCCCAAAGAATAGAACTTCCTCTGAAACAACCTAACTAGTTCGAGCTCATTTTTCAATTTCACCACCAAATCCCTTTTCTCCAACTGTGACATTCTAGACAATGAGAAAGTCCGTATAGGCACGCCAAACCTGTCATAGTCATCCACATTCAATTTAATGCACTTGCTTTTTGGTGCACAAGAATCCTCTGATGCTGTTAAATCTTGCTCGACCCTACCCAAGCTTCCAAAGCCTTCTGATTCAGCCATTGCCTCCGCCCCATATTCATAATCAGGCACAAACCGAGAAGAATATCCTTTCGTCCCTTTCAGTGGTTTCCGCACCATATCGCCTAAAATTATCTCCAAGCTGTAAATTTCAAGAACAGCGTTAAACATAAATAAGCCTCCAAATTCTGAGCATGTCAACTCAGCCCCGTTAAAAACTCTCCCTTAATAATAAAAACCAAACTTCCAATCAAATTTCAAATTGACAAAATATCAATCTGAGCCAATTTCAACGTACATGCACACAACAACAAAAAAATCCCAACGTCTAGCTTTCAACAAGTATATCATCAAATTTGAAAATCTTTTGTTCCCCACTAAAGAACGGTAGCCCCATTCGTTTCTTTGTCAAATATTATTCAATACTCAAATCAAATAAACGAATGACCAACAACACCCATCAAACAGGAAACCAAAAACCCAAATCTAAATTCGATATCTTGATGTCAGGTTCGGTAAAAAGAAAGCGTAATCAAAACCCTAGGCATGAAAATCACGAAATTGGCATCGGTAACCAAACGTCGGACTTCAAGAGAAACAAGGATAGTACGACAGCAGGTCGGGATTCATTGTGCAAGAGAATTGGTTGACAAAATAGAAAAATTAAATTAAAGATTTTGAATTCGTAAATAAAAAGTGGGGAAAAAAGAAAAAGAAGAGAAAAGGAACCCTACCTTCAGACCTCAACACAGAGCACGCGGAGAGAGAGAGAGAGAGAGACTTTCGAGTTGCGATGCGTTTGTTATCGCTTCTATTTATAGGGGAGAGTTGCCTTTTAAGTCGTCCTGTCTATGAAAATCCTGACCGCATATCTTTACGCTGTCAACTCTAACGGCTGAACGTCGCCGAAAATATTATTATCCAGATCCAACGGCTGCCGACTTTGTAAGAGTTTCAAGAAAATATCTAACATCGTATGCTATTTTCATGTTCATTATTCTTCGGATAAATTCAAATTAAAAATTTGAAGATGATATTTTACAAGGTTTTTAATAAATATTTATATATAATAATTCGATTATTTTGATAATTTATGATTTTGTTCACTAAATTTTTAGGCTAAAAGTGATATGATTATTTGAAGCTTAGATAAGATTGGAATAATTTTTGTTCACGAAAATTTATGAGAGACGATCTTATAGGTCAATTTTGTAAGATGAATATTTTGTTTAGGTCATCCATGAAAAATATTATTTATATATCAAAAGGATTACTTTTTATTGTAAATATGGTCAAGGTTGACCCGTCTCATGAAAAATGATTTATGAGACTGTCTCACAGAAGACTTACTCATCTTTGTTTGAGTTTTAAATTTAGATAAAATTGAGATAAATTTAAATCTTGGTGAATTCAGTGTGAATAGAGTTTTGTTTAACCAAACTTAAAAAAAAAAAAAAAGAAATTCATGTGAGATGGTCTCACATGTCAATTTTGTGAGATTGATCTTCAATCAGACCCGATTTATAAAAAAAATACTATTTTTATGTCAGAAATATTCTTTTTAATTACAAATATATCTCATTAATATAGATTCGTGAAACTGTCTCACAATAGACATATTATAAAAACATAATTTTTGAGGTGATTCAACCTTTGTGATACCACCAGATATATTCGGGTAGTCTTAGGTCTAAAAATTGGATATATTTGGTTCTTCTTAGGTATGGGTCCTGTTTAGTCATGGATGCTCAGAGGAGCCAAGCTCGGGTAGTAAGAGCTCGGGTAGTAAAGTGAGTAGACAGTGGTCCACATCCCGGTTATCTATCCGGACATCTGGGTACAGGAGTCATCTTCGAGATCGCAAGTATGAGACACCACAACTTAATCATCATCCGGTTAACAACAATTCAAATATGTCATGTTAAAAATTAAATTTTGAAATATTTTATAATTGATGTAAATTATTCAACACATAAATTAAAATAAATAATTTGTATCCATTAGACTAATAATTAAGGATGACAACGGGTCGGGTTCGGCCAAACTCATGACCCGGCCCATGGATCCAAATCGGGTTGGACCCGTGAACCCGCTATACATTTAATTAAAATATATATTATCTATGTATATATATACAGTGTACATATATGTATGTAAAGTATGCATATATAAATATGTAGGGCCAATTCACCCAAACCTGATACTCGCTCCAAATCAATCATTGGACCCATTGCTGAGGACAAGCCTCGCCCTCCCGAAACTCGTTTGACCGGGTTTTAACCCATTCCAAACGTGGCGGGTTTAACATGGGTCATGTTAAAAATCGATTCATTGTCATCCCTACTAATAATGCATAGTGATTCGCAAATTGAGCATGGTTTGCGAGTGACACAATATTAATTAAAGCATTTATTTACGTAACAGTCAACACACTTGTAATATTGTTTGCTTTGGTTCGTGACTTGACGGCTTTAAAACACGTCACAAAGAGTTGTTATGTACTCATTTAAATGTCTGGTATCTTTCACGTGGTTTTATCGACGTGAGATTCTCTCTCACACCCTCTTCCGGGACTTAGAGTATTCGCTGAGGTTTACCCCATCATTTCAAGCTCACGCAGAGTCGATCTAATAACAAATGTAACTGATCCACCCAATTGTGATATTGTCCGATTTGGCACGCGGTCTCACGATTTTAAAACGCATCACAAGTATTTGTCACACATTCAATTAAATGCTCGACATCTTTCTCGTGTTTGGCGAAGTGAGATTTCGTCTAAGAGACTCTCAACCCTTTTTAGTGATTCAGCGTCTCCACTGAGGTTTGTCTCATCATCCCAAGCTCATGCGGAGTTGCTATGATACCAAATATAACGGTCCAACACAATTGTGATATTATTCATTTTGGCTTGTGGCCTTACGATTTTAAAACATGTCACAAGGGTTGTCATGCATTCATTTTAATGTCCAACATCTCTCTCGTAGTTTGACGATGTGTGATTTCGCTTAAAGACCTTCTCAACCCTCTCCGGAACTCATAGTACTCGCTGAGGATTGCTCAATCATTCCAAGCTCATCCACAGTCGTTCTGATATCAAATATAACGACTCAACTCCATATAATATTATTTGATTTAGTTTGGGGCCTCACGATTTTAAAACCTATCAAACACACACTCATCTAAATTCTCGATATGTCATCATCCTGTAGTGGATCAATAAGCACTAGAGAATCGGATTCAAGGATTATTTGTAAAAAAGGTTACTCTTTTATCCAACTAAATGCCCTCCCTAACTCCAAACGCTTCAGCTATCAAATATTTGCCCCCGCTCAATAAAATGTCTAGATCCGTTCTGCCTGCCTGTTGAAGATTTGCATGGGCATCGGCAACGGAACCAATAATATTCCTTCCTCGGTATTTTGAATTCGAAATCAAATTAATAATAAGATCCACAAACCATTGTTTTCTCTGCATAATTATGTATTCAGTTTTCTTTAATGTAAAAAGGGTTTACTCTAAAATCAAGTTGTTTTTACATGAATCGATCAAAGAAATATGACCAGAATTACTTCAAAATCAAAATGTGAGGATGTCCAAGGCCATTATTTATTCATTATCAATTAGCACACAACATTAACTCGAAGATTCATGGAATGGAAGAACAAATACAAACACGTTGCTACATAAAATAGGAAATCAAGCAAATTTAAAAAGTAATTTAAAGCTTGGAGGATCCCATGGGATGATGGACGACAATGTGATTATAAGCATCAAGAGTCAGAAAATCATCCAGAGTGGGTGAAATGCATTGCCTTGTGAAAATCTTGCAAGCTTCAACATACATTCCTTTCTTGAACTTCTCCTTCCCAACTTCCCTCTCGATCCTCTCCATCTCCTCCTCCACCACTCTCCCGAATAGGTCATGGCTCACCCTCACGCCCAGCCCGTCCCCATCCAACTCCGCTCCGTATTTCAGCCACTGCCAGTTCTGAACTCGGCTTATCTCAGCCGTGGCGGCGTCCTCCATGAGATTGTAGAGTGGGACGGATCCCGTGCCCGTGAGCCAAGCGGCCATGTATTGGATCCCCACTCGGGTGTTGAGCCGGAGGCCTTCCAGGGTCCGGACGCCCCTTGGGATTTGTAGGAGGTCGTCCTGGGTGATGTGGGCCGCGTCTTCGCGTTTCATGGAATGGATTTGGTTGGCTTTGTTGTGCATGTTGTCGGTGAAGACTTCCATGATGGCTGGGATCAGGCCCGGGTGAGCTGCCCAGGTTCCATCATGCCCTGCTTTCACTTCTCTTAGCTTGTCTTTTCTGACTAAATCAAGTGCAGCCTCGTTCGCCTTTGGGTCGTCTCGGATTGGGATCTGAGCTGCCTGATATCATGTGCACGACTTTCAATAAATCAAATGACAATATAAACGAATCAATAATCCTGATATATGATCGGGGATGACACATACCATGCCTCCCATTGCGTGGACTCCCCGCCGGTGACATGTTCGGATGAGTAAATCCGAGTAACTTCTCATAAAGTGTTGCGTCATGCCGACTTGAACTCGGTCAGGCAGCAAGCGATCAGGGTGAGCCTGAAACGTCTTGATGTAGCTGAAGATGTAATCCCATCTGCCGCAGTTCAAGCCTGCCGAATGTTCTCTCAGCTCGTACAGAATCTCGTCCATTTGAAACACTGCCGGGAGTGTTTCGACCAGAACAGTCGCTCTTATGCTGCCCTTCTCGATTCCAGCCATTTTTTCAGCTCTCTCGAATACACTGTTCCATATTTTCGCTTCCCTGATTCAACAATAAAACGCAATAGTAAGCCTTTCTTATGTCAATGTTCTCTAAAAGGATAATATAGAAAAAAAGAACGAAGGATTATTATATATTAACCTGGAGTGTTCCATTTTTGGGAGATAGAAGAAGGGTCCAAATCCTTCGCCTTGATTTTTACGAAACGCAGACCAGTTATGGTAGAAATAAAGGCCAAAATCAAGGAGACAACCGGTGACAGGCTCCCCATCGATAAAGACGTGAGACTCGGGGAGATGCCAGCCTCGAGGTCGAACGAAAAGCTTGGCTATGTTTCGATCATTGAGCTTGTAAACTCTGTTTCTGGCTTCGTCGTTGAACCTTATGGTCCCATTCACAGCATCCTTCAAGTTTACGTGACCACGCACAAGGTTTTCCCAGCTTGGAGAAAGAGCATCTTCAAAATCAGCCTACACATAAACAAATTCACAAAAAAAAAAAAAAGAAAATATTCAATGGTCGAACATATAGATAATCTTCGATGTGCATTTACTCAACTCACCATAAAAACCTTAGCTCCAGAATTCAGTGCATTGATGATCATCTTCCTCTCCACGGGCCCCGTGATCTCCACCCTCCGATCATCCACCGCCGGAGGCGGCGGTGCGCAAACCCACTCCGCTTCCCTCACGTACTTGGTGGCCGGATCAAAACCCGGCAACGCCCCATTATTATACCTCATCTTCGCGTCCTTTCTACACTCCATCGCATACTTAATGTGCCCCCTGAACTCTCTCTGCAGACCAGCCACAAATTGCATGGCATCCTTCGTGAGAATTCTAGCAAACTCCGCATCGTATCTTCCCCTGATATCCACTCCTTCGGGCACATCGTAGCCCACGAAAGGCTTCCTTTCTTTCGAAGGAGCTGATTCAATTTCGAAACCCACCATTGTTTTTGGTTTTAGAATCAAATCTCTAGAGTGAAATGCATGGTGGCAGAATGGGGATATATTTAAAGGGTTACGGGGAGGTGGGGGATAGATATGAAGGATTTCATCGTCATGGCCCCGGAAATGGACATGTTTTTTGGATCTATGCGCGTCGGATGATGCAAAATGTTGATCTAGATCGAGGATAAATGCGAAATAAAGGAAAGAAAGGTGGTGGTATGGGATTTTGCTTTGAACTATGTGCCCTGCCTCAGGAGATGAGGTTTATCGAAGATATACTGATTGCATTCATTTACTTTACACAGTTTTTTTTTTTTAATGAGAAAATGCATATTCAAAACGGTATATTGGAGTAAAATACTTAAAGTTAAAACTTTTCTCCCTAGCGAGATAATATTATATTTTCACCTTCTTAAGTAAATATTATTTTTTATTTTGAAAGGAAAAAAAAGATCAACCCAAAATTTAGTTTATAAAGTACCACGTTTTGTCTCAAAGTGTATCACATTATCGAATATCTAGTACGACAAATTCATGCAAAATATATACCAACTTAGATTTAATTAATATCATTATTCTATCAAATAACATTATCTATATCATATATTATATGCAAATTTAATGCATTGATATGAAATAAGATATGAAACTAAGTTTTAATTTCACCACTTATCATAAATTACCAAACAATCCGTAACTATTTTATCACATTGTGATGTCTTGTTGTAACAATTCAAATGTTTTTATCATCGATGTTTTTCCTAAGGAGAACAATAGAAGGAGTGGGTCTCATGTGAGACCGTCTCACGGATCTTAATCTGTGAGACGGGTCAACCCTACTCATATTCACAATAAAAAGTAATACTCTGAGCATAAAAAGTAATACTTTTTCATGGATGACCCAAATAAGAGATCCGCTCACCAATAAGACCAGTGAGACCGTCTCACACAAGTTTTTGCCCAATAAAAGTTGTGTACAAATTAGTTTGAACCTTTTTTTAATATAAGTGTTATGGTATCGTACGTTTATGACAAATGATATGCATGAGACGATATATATTGTCGTTGTACATGTTAAGGTGTATTACATGTTCGTGTTCATTGTACCACAAACTAGCTTATAAAGTACTACGTTTTGTGTCAAAATGTACCACATTATCGAAGATCTAGTACCACAAATTCATGCATACCAACTTAGATTTAATTAATGTCATTATTCTATCAAATAACAGTAAATATATCATAAAAATCAATGGAGATGAGTTAGGGATTTACGTGAGAAATTATTGAAGAAGAGTAAAAAAGTGATGTAATGGAGGAAATAAAATTAAAAACGAAAATAAAATTAAATTAAAGGAGAAAATGAGATAAAATATGAAATAGGGAGTGGATTCAAAAAAAATTAGTGCATCAAGAAGTGAAAAATACAATTTTATGACACAGAGACTGAATATGAAGTTGAGTTTATGATTAGAGATTTATCTCTATTTCTCTGAGTTAAAAATATAGTATTTTTTGAATATTAGTAAATTGGGAAAGGCTACCTATGAACATTTTATTCGTTTATGAGTTCTTCACAGTTGTTTTTAAAGGTGAAAAAAGCCAAAGATTCCTTGGCATCAGCGGTCTTAGATTCAGATCATACAGATTGTTTGAGATATTTTGTTAGTTGGATTGGATTAGATTCGATTTACATCCGAAAACTCCAAACTCAAACCTGATTTTTTTCGAGTTGAATCGTGTCAGGTTAATGATCGTGTCAGATTTTAACACCCCTAATCGCATAAAACAAGAGAAAATTTAAACTCACCGAAAACTAGCATAAAACAATAGAAAATTTAAACTCACCGAAAACTATTTATTTATGACGTCTTCATGCTTTTGTAGCTTTTCTTCTATCTTTCCCTTTTATTTTCTTATTAGTTTTAAACAGTATGTTTTTTAATATTATTTGAATTAATAATATCCAAATTAAAATATTTTAAACTTTTAAATATATACTTAACGTTATTACCGGATCTCCAAGTCCACATATACAAAGGTGTGAAAAACTGATAATTATTCCATATAATTATACAAAGGTGTGAAAAACTGATAATTATTCCTTATAATATACAATTATATGGTATAATATAATTATCTTATATTAATCATAATTCAATTAATTAATGACGTGGTATAAGATAATTATATTATACCATATAATTGTATATTATAAAGAAGAATTATCAGCGGTTGGTGGGTCGATTATGAGCTTGTTATGTTTAATAATGAACAATTGAAACGTGAAATTTACAAAACATTATCGGTGTGACCTAAAGACAATATAATATGGTGAGTTTTGACTCTGATTTCATGTTAAAATTAAGATTTGGAAAAAATAACTCAAGAAAAATGATTGTTCGAATATATGAATACATCTCTAAGAATTTAATTCAGTTGATGAGAAGTTTATTATGTTATTCACTTCAATTCAACATCACTGAAAAAATCATTTACATAATTAAATCAATTTTTTCTATAGCTTTAGTAATTTATTTAAAAAATCGGAAACATATATTAGTGCATTTTTTAGAGTTTAAAATTAATTAATTTTTAATATGCCATTTCGGCACACTGCTTGGCAAATTGCCAGCTTCGGATTTTCTTTTGTTTTTATGAAAGGAATACTAGCAACCCTGCCGCAAGTTCGCAACATATTCTCCTTTCTTTGTGGAGCACACACTAGGAAAGTTGAGCTGAGCCAAATCTAAAGAGAATGGAGAAATCAGTAGCACACGATCTTGTGGAGTTCTTGAATGCTTCCCCTACAGCTTTTCATGCCGTCGGTAATATGTTCGATCTTCGAGATCATTTCTATTTTTTATCCAAAACCCAAAAAATATATGAATTAGATGCTGTGATTGCCCAAGATTTGCTTTTTAAATCTCAGAAGGCGAATATATTCGACAAGATTTTCTCATATTAAAAATTTTGGAGTTGATTGGTTCTGGCTGTGTTGGGTGAATCTTGTTTTTACTCATTAGTCATATTAGTCATATTTTGGAATATGATGACCGTTTTTTAAAAGTTGAAACACATGATTTTAATAGTTTTTGTTTCTTAAATAGGATTTGGACTTGTAAATATATTGTTTTTACTCATGGATGATTTGTTCTCTTGTAATTAATGAGGTGTTTTTATTGTAAATTTATTCATTAGACGAATCAAAGAAGAGATTGAGAAGTGCAGGGTATGAGCAAGTATCAGAGAGGGAGGAATGGGAATTACAAGCTGGAAAGAAATATTTTTTCACCAGGAATTATTCGACTATCGTTGCCTTTGCGATTGGTAAAAAGTATGCATTTTATTATTCCATACGATTTTTCCCTTTATTGTTGTATGTCAATGATGCATCTTTCCTACAATTATATTTTAATTTAATTATCCTAAGTTACTTTTGGTATAAGCTGTGGAAGTGTTGCTATTGACCTTTTCCTCCAGTATAGATTAATTGATATCAACATTGACATTTGACATTGAGAGCTTTAAAATATTGTTTTGGTGATATCAATTTTTTCCCAGTCATTATACGAAGCTTAATACCAACTACCAAACTAGTTTGATTTCTTCTCTGCATACTCCAAGTCCCGGTTGATTATCAAATCACTCTAATCATCACAATAATATTGCGTCAAGTCAATTTTGGCCATCTGTGAATTAGCAAATTGCATGTAATATAAACGCTTACATGGATTGAGTGGATGACAATAATTGATTTTGTGGTATAGATACGTGTCTGGAAATGGAATTTATATCATCGGTGCTCACACTGATAGTCCTTGCTTAAAATTGAAACCGATCTCCAAGGTATTTACATTCTTATATTGTCTGATTTGCATTTATATGTCTCTTGTTCAGTCTTAAGGGTCATATTTAAAGCTGTAAAATTTTGAATCACGTTCGTTTCAGGTATCAAAAGGTGGGTTCTTGGAAGTTGGTGTGCAGACTTATGGAGGTGGTTTATGGCATACATGGTTTGATCGTGACTTGTCTATTGCCGGAAGAGTAATAATTAGAAAGCAAAAAGATGGTTCAGAAACATACACTCACCAGCTTGTCAGAATTGAGGAGCCCATTATGCGAATCCCGACTCTGGCGATTCACTTGGACAGGTGCTTCAGCAGGAAAGATTTACATTTGATTGTTTTTGGCGTGTGAATACATTTTCTTATTATGTTTCCTTTGTAAGATAGGGGTGTTAATGATGGATTCAAGGTGAACACTCAGAGTCATTTAGCTCCAATTTTGGCCACATCGGTTAAGGTAATTTTCTAGATGGCTTAAAAATTAGATACTTTTTGTGATTCAGATGAAAGATGTAATTAGCCATCTCTCGTTGCGTTTTTGTCTGCGACCTCTTTATCTATGTCTTATGACCATTTCCTCCTGATGTGGAACATCATATTACAATATTTGCTAGTATGATAACCCTCTCGACTACCATCATATGGAAGATTTAGTAAATATCAGGTTACACTATCAAGAGAGTTACTAGTTGTCAGATGATTACATTCTAAATAATGAACAGGAGGTCATGGTGTAAGGATGCTGCTTTTCCGTTTTAGCACCACTGAAATTAAACAAGTCATCAAGGGATCAACATCATTGAATACGTGAGAAGGATAAAGCTGGAAAATGACCTGTCATTGTTCTCTTGGAGCTAGTTTTCCTTGTGATGAATAGGGAGTTGCAGTCGATACTTTCTCAAAGAATTGAAATGTAATCATTATGATTGCTGATGTAAACTTGTTGGCATAATGAGAAAATATAAATCAATTGTGGTTGTTGGAAATTCTTTGTTTGACCTCTTATCTTGATAGGTGTAAAATAAGCCTGCATGGACTTAAGTCTCAGGCTGATAAATGTGCAGAAAGAGATCATATAAAGAAGAAATGTCAACATGACACGGGGAATCGATATATCAGGGCATGATACCCACTTATAAATTTTGGTTAAAATTTTTTAAGCCGTTGCATTACTTATCGCTCCTTCGTTTTTACCTCAGTATTGCTGTTCGTTTTTACCTCAGTATCGCTATTCCTTTGTTTATCTGGCAAGATATGACACAGGCCTGATGGAAAATTGTGTTATATTGAAAAGTTGCTACTTTGTTTCATCTTGATATGTTTCTCTTACATATGATATCCTTAATTCAGGCTGAGCTGAACAAACCAACAGCTGAAAATGGTTCTGTTGAAACTGGATCATTTGTTGGGAAGAAGTTTGAGGAAGGAACTAATTCTGGCGGCCCGAAGCATCATCTCCCTCTTTTACAGGTTCTCATCTGATCATGTCTTGTTTGATTGTAAATTCATTTTGCCTCTTCATCAACTGAATATCACGGCAGAAGTTCAAATTCTTATATATTGTGGTTATTCCCAATCTATATTTATTAAAGACATCTTGAATATGCTTTGATCATGGTGTTTTGTTTCTTCAACCCCTATACTTTAGCTGATTGCTGCTCAGGCTGGTTGTGAACCAGATGATATATGTGATTTTGAGTTGCAAGCTTGTGATACTCAACAAAGTACAATTGCTGGTGCACTCAAGGAATTTATTTTCTCCGGAAGGCTTGATAACCTCTGCATGTCATTTTGTTCGCTGAAGGTATTTGTGTCATGCTCACATGTTGACTTGAATAAATTGTTGATTCTGTTGTATATCACATCATGCTGATATTTTCGATCAAAAAAGGCCTGTGATAAGTATGACACTAGCACGAGTGTCAACTAAATTTATTCCAAGGAACAAATTATTCCAGCATTGTATTAATTAATTGGCCATGTTATAGCGAATGTATCTGATAAACTGAATCACAATAAGTTATTGTATTGTCTTTTGCTGTCTAAGCTTCCATTTCAACAAGGAACTGCAGTTTTGAAAAAGTGGCCATCTGTTTATATTAGTTTGTTTGCTTTTTTTTTTTTTTGGATTTTTGTTTTAGGCTCTCATAGATACTTCATCCTCCGAAAGCAGTCTTGAAAATGAGACTGGAGTGAGAATGGTGGCCTTGTTTGATCACGAGGAGGTTGGTTCTAATTCAGCACAAGGAGCTGGATCCCCAGTCATGCTCGATGCTTTATCTCGAATAACTAGTTCCTTCAACTCAGATACAAAGGTAGAAATACATTACTGCTTTTCTAGTTTTTAGACTTTACTTTTTCGGCTTGATTGGATTTTCGTTGGCACTGAATAGTTTTTTTACATTGCTAATTTTATCTTCTGCAATTCCTGATTCCCTATGGTTTGCTTGAAATTTTGTTGTACATTTTTTTTCCTGTCACTGTTCTTATTGGCTGATAATTGTTTTTTCAATGTGTTTCTTAAAAAGTTTCTACCAATAGCTATTCAAAAGAGTTTCTTAGTATCGGCTGACATGGCTCATGCCTTGCACCCGAATTACATGGTACGTACTCACTTTGCTTTATTTCAAAGTAGGCATACATGTTCTTTGTATTTCGACATTACTTCATTTTTTTTAATCAGGACAAACACGAAGAAAATCATCAGCCCAAGATGCATGGCGGGCTTGTCATCAAACACAATGCAAACCAAAGATATGCAACTAATGCAATAACTTCCTTCACATTTCGGGAGATAGCTAACAAGCACAAACTTCCTGTTCAGGTTTTACAGATCATATATCCTTAAATAATTCTAGTTTCTTTGATATTTCCTAGGCAGTTATGGGCAAAAAAATTGAGAATAATATGTGCTAATTTACAATTATGATGGTGGTTGAATGTTCACTTGTTTTGAATAATTCTACATCGGATCAAGTCCAGTAGTCCTCATGCCTGTATCTCTCTCGAACAATGCACTTGGATAGATGGACGCGGTCCAATGTTTAAACATGTGTTCAAAACTTGTTTCTTCATATTGGAAAAACCAAAGTTGTCGTCCATACTTCTGCCAACAAACTGATCGACACGTTCATAGCTCTTATATAAGACTCTTTTGATCCAGGATTTTGTGGTCAAGAACGATATGCCATGTGGTTCGACAATTGGTCCCATTTTGGCAAGTGGTGTTGGCATCCGCACCGTTGATGTCGGAGCCCCGCAACTGTCGATGCATAGCATTAGAGAAATGTGTGCAGTTGATGATGTAAAGCATTCTTATGAACACTTCAAGGCTTTCTTCCAGGAGTTCTCTCTTCTTGATTCAAAACTTGCCGTAGACGACATCTAGGTTTGTTGACTTTGGTTTTTGGTGTTTTTCTCACATGTTTGGATATTGGTCTAAATGAACAATGGTTTGTAGTCGTTTCTGAACTTAAATATGTATCCTGGTTGACAAATTGATTTGACCTCACAGATGTTGGGTATAACTTTTTACCAAAGTATTGGGATCTAACTTTTGACAATTTTAAGGTTGGTTTTAGGTTTATAAACAAGCCTATATGTTGAAAATTTTAAGGTTCAAATTTGGCTCGAAATAGATACATTTGAACTCGGTTTATTTGAAAGACTCGAAATCTATATATTTAATATATATTTTTAATATATTAATAAATATCAAGTCTAGTGAGACCTACCTGACGTTATAATTTGGACTCGATTTCGGTTCAACAAAAAGTTCGAACATGTTTGAATTTGGCTCGAATTTGAATACAAATAAAATATTTCAGTTGATTCGAAAAGTTTATAAATAGACTCAATTCATTTACAACAGTGACTCGTGTGACCATGATCTGATTTTCTAGTTGTAGATTTTTGTCCTTGAAAGCTTGAATTTGATTTGAACTGAAAATATGTCAAGATTGCAAAACTGTACCATTTTGTCGAAATATAATAATCAAAACAACGGCGGTTGGTAGTGTTCCTACTCTGTTTCTTTACCAACTTGATCGTAAATCTTATCCGAAAATATATTTTTCATTGCTAAAGTTAATGTAAAAATAAGTGGTAATCACAAATTTTTCAGTCACAAGAAACAAATTTAATTTTAATTACGAATATTTTATATATCATGTGGAATTGTTAAATCCTTGAACTCATTTATGATCACAATTATTTCTTACCTATCTCCTTCATTAGAATTTCAGAAGCTTGTCAATTATTTATTTATCAACAATATATTGATTTGTTTCTTTATATTATTGATATTAATAGTTCCAATGACAAAATCATATTACAATTAATAAATAAGAAAACTACACAATTAATAAAGTTCGCCCTACTTTCTTCATCGTGTCAACGTATAGAGATTTTGGTGGGCTTTTCCGGCCAGTTTTGTAGTTGAAGATGGAGAATTTGAATCGTCTTCCACTATATGTACACAATTACTTGACTCATTTAAAATAAATAATATTCAAATATTCTTTCAAATTCCAAAAACTAGATAAGAGACATTTTATTGTTTTGAAATTATTTCTGAATATAGTTTAAACAGTCAATGATTTTGAAAAACAACTTCAAGGCAAAATTATATATGATATTACCAAATAACATACACGAAATAAAAAGTCCTACCAAGTAGCAACCACGATACATAAACTCAAAATTCCATGGCAAAAGCGGAAACGACATTACATAAAATGGGGTCACAGGTAAATATAAGTTTCCAAACGACGAAGATCTTACCAAAGTTCATTCGCTCATATCATTTCTCGACTTCTTCTTTTTCTTCCTTTTTCCTTCGTCAACAGCTACAGCAGCATCAACCTCCATCTCATCTTTCCTCTTCTTTTTCTTCTTTTTTGCAGTCCCGTCTCCTCCATTTGCATCATTCTTTTCCTCCCGTTCATCTTGTTCCGTCTTTTGTTTCTCCTTTTTCTTCTTTTCAGTTTTAGGCTTGTCTTTGGCATCTCCATTCATAAAAGCTGCAGGCTCATCCTCTATGAAAGATTGCACAGATGAAAAAGGGTTTATGAGCATATATAGGGAAAAATAAAGATTAAAGCAAACACAAGACATTTCCTAAGCCGCAGAAGCACAGATATGCGCCACCAAATTAGGCCATTACTCCTTCCTTTTTATGTTTAAGTTCACTTTCTCATAAGCAAGCATCTAGAACCATTCAGAAACTGAAGGCCTATAGACGCTTATCCATGCAATAAATTGACACTTCATTTGCGAGATATTATCTTTACATAGAGAAGCAGAACAGATTCAGATGCGTCCAAACCTTTGCTCTCAACAGTTGTGATCGCAGATTTCATCACATCAATGTTTTTACGAGGAGCAACCCCTTTATCATAAAAGTCTAGACGCTCTTCGACTTGTTCACGAAGTTTTTCTCCAAAAGCAGTGGTACTTTTCTCTGCATCATAACAATATGACTCAGTTCATCAACAGCCCGATGGCATGCACAAGACCAGTTCAAATCAATCGATGTGTAAAGAAAAAAATTAACTTGCCTAGGAAACAGTCAATACGAGAAGCAATAGAGCACTTGTTTGCAAGATAACGAGCCATTCGGCCTTTGTTCCGAGCAGATGCACGACCAATAAAGGAAGAATGGAATATAAGACCATACTTTGGAGTGTTCCCACGAGTTTTCAACGCTCTGTATAAATTGTCAGGTAAAGCCAGGAAATGAAAAATTGAAACAAAAAATTCACCTAATTATAATAGACATCAAAACTGTTTAAGCAAAGAATGAAAACGATGAATCGACACACATGCAGCCAATGTGAAACTACCTAAAGAGAGCCTTCTCAGCGCCAAGAATTTGAAGAGTGGAAGAAGGGCATTTTGCCAAGTTTGTGAGACTACCAGCATGGGAAATCAAACGTGCACCTACAACTTCACCAATAAGAGCAGCCAAATTAGGTGCTATGTCATTCATTTTGGAAACCAGATAATCGTACAGCTTTTTCCTGTACTCAGCAAGGTCAATCACCCTTTGAGCAAATTGCTTGACATTAATCAAGTCTATTTGGGACAAATCCTGTCCTGAAAAAATAAAGGAAGCAGATCAGTATTAGATACAGCATGCATTCAAAGACCAAGTGCAATCGAAAACTGTACCCATGGATGCTTTGGCAGCCTCTATGATCTCCTTTGCTTTATCTTCATCCCCAACTATGTCTGTCAGGTCTGATAAGTTGCCCTCAGATAACTGTGATTTATTCTCCACATATTTTGCGACTTTGGCATACAGAAAGTTGTCATTCACAATCTTTGCTAATTCAGGAAAATGCCACGAGTACCATTCTCTGCAGGAAAAAGAAGAAATATGTCCCAGATTTAATCATCCGTCTGTATGTTACTAAGTGCAAACATAAAAAAACTAAAAAGGACCGCTGATCAACTAATAACCATCCAAGCCAGTACAGGCAAGGCCTACAGTATATAATTAACATAATACAAACAAACCCAAACTAGCCAAGTTCAAAACTGACCTTGCTCTCATGGAGAAGGAATTTATATCTTTATCAAGAGTATCAAGGAGAAAGATAGCCTGAATAACCATATTGTCCACACGATTCACATTGAACTTCACCTTTGCTCTGCTGTAACTATGGCCCAGTCCAAGTTGTGCTTTTTCCAGATCACCCGGCTATTCATATTTAGAAGGATTAAAGATAAATCAAATACATGCTTTTTTCAATACACAACAAAGTATTCAAATCAAGAAAAAGGATTTGATATTGACTAACCTTAAGGTTCTCAATAAATCGATCAAAATGTAATCGCACACCCCGAACAATCTCAAGAATAAACTCATTGCTTTGGCACGGAATCTTAGTTACTTCATAAATATTTGACCCAAGCTTTGGCTCAGCCACTCCTAAGCTGAACTTTGGCTTCTTACCCTCCTTGACTTTTGGAAGGGTAAGCTCCAAAAAATTCCTCAGCTCATCAGTCATTTGCCCTGAACTCACGTAAACAGCAAACAAACAGTATTATTGTATACTTCAGCAATCGCACTCTAAAATAAAAACAAAAAACCTCCCTACTTCCCAGAGAACAACAAATAAAAAAATTCAGGCACGCGTGCTGTTTTTTGCACAAAAAAAAAATCACTAAAAAGGAGCAGGAAGTCGACAGCCCATAGGTTCTAATGCACAACACTCCATTCCCTCCTACTTATTTCCAAAACCCTCTAAAATTTATGTTGCCCGCTAGCTCCTTGAATTCTTTGGATGCGAATATGCTTACATCACGCATTAACCACACAAAAAAATCACACGATTCCTCACAAGCAATGAGAACCCTCCAAAAAATGAAAGCAACCAAAGCCTTTTTACCTTCAGAGATTGCGTTACATTGGTTCAGAGCATCAAGCGCAGAATCATAAGGGCTAAAAGCGGCCAGCTTAACAACCTTCCCGAACCGGTTCAGGTCCGATACAGAGCTCCTAACTCCCTCCGTATTCTGCCCAATTTCATCAATCCCATGAGCCAAGAACAGCCCATATCCGGAAGCCGACTCGTACAATACGTACAGAGCCATCTCCCTCTCTATCACCGCAGGATTATCGTTCGCGACGGATAGCTGGGGGCGGTGAATTGAAGTTAGGGTTTAATAGAGGTTCAGATAAATAATATATCAAAAAATTATTTCACATTACCAATTTCCCAATTATTATTATTATTATTATTATTATTATTGTTATTGTTATTTTCTTTTTTTAAAACATGACCGGGAAAAGTAATAATAATTTTTTATATGCTAAAATAATAAAAATAAATTAAAGAGAAAGTCTAGAAAGTCTCACAAATATTTATTCGTGATACAAGTCATATGTAATGTTTATGGAGTAGATCTCTTGTGAAACGGTCTCACGAATCTTTATCTGTGAAACGGATTAGTC
The DNA here is from genome assembly GCF_012295235.1 of Primulina huaijiensis. Classification (NCBI taxonomy): domain Eukaryota; kingdom Viridiplantae; phylum Streptophyta; class Magnoliopsida; order Lamiales; family Gesneriaceae; genus Primulina; species Primulina huaijiensis. The sequence continues at coordinate 1,896,774 of NC_133319.1, read as the reverse complement.
CTACCGATATTCACAATAAAAAGTAAAACTCTTAGCATAAAAATTAATACGTTTTCATGGATGACCCAAATAAAAGATCAGTCTCACAAAATATTACCCGTGAGACCGTCTCACACAAGTTTTTGCAATATTTAGAGTGGGTCTCATGTGAGACCGTCTCACGGATCTTAATCTGTGAGAAGGGTCAACCCTACCCATATTCACAATAAAAAGTAATACTGTTTCATGGATGACCCAAATAAGAGATCCGTCTCACAAATTCGACCCGTGAGACCGTCTCACACAAGTTTTTGCCATTAAAAAAACTCTAATTTTTTTTAAAATTAATGAAATTGTAAAACTCTTATCCCCAATAAAAAAATATCTTGAAAGATATTGGGGTTCACGAAAGACTACATATTAACACAACATGTGATATGTTTACATATCAATTTTGTGAGACAAATCTCTAACTCAAATCGATTCATGAAAACATATTAGTTCTTATGCTAAAAGTATTAATTTTCACTTTAAGCATTGATCATATTAACTTGTCTTACGAAAATAGATTCGTGAGATCATTTCGCGATAGACATACTTATTGATTAAATGTTTTAGTAAACAAAGTTTAATTTTTTTAAAAAAATTTATGTTACAAATACAATCTAATATAAGAAATAAAAAAAATGTATTTTTAAAAATTGATTTCTTGTATATTTATTTAGAAGTATAAAATATGAAATATATATTGTCTTATGTAACTAGAGCACATGAATTAAAAGCTACACTTTTTAGGACACATGGACATGTATTTTAAAAACAACTAAATATTTTGTGCTAACTATTTCACAAATTTATATTCATAAGACTGATCGATTTGATCCATGATACAATAAAAAACAATAGTTTTGACATAAAATTTTTTTTAACTCAAATCAACATATATTACAATAATATTTTTTCATAACTTAACTAATAAAAAGTGATACTTTTGTAGTAAAAATAATTATTTTGACATTAAAAATAATAATTTTCTTTGATTAAGTCGGATCGAAGATCCATGTCGCAAAATGGACTCATAGATCCATGAGACAATTTTTTGTATTTAAAAAATGTTGAGGTCAAGTGCCTATTAATATTTTTCAGTGCCTTTTACGCAAATTTCACTTTTTTTTGAGTGGGTCTCATGTGAGACCGTCTCACGGATTTTAATCTGTGAGACGGGTCAATCATACCCATATTCACAATAAAAAGTAATACTTTTAGCATAAAATATAATACTTTTTCATGAATGACCCAAATAAGAGACCCGTCTCACAAATATGATCCGTGAGAGCGTCTCACACAAGTTTTGCCTTTTTTTAATCACCCCTTTAATTTTTCTTTAAAAACGCTCATTGCGTAAGAAGCGACATATGACGTCATTTGCAAGGTTCATTTTCCAGTATTTTTTCTTTTTTCCTCTCCCTTTTTATTTTGTTGATAAGCAACGGATATTAGCTTATTCTTCCCGCATCACAAATCGCTTAAACCCTGCGGGCACTCTAGCATTTTGAAGTTCAGGGGTTTGGATTTTGCTGCCCCATCTCTCATTCTTTCTGAATTTAGAGGCTCCAGATACTTTCATAAGTACACGTGATTGTATAATTGTATTGTTTAGGAATGGCTTCTTTGGGTGTAATTCCAGTATGTCCCCACAAGCTTTTATGGTATCAAGCAAAACCCGGAAGAAGCTCCATATCTTGCTGTGAATCAGCTCCTTCTATAAAGCGTATGCTGATAAAAATCGTCAAAGTATTTGTTTTTTTTTTTAATTTTAATTTTTGAAATTCCGTGTTATCCTTGACAAATACTGTATGGACGCATTTTACTTGGTGATATGTGATTCGACGTTGTAATGGGATAGTATTGGAAAAGTGGTTGGCCCAAAGCTCCTTTTTTTTATGTGCTACTGTACCCTTTATCAAGAAAGGGGAATGAGTTGATTGACATATTGATTGATGTGGTGCTGGCATATGTTTGTCATTATTAATCTATCTTGTAATTTGGGAATCACTTTCTTTTCACGTCAAATACCGAGCATTTGCTATTTGTCTTGGCATCTTGGATAATTTAGAAATTTTGACTCAATACTATTATCCACATTGTAATTGAGTCATAGTTTACTATCTGATGAAATAATCATGCTTTTTTCAGGTGTCCGTAACTCCAAAGCACATGGGGGAAGGTCAGGGAGAACAGAAGGACCTGGAAAGAGTATGGAGGATTCTGTTCAACGCAAGATGGAGCAATTTTATGAAGGATCTGATGGACCTCCTTTACGTATACTACCAATAGGCGGTCTTGGAGAAATTGGGATGAATTGCATGCTTGTTGGAAATTATGATCGTTATATTTTGATTGATGCTGGTGTAATGTTCCCAGAGTAAGTTCCCATATTACAGAAGTACCTGGATATTCATCATCTTCAGTGATCAACATTCTTGACGCTGATGCTTGTTGCGTGAGGAATTTTTCTGTCTCAGTCTCGCTCCTTCACGATCCTTGTTGTTTAAGAATAGGAAAACTGGTGTTCTTCTATTTTCGCAGAGTGAAACAATTAAATGAGACAAATTCCAATACGTCAGAAAATGGCAGATACTGGAACTCTCTACTGCCAGATGCACATATTTTATCTTTTTCGTTTTCACTTAGTTCTATTTTGATCAAATTATATGATATATCTTAATCATGTTCATGATTCCAGCTATGATGAGCTTGGTGTCCAGAAGATTATTCCTGATACCACTTTTATTAAAAAATGGAGTCACAAAATTGAAGCAGTAGTAATTACACATGGGCATGAAGATCACATTGGTGCATTGCCTTGGGTAAAGTTTCTATTCTGCCTCTCGAAATGTGGTATTCATAATATTTTTCACATTTGAAATTCTGAATTTTAGTATTCAATGGATGATTTATCCATAGAGTTTTACATGTGATTGCGAGTGAAAAAGTTTGATTTTGTCTGAATAAAATCCCGATTAAACTCCGAAAACCAGTTATTTTTCTTTTGCTGGTCATCACATTTAGCTGTTCCTGCAGTGGTGTACATCCATTTGCTGTATGTTTAGTTTAAAACACTTGCTTTGCTGACTCGTCATCATTTGTTAGGCTTGTACATTATCAGCCTATTTGGATACTATCCTGTTCATTATTCAATAGATAACATGTATTGAATATATATTATGCTATTGAGAGACTTGCAATGTTTGTCACCGTCACTTATTTTCTCTCTTTATTATTCTTTGTCTTTCAAGGCAGAGGAATGGTATGTGGTTTTAATTTCTCAGTTTATGACTGGGCAAAGGTTTATGATATGAACATCGTGCCGAAGTAGCCTTTGAGAATGATGTAAGACGCGCCAAATGTCTGCTGGCATTGAGATGCTTGTCTTGTTCTCTTGTGCACTTTTTCGCAAAACCCTTGTATAATGATGTCTTCGTTTGCAGGTCATCCCAGCTTTGGATGCTCACACACCAATATTTGCTTCGTCCTTCACGATGGAGGTTTGTTATTATTATGGTTTTATGTGTCAATGGATTTTTCAGTTCTTGTTTCACATTAACGGAATCCCATGTTGACATGATTAACTGTATCCTTAATCTATCATTAATTGCAATGATTAGATAGATGGCTAAGTGGGATTGATTTGAATCAACAATAACCCCCTTGTTGTCAAAATAGGATATGGGGTAGAACAATGGCAATGCTCACTCCAACACTTCTGTCTTGATATTTGTTTCTTTTACTTAGAAAATTTCAGAAATTACCTTATATCTTCTAGAAAGTTATCTTAGGACCAAAACTCTGTTTTAATCTTCCTTGGGGTATTTCATGGATTATTATTGATTCGTCAAGGATAATTAATAAATTCCAAGTGTTCCACTTATACAAAACCTGCACATGTTTATCTGATTTTTAATTGTCCTTCTCGTCCATGCAGCTTATCAAAAAGCGTCTAAAGGAGTTTGGGATTTTGGTTCCATCCAGGCTAAAGGTTTTCAAGACGCGAAGAAGATTTGTTGCTGGACCATTTGAAGTCGAACCAATTACAGTCACACACTCAATTCCTGATTGTTCTGGATTGGTTTTCCGCTGTGCTGATGGTACTATTCTTCATACGGGAGATTGGAAGGTGATTGTTTGTTTTTTTTCTATTTTTTTTTTTGTGATTATTTTCCTTATTCTTATTTGTTTCTAATTTTTACATTATTTAACATTAATTTTACAATTGACAGATAGATGAATCTCCATTGGATGGGAAAGTTTTTGATCGTGTGGCATTAGAAGAGCTCTCAAAGGAAGGAGTAACTTTGGTGAGCACTTGATCCACCCGATGTCTAATCATTTCCTGTTTAATATGTATAAAAGAACTCAATTCAGAGTCAACAGATCTTTGTATATTGAATGAGCAGAGATCTTTATTTTGGGCAAAGAATATCTTTTGATTGCCAGAAAAAGATTCCCGTTGTTAGACAACGAGCATATTTTGTCTAAAATTAGTTAAATGATCGTATTTGCGTGTAAAGTATTAGTTTAATTTGGAGACCTTAAGATACAATTAAAATTTAAATATACCGCTCGAGAAGAAGTAAATATGTCAAAACAAGCCAATTGGAGGCTGAGTTGGATACCGTTCCACCGTTATCACATACATGCATAGATGAAGTCTGTATTTTTAGTTTTTGACTCAGATCTGTACCATTGATTTTGGTGTTTGGCTAACAAAGTTAACCAAATATTTGAATCTTAGGCTTATTAATGGAGATTGCTCCTTGAAATGTTGAATGACGTATGACAATAAATTTTTTGTAGCCGACATAGATTAGTATATGATCAGGTAATATGGACTTAATTTTTGGGTGCATCAAGCCATGGATATGTTTTTTTTTCCAGAGTCCATTCTTGCCTACCTCAATTCCCGGCCTTTTGTGCACTGGAGAATTTTCAAAATACTGTTGTTGCCTCAAACAGGAAAAAAAAAGCTGATCAAAGAGCAAATATTATCTTCATAAGCATGTTTTTTTACTTTTGCACTATTTGAATTGTCACTCAGGTTTCTGATATTTTCTACAGTATTTGACTTTATGTGGCCAAAATTGCAGTCCTGGAATTCTGTTGCTAATTATTTTTTTATTTCTCAACTTTAAAAGACACTTGAATTTCCTTAAATGGTGATACATAACTAAAGCGGAAATGTAAAAGTTTGAGCAAAAGTATTGCAAGGTCAGGGTTTTGCTGTAATGTCTTACTTAGGATGATATGACCTAATTGGAACTAGGAAAGCAAAACCAGGAAATGGGAGAAAAATACATTTGATGTTGTTTTGACGTTGAGAGCATTGGGTAGTGTACCACCTCTGAACCTGGTTATGATTCTCAAACTTGGTCCCATGCTTGACTACTATGGGTAGTTTCTATCATTTGTCGGGATAATTGGTTTGAAAGTGCTAGGTTGGAAACTTACGCATTGGTTCATACATTGGTATAGTGATGCACCAAGCCACCAACATATTTCTTTTAAAAAATGACATGAAATGCAATTCATTATCCATATTCTGTTCTGCAGATGATGAGTGATTCAACAAATGTACTGTCTCCTGGAAGGACACTTAGCGAGACAGTTGTGGCAAATTCATTATTGAGGCATATTTCATCCGCCACAGGAAGGGTAATAACCACTCAGTTTGCATCAAATATTCACCGCTTAGGAAGTGTAAAAGCAGCAGCTGATTTAACTGGCCGAAAGCTGGTATGCACCAAATTTTTTTAATGCTTCTTCCTTTGCACCACTCTGAAAAGTTCATGGAGATGACTCGATTATCCATATTTTAGGTGTTTGTTGGTATGTCCTTGAGGACATACCTGGATGCTGCATGGAGAGATGGAAAGGCACCCATCGATCCATCAACTTTGGTACTGGCTTTTACATTAATTGTGGTTTACAAATATCTCTTTCAAATTGGATTTTAGGGGGATCTATGGTATGTACTTTGTTTTCTTTTTTCACTATGTGACATAACCTAGAGCATAAGTATGAACTAATATGCCATTGACTTAAAATGACTAAAATGACATGACATCGATCAAATTAGCTTTTTAATCTGTTTCGGGAATTGCATTGTTGAATTAAAATTATTGCAATTTTGAGTTCACCAAGTAGTTGTTAATAGTCGATTATGCTAGAGTCTTTCTTGCTGTTACTCCTCAATGGGCCTAAGACGTGATAACATGTCTAAACCTTAAACATGGAGAGATGGAAAAATGCACCCATCCATCCGTCAACTTTGGTAATTGTTTTTTCACTAATTGTGGCTTACAAATATTTCTTCCAAATTGGATTTTAGGTGGATCTATGGTATATATTTTAGTTTTCTTTTTTTACTGTGAGAAATAGCACAAGTATGAACTGATATGTCATTGACTTAAAATTACTAAAATGACATGACATCAATGAAATTATCTCTTGAATCTGTTTCGGAAATTGCATTGATGGATTAAATTATTGCAATTTTGAGTGTACCAAGTAGTCGCTAATAGTTGATTACGCCAGAGTCTTTCTTACTGTTCCTCCTCAATGGGCCCAAGACGTGATAACATGTCTAAACCTTAAACATGTGCCAGCATTCTTGGCATGTTATTTGCTCTATGATGAACGTTTGATTGATTTTTTTTCTCCTTATATTGGTATGAGATATTTTGAATCATAATTTTTTTTTGCTCCATTTACAATTTATGGAGTGAGAAAGTTCGAGCTTTGTGTAACTGGTTTTGTTGAGTTTTCAACACTAAATTGTGTTAATAATTGTTGCAAAGTGAGGTGGAACGACAATCAACTGCAATTGGCATACATGATATCACTTGCTCAAAGTTTTATTAAAATGTTGATGTGGTATCATGAACAAATTAGTTATTCAGTGTTTTTTTGGGTCTTCCCTTCTCCGTATTCTCACCCGACCCTGAAATTGGATGTTAATTTTTGGATAGAAAACGTGAAGTTCGGCAGATCTGAAAAATCACATTTAGACACATGTAAATAAAGGGCGAGAATGATTCTTCTGCCCCAAGTTGACAATTATGATCTTGTTCTCATTGTATTGTCATTTCCCCAACGTCTCCTAAGATAACTTTCGTGTGCAGGTGAAAGTGGAAGATATTGATGCTTATGCCCCAAAGGACTTGCTAATTGTCACAACTGGTTCTCAAGTGGGTTACTGCAGACATTATGCTTTTGTTATTTACTATGCTTCAGTCCATATTGTTGAGACTAGTGTATGATTTAATATTCTTCAGGCTGAACCACGTGCTGCACTGAATCTTGCATCATATGGAAGTAGTCATTCTCTCAAGTTGAACAAAGACGACTTGATTTTATATTCTGCGAAGGTAATGACTCTGTCTTGTCAATAGTCTTCATATTTTGGGTTTATACTCGCAAATGTAATAACGTTTTGTTATACAATAAATAACCTGTCAGCATGACCAAAGTGAAGAAAATAAGAAGATGGTTTGGACACAACAGAATTTGGTTCTTGAGTAAGGGATTTTTTGAGACAACCAGTGTGGACAAGTTAAAGAAGCTTAAAAATTTGAATATTCTGAAAACGAAGTGGGATCCTATTGAATATTTGTGAAAACGATGTGGGATCCTATTGAATAAAAGAGCGGTGTTTTGACACTGGGGATATTGCAATTCACTTAATGTAGAAGCAATTGGTGTGGTGTCTAGTTAGATTGTATTATTATGGTTCTAAGGATGATACAGCGAGTTTGTGTGAATGAGCATGTGTGGTTTGCAAATCGATTGCATCATTCATTTATATTGTTTCACAAATTTTTAGAGGGGGTTTCGATCCCCAGTGAAAACCTAAGGAAGAAAAACAGAAAAATGCTTCTAATATTGTTATCAGATGCTTTGTTATGCTAGCACACTTGTATTTCTGTGCTTTTAGCATCAACTATCCACGAGACGTCATTCATCTGTGAATGAAACTAGTGCAACTGATACATATAGCGTTACTTATGTGAAGACAGTGTAGGAGAACCAACTTATACAAATTGCCATTTTTTAATATTTTGAACCTTGTACAGTTTATTTTTTGTTTTAGCATTTTTCCAGACACTGCTTAATAAACCCTGTTATTATAGGTAATCCCAGGTAATGAGACAAGAGTAATGAAAATGCTGAATCGTGTATCTGAAATTGGATCGACAATAGTGATAGGAAAAAATGAGATGCTGCATACATCTGGTCATGCCTATCGTGAAGAACTGGTATGGTTTTCATTTCTTTACCAGAATCTCTTTTGAATTTCTATTTTTCGCCGTGATGATGCCTGCAGGATTGTGTTTTAACTCTGATAAGTTCGAAAGCTATTCTTGAACATCCCGGTCTCAATTCTCATAACATGGCTATAATGATTATTATGCTGTTAGAACCACAGAGGGCACAGTTATTCTCCTTTCTGTTTGCATGTTATTCTGATTATTCACCTTTGCATTTTCTAGTCAAACAAATGAAATGCTGTCGTTGATTTAGTTTTACTTGAAGAAACAAAGTAGGAGAACTCTATAATATTGATTCCATGCGGAGATCTGGCCATATTTTTGGTCTTGGGATTTTAAAAAGTAGATCAGTGGATGTTCTTCATCCCTGAGACTTTTGTTTTACCTTTTCGTTCTATAATTTGCATATCCGTTCCAAGATTTTTAGGAATAGACTAGAAATTGTCATCACATGATAAACCAGATTACTTTAGGGTAATTTTGGCTAATTCTTGTAATAATTATTTTCTAATTCTGTTTTTTCCCATAATTTGCGAAATTGATGAAATTTTACCTATTGTGGGTTCAACTATGTTATTCATTTCACTTTTTGTGGAATTTAATATGATTCATTTTTAAGGAAGAAGTGCTAAAAATTGTTAAGCCGCAACACTTTCTACCCATTCATGGAGAACTCTTATTCTTGAAAGAACATGAACTGCTGGCAAAGTCAACTGGCATTCGGCATACTGCAGTAAGCAATCTATTTCAGTTAAAATTTCTCTTCTCCTTGTAGAATTTTTTTCCCCGTAAACTTTCCAAATTCTCTGGCTTAATTTTATGGAGTGGCCTCATTATTTCCCTATTATCAGTAAACAATCATCATCATTTGATCAAAGCGTTTTAAATTTCTCTCTGGATTTCCTCTACTGGGTGCCTTTTTCACTTTCTTTGTCCTTTCAGGTTATAAAGAACGGGGAAATGCTGGGTGTGTCACATTTGAGGAGTAGAAGGGTCCTGTCAAACGGCTTTTCTTCCCTGGGTAAACAGAATCTGCAGGTTTCTCTCTCTTTCTCTCTCTCCATCTCTCTCGTCTATGTCAGGGCACCTACATGCTCTTATATTTGAAGAAATCAAAACATATCTCTCCATTTCTCTCGTATATGTCAGGGCACCTACATGCTCTTGTATTTGAAGAAATCAAAACATTCTGCTGTCTAACTTTGATCATGCAGTTGATGTACAATGATGGTGACAAAGCATTTGGTACAGCAGCTGAACTGTGCATTGACGAAAGAATGAGAATAGCTTTTGATGGTATTATAGTGGTCAGGTGTGCCTTTCTTTTGTGGGGAGAAAAACACGACTTTGTCGACTTTGTTTGTGCACGTTAATAATTTTTTGTCTGTTATGTAGTATGGAAATTTTGCGCCCTCAAGCTACGGATGATTCAGTCGAGAAGGCTTTAAAAGGAAAAATAAGAATTACTACACGATGCTTATGGCTTGACAAAGGAAAACTCTTAGACGCACTTCATAAAGCGGCGCATGCTGCACTGTTGAGCTGTCCTGTAAATTGCCCTCTGGCCCACATGGAAAGAATAGTTTCTGAAGGTTTGAGAAAAATTGTGAGGAAGTACAGCAGCAAAAGACCTGAAGTCATTGCAATTGCTTTTGAAAATCCAGTTGCAGTTGTAGCTGATGAGATCAATGCAAAACTATCTGGGAAGAGGCATATTAATTCTGAGATTTCAACTTTGAGAAAATCGGTCGATGGGCAGATAAATAAGAGACAACCTATTGATTTACTTGAGGAAGATGGAAATGGCCTTGCAATTGCGAGAAACACCACAGAATTAGAATTGGAAGGTAATATCTTGTTCTTGCTTACCGCTTCTTTGTTCAACAACATTCCGGTTTCAAAGTTGTAGACCAAATACTTGCTTATTCATTACGAACTTCTGTGGTTAGGCCTGTTATCTGTGAATCACTGTGCATTAAACATAATAGGTGGTTAGAAGGAAGGTGTGGGAGTTGAAATTCAATGGTATAAAGTGTTATTATGGTGTTAAAAATAAATGGATATAAAACTGATAATTAGAAGTATCGCATAATTTATCGAACAAATATTACTTAATACACGTTGGAAAGAAACAGTTCCCCTTGTTGCAAGATGTGATTGCCTATGTGGTACAAAAATCGAAACATGGTGTTGGATTATATGGTTTACAATATTTCCTTTAGTTACATTTTTTGGTAATGCTTGATTCTATTTTATAGTTATTGGAAGCTAGTAAGCATACTTGTGGAACTAGATTTATCAAAACCTTTTAGGGTGCATTTGGATGAGAGAATTTCAAAATGAAAGAATTTCAAATCCTTGATCTAAATTCATCCGACTCGTGAAATACATGAATTTGAAATTTTCATGTAATATTTTTAACTTGTTTATTAACTAATAATATAATGGATTTAAAATTCATACAAAAGTTAAGTCATTTGAAATCCTTTCCACAAATCCTTTTCTCAAATTCAAATCCTTCAACGCAAATGCAACATTATGAAATTTGATTTGATTGCCTAAACTTTTGGAAATGTTTTTATTTTTGGGCAGTTAATAATGAGATAGTTCCTTTTCTTTGCAGTTGATAACGAGATAGTTCCTCACGAAGACGAAATGATGTCTGATTCTGACTTGCCTGTGAGTGCTCCCAGTGCTGACGAGTCTGAAGATTTCTGGAAGTCATTTTTAACCTCATCAGTTCTCAATCAATCCAAAGGGAACGGAGATTTGCTTCCAGAAGAGGAACAAAAAGAAAAAGCCCAACAGAAAAGCATTAAACTCGATTCTGGCCTGCCAAATTCTAGTCTAAGAACCACTACGACCACAAAAAGAAACAAATGGAAACCCGAAGAGGTGAAGAAAATTATCAAATTTCGTGGGGAACTTCACAGCAGGTTCCAAGTCCTCAGGGGGCGAATGGCTCTTTGGGAAGAGATATCTTCAAATCTCTTGTCTGATGGATTTACTCGAAGTCCAGGACAGTGTAAATCTTTGTGGGCGTCTTTAGTTCAGAAATACGAGGTTTACTTTTTTTCTTTTCTTTAGATGAATTATCCACAATTGAAGCTTTACATGCCAAGAAAATCTCTCTGTAAACTTTGTCTGCTATTTCTGTTTCGACAGGAAAGTAAAAGTGAGATGAAAATGCAGAAGAGCTGGCCATATTTTGAGGATATGAACAATATCTTATCTGATCGGGAGACGAAGGCATCCAAATGATCGGCGAGTGTGGTTTATACAGCCAAGTTTTTCCAAGCAAGAACAGGGGAGGTGGCCATTCTATTGAAAAACAGGAACAACAAGCCTCTGAGGGAATAGAATGCATTGAAAGAGAAGGGTAGGGGTTCCCTTGATTGATATTAACAAAACAGTGGAAAGATTTTCATGCAACTTTAGGCATCGACGTTTCTTGTTTATGCAAACTGTTGGAATGGAAAAACTGTAAAAAAAAGAATAATTTTGTAGCTTAAATTCCTCAAGAATTAAAGGCGAACTTATACTTTGGTCTGTAACTTAAAATTTCATTTCATCTTACTTCCTGGAAATATGGAATAAGGAATGATTTAGGCAAGAAAACACACCTTAAAACATTTATGCTTTGTTTTTCTCTCAAAATTTTAGCATAAAAAATAATACTTTTTCATGGATAACTCAAATAAGAGATCCGTATCACAAATACGATCCGTGAGACCGTCTCATACAAGTTTTTGCTTTTTTGATATACAAATCATATATTTTTTCTAAATAAAACAATCACAATATTTTTATAAATGCAGTAAATTTCAGGAAAAAATAAATATAGTAAATTATTAATATATTATTATTAAAATACAAATAAAAAAATTAAAAGATTGACACGTCATCAACACTGGCCCCCTCCGTGGCAAAGGGTGGTTCCTGTACAAAATACAAAAAAATTCTCGTTGTCATTCCTCTTCCCCAATTTGAAGCCTAATTAAAAATCTAATCTTTACGTACATAACCAGCATCGCCTCGGCGGGGGAAGAACACATGGCGGCGGCTATCGAAGGCCAGGATAAGGTGTTGGCCACCGCGCAGCGGATTGTGCAGAGCCTACACAATACATCCAACACCGATGATATGCTTTTAATCCTCTCCTCCTTCGATAACCGTCTATCCACTCTCTCCTCCTTTGTTTCAGGGGAAGAGAATACATCCAACGCCGTTATCGACCCACGATTCGCGGAAGCCGAGCTGGTCATTCTGAACGAAGCAGATTCGTCATTTTCGGACGATTACTTGGCTGCAGTTGACGAGATCATCCATTTGACCGAGGAAATCAACCTCAATCCGCGTGCCGCTGATGCCACGGACGGTGTGATGGACCGTGCGGAGAACGCGCTGCAGCTTGCGATGGCTCGTTTGGAGGATGAGTTTCGCCATATCCTGATCCGTAACACCGTCGCATATGACACCGAGCGTCTTCATCGATCTTCGCTCTCTTCCTCTTCGTCAATCGTTGCTACTGAGTTTTTCAACGATGACGTGAATGAAAATATTGAAGATGCGAGCAGCGGGAGGTACAGTCATCATGGTCACGGCAGGGGTATTAGCTTTGGTGGGGAAGATATGTCGTCCCTCGATTTGGTCCATCCCGACGCAGTGATTGATCTGAGGGAGATCGCAGATCGGATGATCCGATCTGGTTACGAGAAGGAATGCTGCCAGGTATATTGTAGTGTTCGACGTGATGTTCTTGACGAATGTTTGGCGATACTTGGAGTGAAGAAATTGAGCATTGAGGAAGTACAGAGGATGGAGTGGCGGTCCTTGGATGATAAGATGAGGAAGTGGATTCCAGAAGTTAAATTAGTTGTTCGGGATCTTTTATCTGGCGAGAAACGTTTATGCGATCAGATTTTTACTGGGTCCGATTTGATCAAGGAAGTTTGCTTCTTGGAAACATCGAAGGGATGCGTGATGCAGTTTTTAAATTTCGGAGAGGCGGTTGCCGTTGGGAGAAGGTCCGCTGAGAAATTGTTTAGGATTCTTGATATGTATGATGCGTTGGCTGCGATTTTACCAGATTTACAAGCACTGTTTATGGATGAAGATGCAGGTGATATGGTGTGTAGTGAGGCAAAGGGAGTGTTAGATGCCCTGGGTGAGACTGCAGTTGGGACTTTTGTGGAGTTTGAGAACGCTGTTCAGGGGGAGGTATCAAGGAATCCGATGCAGAATGGTGGGATTCATCCACTCACTAGGTATGTTATGAATTACGCAAAATTGATTGTGGATTATAGTGATACACTTAATTCACTCTTGGAGACTCTGGAGAATAAGTCAGGATTGGAAAAGAAGAATAATGATAATTTGGAGACAAGCTTCTCTCTCATTGCTCAGCGCCTCTTGGCATTGATAAGTTCTTTGGAATCAAATCTTGAGGAAAAATCGCGAATGTATGAGGATGGTGCAATGCCTTATATTTTTCTGATGAACAACATTCTTTACATTGTACAAAAAGTAAAGGACTCAGAGCTCCGAAAAGTTTTGGGCGATAACTGGATTAAAAAACGACGAGGTCTGATTCGGCAACATGCTACACATTATCTAAGAGCCGCATGGAGCAAGGTCTTGTCTTATTTGAAAGATGAAGGGATTGGCGGGAGCTCAAGTAGTGCAACAAAGGTGGCTTTGAAAGAAAGATTCAAGAACTTTAATACTTGTTTTGAAGATATTTATAGGATCCAGACTGCTTGGAAGGTTCCGGATCCTCAGCTTCGAGAAGAGCTCCGCATATCCATTTCGGAAAAAGTGATTCCGGCATATCGATCATTCTTGGGAAGGTTTGGGAGCCAACTAGAGAGCGGGAGGCATGCTGGAAAATATATTAAATACTCTCCTGAGGATTTAGAGAATTATTTGTTGGATCTATTTGAAGGAGCACCCCTTATTCTGCACCACATGAGAAGAAAAAGTACATAGAAATGCAGTAGTCTGGTGACGGGTATCCTTTTTGTTTTCAAGAATAGTTCGACTTCTACCTTCAGCTTGCTGACGTGCTCTTCACCGTTGATGTGAGCGTATTGGGCACAATCTGTTGTGAGAGGATGGTATTCACACCCCTTTGAGATATACTCTAATAACTTTGTACATGTATTATATCATCAATGTGTGGAACTATACATGTTTCATGTATTTATAATCATGAATCACATTTCGCAATGGGCAGCAGGTGATATTTGGGAGTCGATTACCATGGTTCTTTCAATTTGTTATGGATTGTGTTCATGTTGAGTTTAGTTATATTTTTTTGTTGTGAATCTAAACTGATGCTTGCATGTAAAAGAAAGAGGAAGCGAGGATACGTCTCAAGCAACAAGATTCAAATTCTGTTTAGCCTGCTTCACGAGGGTTTTTTCCTTTCTCTTAGTACTATGCTTTTTCCGTTCAATGGGAGAAGCTATTCTCATATGCTGTAAGCTACAGCATTACCCTACCGGTTCTCTAGTTGTTTCAATAGTCTCATTGCAATTATATTGCAACTTGCAAGGCTGTTAGGTCATCTTCAACCCAAAAATCTATTTTGGTGTAAATTCTGCACTAAAATAGTGCGATTTCTACTCCAAATACAACGTCCATCTCCAAACCATTTACTTCAAATCTTACACTATAAAATATATTCTTAGAATATTCTTTTTTATTTGATTTATTTAATTATTTTAAATATATTATTGAATATATTATTATTTAAAAATATCTAATTATTAAAATAATATATTATTATTATATAAATAATATTTACAATTTTTAATATTAATATTTATAATTAAAAAAACAAAAAAAATTAAAAAAAATAGAGATGCGCAGAGCTTGGCGCAGAGGGGAAATAGAGCTGCGAATTTGGCGCAGAGGGGAAATGGAGCATCCACGTCATTTTGGTGCAAGGGTCGGAGATGTCCTTATAGGTTACTTTGTCTTGTTTAGACGTCAAATATTGTGCTGACTAGACGTCAATTAGCAGTCCTTAAGGTGCTTGATTTATTGTAATATTTATTTTTCCGCCACTGAAGGGAGGTGTTTTGCATTCGATGACTTATTCACGTGGAGTGATACAGTAGTTAAAGATACCCAATAGTATGTTTTTATGTAGCTTCAGTTGGTGGATTGCCTTGGATTGTGGTTAAATGCTTTCCACTCTTGATTATTGTGTGGGCGAGAGCCTGCTGTCTGCAGCTCTATAGACTTCTTATGGTGCTTCATTTGAAAAACATAGTAGTTTTAAGCGTGGATTCTCTCTTGCTTTCTTTTCAACTTTTCACGGTCTTCCCTTGTTGCATCCGTACTTAGATTAAGCCTTTGGAGAAAATAGTGATTAATATTTATTTATACCTGAAAATGATGGTTCTCGCTTGGAATAAATGGGGGTATGTGGTTTTGATTTTTGAAGAGAAAACGATGAGATCCAACAATTATTTTAAATTTAAAAAAATGACAGGATTCCCTATCTTGCGCACCCGTGATGCATATGTTGACTTTACTGTGAATATGTGACAACTGTTTAAAATATTCTCAAAAAGCTTTCCCACCTTGGATCAACTTAGATGCATGAATATAAACTTGGAAAGATTTTATTAAGCAGATTGATATTTATATTTTTTTCAGATGAGAATATTTTAGTATAAGAATAATATCTTTTGGCTTTTAACTTTGTTTAAGTGCCTTTTAAGAATAGAAATTCTGTTGTATACCTTTCTTAGTGAGCGGTAGATGCATCGTTACCTTCTTTATATTGGGTTATTCAGTAAATAAGGCACCATTGGTCGGAACACGACCACCTTTTGACCCCACGTGAAAAAAATATTATGGTCAAATGGTGGCCATTTTTTTTTATATGAACCCAACCAATTTTACTCTCTTTTGCATTGTGGCAATTATTTTCAATTGATCTTTTCGTAGACGATTTTCAAAGATGGTTGCCATCGTCCTTTTTTAAATAAAATAAAATTGGGGGAACATATTGATACAATCGAGTCTCAAACCAAAGACATTGATTATATATTAGCTATAAGTTTTGTGGATTAATTGAAATCTTGCTATTCGATATATTTAGGCGATTAGATCTATGTTAAATAAGTTCGTGTTTTTGGATGTTTTTTATATGTTCATAACGTTATATTGTTGCTCGACAGTAGCCAAAGGTCATCACTTACAAATGTGTTGTTTGAGCTGCTTTAAACGGTTATTTATACCATATAAAAAGCTCATATACCATCACTCGTTTAATTTTTTTTTTTTGACGAGTTTGTGAAATATGTAAAAAAAAATTTATTATCGAGTTTGAACTTATATATGTAAAAAAAATTTATTATCGAGTTTGGACTTATATCAACATATTGTATTTTATTTAATTTTTACTGATGATTATTTTTTCTTTTTTAGCAATTGATGAGTTAATCATTATGACGATTGTATTTTTAAAAAAAAACCAGGTCTACTTTTACTGTGAAAATGAAACCTTGACTGTTCAAGAATCTCACGCACTTTATAAACTAACCATTGGCTCCCCAAACATACTTTAAAAAGTGCAATTGAAAAGTGAAGAACAATTCTCCTCACTCACTGGGTCAAACAAAGAAAAAGAAAAAAGAAGTAAAGAAAGAGAGAACTTCTGGTCAAGAACTCTTTCCATTAATTTCAAACTCATGGGGATGATTGTAGAGGTGTCTTTGTGCAAGATAACAAATACCATATCAAAATTTTATTCCACAACTACAAGAGAAACCAGTAGCTACACCTCATATGTTCATATATAGATTCTTGCATCAAAACAAACGAACTCTGCACTAGTTTGCAACAAGTTAAACCCTACTATTTGCAGGCAGTGGTAGGACTCCATCGAAGAAATCCCCGAAATAACCCCGAGGCTCGTGTACTAACTTTGAGATTATGTCCCTCAGGGTTATGACACCCTCCAGGTTTCCACCTCCATCTTCCACATATATTCGGTGGATCTTCATTGAGTCGAGCTTCATTATGACTTCTTTTAAAGTATCGTCTCTCCGGCATGTTACCATGCCAATCAACAGTGGCGACTCCTTCTCATGCTCCTCCTCCAGATAGCTTCTAACTGTTGTCAAGAAGTTTTTTGCAGTGATAGATCTGTACAAGTATGAAAGTACTCCGAATGAGCATGGACAAAACATAATTTTTTTATTCCTACTCGAAATTATCGAACTCTAGTCAAGCACGAGCATGATCTGACATATTTGAGATAAAACATATGCATTACTTTATTTTACAGATATATTAAAAAAATGTTATGAACTCGAACAGAAAACATGGAGAAAATAGATTAATTATAGAGAGAGACCTGTATTCCCTGTAAATTTGTGGTGCAATGAGAAGGAATTGGATATCCCTGATGCTTATATTACCAATTGCCTTGCTTCCTCCATTTTCAACCACTGGCACCCCTCCAACTCCCTTCTGCCTCATCAATTTAAATGCCTGCAGCACAGGCTCGTCTTCATTTACCTGAACATGGCAAACAAAACATAACGAATCAGAAGTATACTCTGAGATTATAAACACAAGTTTTGACATAAAAAAAAATTAAAAACCACACATGTTCATATGTATAATGTCAATGCCTTTCGCGAAGTACCTTGATGAGTTGTCTAGGTTTCATAAGGGGAAGACCGAGTTCAAACAGTTTCTTCGAACCCCAGCTCTCAAACCAATGAAGTCCAGCGCATTCTTTAAGCATGTGAATAACAGCACTCTGAGTGATAATATTATCAACCTTTGCTTCTCCTAAATCAACCACAGGGACACTTTTCATTCTGTACTTTGATAGCAGTAGGAGCATCGTCAAAAAAGAGTTTGCTTTCTGCAGAGCTAGAAATGGAGCCCAACGAAAAGATCCAGAAATATCGCCAACCTATTTATGGATCCATTAGGCAGATGGGATTAGGTTTAGGCCATAAGTCAAAAGTTGAAGAGAGCACAACCTTAAACACTATATTATTAGGTACGATATGAAAGAGTCCTTGAGTTCATTAGTTGCTTCACAATTTCTTGTTGAGCCGACCCCTTACGAAATTGAAGCACACGATGGCTCCCTATTAACAACTTTCAATATGCACATTAATCTAGCCTATAACATAAATATACGGGTCATATTATCTAGACAACTACTTCAATTCTTAACGAGATTGAGTACCTATGTTAGGTTATAAGACAAAGACAGAGTGCAAACCTAAAACTTTAGCCCAAAAAGTAGGACACGGACTCATATATATTAAACACTACAATTTCTTATGCTGCCAACATGAGATCATGAAAAGTGGTCAGGCGAGAGATTAGTCACCTTGGTGTTCCTGTAGAAATCAGAAGAAGTGAGCGTCTCAAAAAATTTCCCGCAAGTTGCTGTGGGAGAGTCGGGGTGCATACTTTTAAACCGTGGAGATGACATTCCATTTGCGGCTGCGGTAACAGCTGAGGCAGTAGCATCTTCTGTGTCGCTTAAGGCAGAATCAAAGGCAGTCTTGCTGCCTTCCATCCTCTCAGACTGCAGCCAAAGTTTAAATTTATTTCTATTTTTTATGATTGTAATTCAGAGAACAAAGAATTTTAATGGGATTGAACTGAGAACATTAAACCTGATGTAATATCCAAACAACTATGCCAGCAAACTCTACAACGCCAATATATCGGTCGATCCAACTCGCGTCTTCTGGTGCTTTCACATCCACAACTGGTGCACTAAGGATTTTATGACGTGCAAGTAATTTAACGGCTTCCGCGAGATTTGTATCCGAACTTATCTCAATAACTGCACATGAAATTGCTTAGAATTAAAACCCCATATCTGAAAGATACTGACTGGCCAAAGAAGATAATCAAGAAAACAAAATACATATATACCATGCTACCCACCCAAGTATTTTTAACATAACATCACAAAAAAAAATTCAATGAGGCATCTGACATATTTTCATAGCCTGCTATCAGAAGCATCTAAAGAGACAGCAAATCATAGTTTTGGCGAATGATCTCTGCATAAACACACCTATCCGGTATTTAGTAATGTCAGATATCAGCTATTACTTTCTTAATTCTTGTCCTCAATAAACATTCATTTTAATACAATACAAAGCAACAATAGCGTAACTTCAAACAAAAACAGAGTAATTGTGAGAGAAAGTATTATCGTAAAGTGAACCATAATTCCAAAATACAGTAAAGTGACTATAAAAAGTAAGAAATTGAACCCGAAGTTCATTGGAACAAATCAACCCTTCCGAAGATTCTAAATTTGTAACACGGATTATTGATCATTTAAATCGTCATCTGTTCACAGACCACGGACACGTACAAGAATTTTTTTACAAAACAGACTTCAATCTAGAAATAATTGTGACCCAATCTTCAATCAAGAGCAGGAATCACAGTAAATATTTTATTCCATGAATGAAAGATTACCTTGGGTAGGAGGAGCAGGGGGGAAGGCGGAAACAGGAATACTCTCAAAACAAGCGTTAAGCTTCTCAGTAGGTGTCAGCTGCTGTTCTTGAATATCCCATAAATCTTCCACTTGCATACCCACCTCAGCTTCTGGGCTCCTCGGTGTTTCGCTTTCTTCCATCACCATTTTTGATACGTATGATATATGTATTTGTGTATGTATATGCTTTCTCAAACAACCCACACCTAAAAACACACACGTTCACCACTCTCAAATGATCAAGAAAAGATTTTTTACACACAGAAAAAGAAATCCACCTGCCAAATTCCACAATCTTGAAAGCTGATCTCACAGAACAGAATACATGTAAAATAATCATATAATAATGTAAAATCGTGGGACGTGGGCTGTCTACATTGTTGATCCTGGCCGTTGAATGTGATCTGGCGACACGTGTCTTCGATGGCTTTTGCAGCAGGATGATCCATGTAGAAGACGATAAATTCGGGTCCTTTTGGTTCTTATCCATTGGAGCACTATTTTAACGATCATACTCATCCGAGTTTCACTTGGGGCCACTCGCAACATGCAACAGACAACGAAAGAACAGTATTAAAAAGTGGCAGGTTGTTCAAAATTTATCTATTGTTACAAGAAAAATCATTTTTTTATTTTATAAGTTTGACTTAATTTTGATTTTTTATATTGTTAAATTTTGATTTTAATTTGTTATTTTTATTTTTGTTTTGATTATTTTAGTTTTTTTACAACTTTCAATGTAAAAAATTAAAATTGTAAAAATTCGTAAAATATAAAATTAAAATTAATATCTGATAAAACAAAGGACCAAAATCAAGCAAATATATCAAATCAAAAATGCAGTTTTACCGATCTTTATATGGTAATTTGGACCTTTAATTTGTTCCTTATTAAAAAAAGGACTACCAATGAAACATTTTAGTTTTTTAATTTTTAGATGCATCCAATTGTGTTAAGAATTTATTCACAATAGAAAAAATACACAAATAAATACACAAAAAACTTATTTGAGATGAAAAATATTATTTTTTATGTTAAAAAAAATATTTTTCACTTTAAATATTGATCCGATGACCTGTTTCATAAAAATAAATTTGTGAAACTATCTCATAAGAAACCTAATCGGATAAATAAAAGCTGAACAAAAAATTTAAAGAAACCCTTTTTCGAAAAAAAAATAGATGCAAAATGTTTTCGGTCAAAAAACAATATTCTTATCAATTTATCGTGTTATTATTATTATAAATCCATATGGTCTAACTGAATCACGATGGCTTATTCGATATAAATACAAGGAATGATAAATAATAATTTTACAAAAAAATAATCGAGAATAATTTTACAAACTTTTATACAAATAGATAATTGGTTTTTTTGCAAGCATTTATTTATCCGTAAATATACGGACATCGTAAGATATTTCTTTCCCAAAAAAAAAAAAGAATGATTATAGAAATTTATTTAACGAAAGGGAAAATATAATTTGAAGAAATTATTTTAGTGAATTTAATTCATTAATACTTATATGCACAATTAATATTTTTTTATCATGACAACTATTTTTCAAAGATTTCATCATTGAAAATTTATAACTGCGTTACTTGAATTTCTTAATAGCTAATATTAAAAAATAAAAATAATGAAATAACAGGGTACGTTTATATTTTGGAAAAAAATGGAACGTAGAACATTTTGAGTCAGAGTCGGACCAACTTCAACTCGTTACACGAATTAAGTGGAATTTCCATGATTCCCTCATAGTAGCACAAGTTTTTTCAAATTATTATTACTAATTACATACAATAATTGAATGTCACTTTCCTATAAAAACACGCATTAGATAGTAAGATGTCACATTCATTTGACTATATTTCATAATGAGGCACGCCTAGAATAAATATGAATTGCCCCAAATATAACCTCAGCATGCGAAGATTTTCAATCCAGATTCTCAACTTTTTCATTAGTTTTAGAAAACATGTTCCCCACAAGACTTAAAAACGAAGGGATGGGGGCAATGGCGTGTTTAGGATGGCCACAGGAAGGTCTCGTACGAGTTCGACCAATTCCAAGATTTGTCACTCCTTGGCCCAAAACCAAGCAGGTCTAGTTGGACCCAGAAATCCATTAAGCACTAGACAAGTTTTAAATTTTAATAAATACAAAATAAAAGTCCAAAAATTAGCATATTCATCAAAATTATGTGTAATCCATAACATTTTAATAATAAGTTTGCCAAAAAAAATACTGAGAGTTAAAGTTATGCAAGACATTCATTATTCAATAAAATATAAATATATTATTATAAGAACGAATCCATTAAAACCAATTACCCGCCTCGACCCGCTTCTAGACCCTTTGACCGGGTTTAGACCGGCACCGTTCGGGGCCAGGTTTAACAGACAAAAGATTGATGAAGTGAGAAACATATGACTGTGTCAAAGCTAAGCAACGACTCATTGCAAAATCATATGGTCCTATATGCCGCAGAAAGAATGCAACAAGTCAAATAAGAAGTAACAGTATTCTCACCAAAATATGTAGGCTTAACCGGCTGAACAAAGCAAGCCGCGGCATAAAGAATGCATCAAGTTCGATAAGAAGTAACGGTATTCCCACCAAAATATGTAGGCTTAACCAGCTGAACAAAGCAAGCCGGAAAATACGAGTTCGAATTCATTTCAAATTTGTAGGGAGAGAGTGTGAAGCACAGTCATGGATTACATAACTCTGATATTTTCATCATGGTTCTGTCCCATGAGAATGTGACACGACTTTAAGGACAAATAACAGAACCTCTAAAACTAGAACTAAAAGTCTAAAGGTCATCCCTGAATTAGCATATTTTTCAGACTGAAAAATATCAACATAAATTAAAAGTCAGGACAAGTCAACAGCATTCTAACTTAGTATCGATTCTAGCATAAGGCTACTGATATACCCTAAATATGGATTAGTATTAAGTTTTGAAATGGCTCAGAACGAGATATAAATGAGAGAAATGGTAAAGAAAGTTACACGTAAACTAGTGCACAAGTTAAACGGTTGCTCAACTATTTGCTTCCAGGAGCTTCACTCCCAGCAGCAGTCTTGCGATTTAAGTACCGGATAACTGCATCTTCGATCCTATGCCACGCAGAAAGGTAAATTAGAAATGCCCCAAAAAAGGAAGAAATGAACATGCGTCAAAAGTTTAACTACACATAAAGATACAACTGTCTTCAGAATATTTGCATAATAACAAACAGACAAATACAATTGGCATTCATGGTAAGATACCAAAACAGAAGACAGCAGCACAATGCCACAACATATCAATCAGTCGATTGGTACATGAAAAAAGTATGAGCAAATCAATTCTCAAATGGAATAGAAAGAGCAAATTCTTGGACTTTAAGTCACTCATTCTTAACGTAATTTTGGTTAGACATTCATGTTCAAAAATTAGGTACACAACTGAAAATTTTCAGAAGGAAGAGAAACCACAATGACATGCATAAAAAAGATGTCCAGCTCAAGCCTCAAGCAAACATAAAAAATTACACATTTGCAACATAAGTAATCAATTTTAGAGATAAAGATGTGTAATCTACAATTTCAACATACAATGGTTCGTGCAACAAATACGTATGCCACGAAATTTTGAATTTCCTTCTCACAATCACAAATGCCAAAAATATATATACATACCATGGTTGATGGTAAAACTCTGCTTGCCGCTCTTTCTCCACGTCGCGATTGGTATCTAGTGAAGCAAGCTTCAAATCCCTGGCTTGAGAAGCAATTAAGGAATTAATGAACTCTCCAGGTGACTGACTAAATCCAAGAAAGAAAGCTCGTCTTCGGCGATGCTCATGGATTTTCTTTATAGCAGAAGAAATTGATTCATCACAATTTTCAATCTCCTTGTTCTTCTCTATGTTGGCCAAAAAATTTGACATTTCCCTTTCTAACGTCCAAGGAATATCAACAAGCACATCATAGCAAGTATTTCCAGCGGGACTACCACCAGAGAGCTTAATTTTATGCTCTATGTGTATCGGACCAGGTGGAATCAAATGAGGTGTTATCTTCTGCATAACCATGGAAAATTTCAACTTGTCTTCTCCAAACACTTTCCTAAGAGGTGAATCACACATGAAGGAGGAAGAGTCACCGGGTATTTGTAATTTTCTAGTTTTCACATAGTGCCAAAGTGCTGCAATAATTCTAGGTCGGGTATCCACCTCAATGCCAAGAACTTCATGCAAAGCTTGTGAAAGTTTAAACTTTTCAGGGCAATAATTAATCTCCAATCTAATAATTGCAGTGAATTCCTTGTCTCCTTTCCTCTTCACCTCAAACCCCTCATGAAGCACTGGTGATCGAGAACTCTCCCAAAGTATTACGTTGTTATCTGGATACAGATTTTGATCCAAGTAAATAGTAATTTTCTTGAAGAAGGTTGAAAACTTTGGGTAGGAACAGCTTGATTTCTGCACTTGTCCTTCCAAAGCGGGATCTTTGCCATCTTCTAAAATTCTCCCAATCATCCTGAGTGTCCAAGAAGGTGGTTCAGCATTTTCCTTCACGGAATCTGTTTGTGCCTGGTTCGCATATGTGTTGAACAAATATACACGTAGGATCTTCTGAGCACGTACAGGATTTTTAAGGGCTTCTAATATCTCAACCTTTTTCCTCGTAAGGGCAGCATCTACACGAGACTCAAATTCAACCAATTGAGTATAAAGAGCAGATTCTGGCACTATCGCTGCAACTTTATCAGGAATAGCTTTATCCGGAACCTTCCGCTTCCCTCTATGTGCAGCTGGGGTCAGTTCCATGGTTTTCATTGGGGAAGCAGTTCCCTGAGCTGATAATCCCCCAGAAGGCCGAGAAGGTGGTTTGTGCAGGCGCTTCCCTGTTCCTGCCCCTCCAGACCCAGGAGTGGACACAGATGGTGAGGAAATGCTGATGTTATTGTGGCCCTGAGGCTGGGTTGCCATGAACTGAGCTTGAGTGTGGACTTGAACTGTTTGGCCCTGCGCAAACGCCTGCGCCTGAGGTTCTGATGGTTGAAAATGTCCAGGAAAGTAGGGCCTAGCTTGAGGCTGATTCTGGGGCAGCATCTGGGGTACCTGTTGCTGGTTATGATTCAAGGGCATCTGCATCGGAATTTGCATTTGCTTTCCTACAGGATTCCCAAAACCGAAATTTCCCCTCACAGGGTTGTGGTTTTTATGAATATTATGATTATCCATAGCAAATTTTCAATTCTAAAACATTCAACACCCACAATTTCTGCAATTTGAAAATAATTTCATCGTGTTAGAGAAAAATATAACTTCCAGATAGCAAGAAAATTCATCTTTTTAATCTTTCAGCAACAAAAACCAAACAATTCTCGTTTAAACAAAGCTAGATAAAGTGAACTTTCACTATCAATTTTTGCAATCGGGATATCACAGGATTTGAGGAGATTTGGAACTAAAGGTGGGATGGAATCTTTAAAACAGATTAAATCCCATCAATATTGAGTCAATTCCTGCATTCTGGTTTGAACATTTGAAATTTTTAGGCTCCGTCACAGTTCGAGCCTGTTGAACTCAGCTCCAAAATCACACAGAAACTGAAAACGAAATCAAGCCCAGGAGAGGAGATAAAACAAAACAAAAGATAAGTAAAACCTAGAATGATATTACCATATAAAAATATCAAAGCCATACGAAAACCTGAAAATTAACGTACCAAAAAAAGAGATGGAGCAATAAATACGAGAGGGTGGCTGAAGACTGGTAACACAGAAGATGAGACGCGGGCGGAGGCAGAGAAATGGCAGCTGAATGACACAGGTGGCAGTGGGGTGGCGGCGATAACAGAGGTTGGAGCTGGTGATGGTGGCCGTGGGGTTTTGCCAGAATGGATTATATTTGGGAATAATAAATTTGCGAAGGACCCGGGATTTCAAACCCCGGCACTTGCTATAAAAAATTTTAAGATTAAATAATAATATCAAAATTAATTTTCAGGATAAATATTCAAAACATTAGTATTTTATTTAAAAATATAATAAAAATTTGAATATAAGAATATTGAAGTTTATTGAGAAACTTGATTCATAACGTTTATCCGAATATGCTTATTTAAATGTTTTTTTAAAAATAAATAAATTTTTTGAATAATCTCACTGTTTTGAGTTAAATCTGTTCACCAAATAATTTTGATTATATTATTATTCTAAAATTTTAAATTTTTTTTAAATTATTACTGTTATTATTATTAATTTATTTCACGTAATTATTATTATTCTTTTTATCAATATTATTATTTATTTAAACAGCTTGAATTTAAATCGAATTTAATAGAACAATCTTGATTTGTTGACGGGCTAATTTTTTTATTTATTTTTTCCATCCATGTTAAAAAATATTCTTACTTACTTTAGTGCATCTTCTTGTTGGACTTAGAGACTTATTGAGTTTGTATCTTTTGAATGAAAAATTGGACAAGCGATGCCTAATAGTTGGTAAGTGGAAAATGTCATATATAGGAAAATAAACAAAGCATTGGTGAGCTTATATTGAGTTTCACTTTATGGAGGTGTAACAATGATTGGTCAAGAAGCTCTCTCTCGCGCACGTCGGCGCAGGGAGGGTGCAATTCATGGGCCCGATTTGCAGTGCAAAAAGGCTTGACTTGTGTGCAAACGTACAAACGCGACCTGGGTGCGTCGAATATCGGACCGATACCTGGCTTTTGCTATTTTTTATTTTCGAAAAACCTTTAGTGTTCCAACTGAAATGACCTTTGGTGCTTTCCTCCATTCTCATATTTTCGAAAGCTTCATCCTCGAAGCACATACCGGAGGGGACGAGTCTGTTTTAAGGACACTGTATTTCATACAGGCATCGGTTTGATTTATTTTGATAATTTTGCTTCTGTTTTGTTCACGATATTGACTCGCTGGTTTCTCGTATACTTCCTGTTTCTTCCATATACTTTGTACAACACTTCTTTCTTTCCTTGTAAAATAAATTGCTAATACATTCAACAAAAATAGTGTTAATGAATGGAAACGAGTTCTTCATTTTTATTCTATTTCTTGAAATGATCTACGAGATGATTGTTCAAGAAAAGTTGAGGTAGGGTCAATCTGCAATCAGTGCACCCTTTATTTGTGAGCTACAGAAGAAAACCCCAGACAAGAACGTCCTCAGATTTCCGACTCAACGCAGAAATCATCTACAACATAATCTTCACGTTTGAAAGATTTGCATAATTTGTGGGAAAATGCAGGCAAACTCAAAGCAGCATCAGCAGTCACTTTATCTTCATCGAGTATTTCGAGGTTGTTCAAAATCAATTTGTTGTCCTGCGGAATGTCTCCAGGCAATTAGAAGAAGCTTCAATCAAAGCATATAGATCCCTTTATAATTCAATGTCACTTACCTCACTTATAGACCTTTGAAGGTAGCCCACAATCAACACCTGCATCTTACCATCGTAAACGTTGTGATTGCTTCCATCTAGTATACAAACATTCTGAATGAGAAAAAAATTCACTGTGAGAACTATGAGAAAGCAAATGCGTGAACTAAGTTATGAACCATTTCTGTGAATGGAGTTTGCCTGTGATTATACATATGTTTATCTAACAGAAGTGTAGATTTCGCGAAGGAAATTTATAAGTGTTGTGAAAAAGAAATCTAGAAGACATGGCAGTCTTCACTCTTCACGTTTTCATTAGCATAAATGTCTAGAACAGTGATAGCCATAAATAATGTACTCACAATTTTTCTCTCAAAGTTGCAACAACAAAGGCTCCAACCTATGCTGATTACAGCTTTTGAGACTTTCAGCTCATCAAATTTGACCCAGCCAAGGTAAAGTCCCCAGATTTGGTCAGGGAGCACAGTAAGGCTATTATCTGGATTTGTACATAAAAAGATGTTCCCAGGACAATAACATATAAGACGAACAGCGTGAAACTGAAAAGCATGCGCGTAAAAAAGATGTGCAAACAGAATTTAACACCTTCAGTGAACGAACAAAATGCTAATAAAATTTCCAGAACGGATTCGACATGGTGTTAAACTAAAACAATCGTACAATGAAACATGTAACTCACAAGAAAAGGAAAATAGATCTTGAAACCTGCATATGCATGAAAAAGCCCATCGGTAAAGATGCCTGATAGATTAATAGGTTCGATGGGCAAAGTTTTTCCAACCCCTGCAGTAACCAAAATTGCTTCAACAGCATGCATTCAAGACCGTTGACAAGAGAGTGGATTTAGCGAAACAAGAATCATACAGTCTTCGAATTGTGGAAGACCCCATAGTTCTGGCTGGAACTCTAGGAGTGAGTGAAGTATAGAATCTGCAACAGAAAATGTATCTGTTCCAATTTGGAGTGACGGCACTGCTACTACCTTCATTTGAGCAGACTTTCCTGCTTTTACTCCCACTCTGTTAAAATCGAGGTGTGGAATGAAAAATAGTATTGAATAAAAAAAAGCACGCAGGTTATTAGGCATGATGGAGGTAGTAGAGGACCCATGATTTTGAATAGGCCATGATGGAGGCTGAGAGGGCGATTTAATGTATTTGGGGGCGAAACTTAAACTTTTAGACAAATTACAAATAAAGTTTAATTGTTTTTTTTCAAAAAAAATAAAGTTAAGCGGGTGATCCTACTTTCACCTCCACCAGGTGTGTCCCTCTGATGAAGGGTAACCTCCGCATGATAAGAAACAATGTAATGAACACTTACTGAGAATCTTCTATCACAAGACAATGCAATGGATCGACTCCAATTCTATTTGCAGCTTCAATGTATCTGATTATCAGAGATACTCAGATAACACAACAAGAAGGAATCAAGCTTCCTCGTGATTTAAAGTAAGCTAGTGCTACATGTGATATTAACTCAGTACTATATGCATAATTGATTTTGCTTGTTTTAGTACTAATAGCAACGATAAAAAAGCTTTACCAAAGAAAAATGCGAACTTCTCAATTCACAATGGATTAGGTCCTGTAAGTGGCTCTCTTAAATAATAACTTACATATCCGGAGAGGGCTTTCCTGACTTGACCTGGTCACTTCCAAGAATGGCAACAAAGCGTTCTTTCCAACCTATAAAAAGCAACACCATACAATTGATAGGCTTGGGAAATTATTTTTCTTGTT
Organism: Primulina huaijiensis; assembly: GCF_012295235.1. NCBI lineage: Eukaryota > Viridiplantae > Streptophyta > Magnoliopsida > Lamiales > Gesneriaceae > Primulina > Primulina huaijiensis. The sequence continues at coordinate 1,867,786 of NC_133319.1, read as the reverse complement.
GCAAAATTACTATATCCCTTCAGAAGTGATTTTTGAGTAATCAGTTTATCAATACCTTATTAGTGATCAAATATGTTTAGGGCATTGACCTTGAAAATATATTATAACTAACCATACATAGTACTTTTAAGTAATGAACAAAACCTCATGAGTGATTTCGTAGAAATATTAATAAGGTAAAAAAACATTACCGTCATGGTGTGATATTTTTCCGTCAATGTTTTTACTCAAAGAATTTGATGCAAGTGCAAACTGTATTCCATGTTTGTGAAGATGTCTCATAAGACGGTCAGCACCAGGAACTGGTTTTGCCTCTTTCCACCTTAACAAAAACAATGGATGATATCGAGCAAATATAAAGTAGGGAATAAAATCAGTTCAATCATTCATGATCATCAAGTTCTATGAACGCTGATGGTCCATGACAAATTTAGGATACTAGAATAACCATTTAATCGTCATTTTCAAAATTCAGCCCCTATTTAGTGGAGAATAATAATTTTTTATAACAAATCTAGTGCATGGGTTTTGAATAGGCAATGAAAGGAAAGAGATCATCCAGACTCATATTCTAGTTTGAGACATGTCATTTACCATTTAGCATACTTGTTCGAAAGTGCTATGACGTCAGCCAGAGAGCCTTTGCTACTTAAAAGGTCGCACTTGTAGAGATATATGAAACAAAACTTTTAAATCAACAGTCGAGCATATCAGTTGATAATTGAATACGACTAGCATTGGTAAAGTTGAGATTAATTTAAGGGGAAAAAGATATCAAAATTCTTCCAAGACCAATTTTCACGCCAAATTAAAAGTATCCATCATAGAATAAATTGACAACAAGGGACAAGTCCCTCAAGCTCACAGACTCGGTCCAAGAAGAAATTAGAAGAAACAAGCAGTAACAACTACCATCATATTTTGTAATTACTCCAACAAAATGTCATTCATGTATAGAAGTTGTTCCCCTATTATATTAATTACGGATGATTATGACTCAAAAGCCACTCCACAAATAAAACAGACTTGAAATGGTTAGGCGTGATCATAGGCAGACAAGTCTGGGACAACTAATGAATATAATAAATCATTCCTTCTTTCCATGTTACACATAACACACTGACGGTAGTATAAAAGACATGTACTCAACAATTGTAGCGACCGCCTGTGACAGTGTATGACTTCCAGCATCCAAAATACTTGCAGCAAAAATCAATTTTTCGAATAGAAGTACTTTCGGCAACATGAATTATGTACTCTGCCAGATGAGAGATTTAGAAACTCACTTTCCATAGTACATTGGCATGATTTCTCGAGTAAATTGTTCCGGAGTCAAGGGAAGATCATAATCATCCACAATTGTTATAGCTGATTCTTTCTGCGTCATTCCCAATCTCTTCTTTTCCTTCTCATTGTCCTGGATCTTCCCATATTTAGCCAAGAAATTCTTCAGAATGTCCTTAGTCACTTGCTCTGAAAATACACACCCAAAGTCACCACCGATATATAAAACCCATTTCTCCGGGCAAACCACAAATCTTTCAAATGGCGGAAACTAAAAATTTCTAAAAACTAACATGAACTTGTTTATACTAGTCAGTTCACACTAGCTAGCTCAGCTACTGAAAACAGAAACCAAGAAAAAGGGATTGAAGATAATATACCTGTATTCAAAAGGGTCCCATCCAAATCAAATATAACAGCAAAAACACGAGTCTTTGGACATGAATTCTCCATTGAACTCGCAAAATGTAATGAATCTGTGCCCGTTTGACAGGAAAGGAAATTAACGCCGTAAATATAGAGAAGAAGCTGAAAGAAGGATCGATTCCCATCGCAAATAGGCTTATTGATAGATAGCGTAAAGAAGTTTAGTGTGTGTGCGTGTGTGTTTTCGCCTGTCTCCAGCAATGGCGTAGATTCTGAAAACTAATGGGAATTGTCTGGCATATGCCAAATGCTGCAAACAGATGCCTTCGCCGTATTCGATATTTGCTTCAATGCCATTATTTTCCATATTTCCATTATTTATTTAGAATTTTGGTCGGATTAAGAAAATAGTTAGTAGTAAAAAAAACTTTTATTGATATTTTATGAAATAATTGAATAAAAATTAATTTGTCGTACGTAAAATAAATCAAAAACTGGGGAGGGAAATTGGAATCAGGACTCGATAATAAATTAAAGATGGTATGACTTTATAATATTTTTAAAGTTCATTTACCTTTTTAGATTTAGATTTAGATTTAGATTTAAATTAGATTACATAATTTAAAAGATATTATATCTATATGTGATTTTTAAAATAACATGTTCATTCTGAAATTCACAAAAAACTTACGTCAGACCGTCTCACGAGTCAAAAATATCACAAAAAACTAATGTTCATGAAAATTATTATGTTTATGTCTTTCGATGTAAAAATATCGTTTTTTATATGTTGATTTGAGTTGAAAATATTAATTTTTATATTAAAAATTATTTTTCATTATTGTATGTTGCACATGAAATGTTCCATATGAATTTTGACATGTCAACATATCTAACGGAGTGTAAATGACTAATTACCCAGCAATCTTTACTAAAATGATGTAAAAGAAATTAAAAGTTATTTATACTTATAGTGAAAAAATATTTTTCTACAAAATAAAATAATCTTTAGTTCATCGAAAAATATACAAATATGATAGAAATAAAACTAATTATTTGTTTACTATTGAACCAAAACATTTGTTTTTATTTAATAAAATTTAATAAAGAGAAACATATAAAAAAAATAGAAATAGATTCATATTTTTTTTAATTGGTCTTTTGTGACACGGTCTCACGAATATTTTTCTGTGAGACGAGTCGACCATACCGATATTTACAGTAAAAAATAATACTCTTAGCATAAAAAGTAATACTTTTTCATCATGGATGACCCAAATAAGATATCCGTATCACGAAATACGACCCGTGAGATAATCTCACGTAAGTTTTTGCCTTTTCTTTTTTGAGTAAGTGGTAGCTTCATATTTTCAGTACTTGTATTTAGAAATATCAACGGCATTCCAAAAATGTCTCAATCAAATTGTAAAATTATCAGTTATCTAAACCATTCTTATTCCTACTATACCGACACACATATTGTGTGTTTGTAAAATATTTTTTTGTAATTCATTTGATTTATATATTTAAATTGAAGATCAAAATATAATTATAAGAAATATTAAGAGACTACACTTCAAGTATGAATTAAAAAAATAAATTGAAAAAGAAAGAAAGAAAAATAACCAAATAAGAATTGAATCTACAACTTATGCTTAGGAAACAAAAACACTATCCGCTGATTTACACGTGATTTATATTAAAATTTTAACATTTTATTAATATATATAATTATTAAAACAGACTATGACACAAAAAATTTAGTTATTCTAAGTGTGTCAAACTTAATAATATAATATAAATATTTTAATTTTTGCTACTTTTATCGAAATAACTACCGAATGATACTTGCAAACAACTAAAATTGCAATAATACTGTAAAAAAATCACAATTTTTATTCTACAAAATAAGCAAACATTCGCACGTTACATAATTTGATATGATGAAATTTAAAATTCTAATTAAGTGATTTAATAAAGATCGGCATTCAATAAACCTGAATAAATTACTTTGAAAAAATAATCATAATACTGTTTATTTTGGTAATAAATATAGGAGAAGGGGATGCACGAACAGAGTTGAAAGCCAAAGAGGAGAATGGCAAGCCAAGAAGGAAGAAAGATGATCACAATTTCACATCTCAAATCCATTAAATTCAATGGATCTTTGAAGCTCATTACATTCATAAAACGATCCCTCGAAAACAAAATTTCAAATTTAATCGATTTGATAATAGATCACACCACCCGCCGCTCGAATCGATCCATCAGGAAGCACCCACGATGATATTGTTGATGGGGATGAAAATCAACTTGACGAAAAATCCAACAAATCCCATCACGACGAAACCGATCGCAGTTCGAGTAGCAACTTTCGTGAATTCTACAGACAAAATCAACAGAGATTCACAAAATTACGAAGAAAAGAAACTCAAATCAAATGCCGTACAACAGAGAGGGGCGAGGCGGGGGAGCTACCCTTGCGGTCAGGCTTGTGGCATCGCTTGACAAGACGAATGCTGTCCTTGGAGAATTCCCTGAGTGGATCGAAAACTGAATCCAAAGCATCCATTTTCTCCTATAAAAATTGAGTTTGAAGATTAGTAAAATTAGGGTTATGGAAATAGGGATTATATTACTTATATAAATCATAGGATGGATGACGCGTTGACGATTTCCTATTGGTTGAAGTCAAAGAGGGATGACGGAATGTACAATCCCCGAAATAACCCTATATGACGTGATCCAGGCTCCATAGTACGAGGTCTTGTTACAATTAATTTATATTCGACTTTGCTTTCGATTTAACATAATAATTACAGTTATNTTTTATTTGAATAGGTCTATTGTGAGATGGTCTCGCGCATCTTTATCCGTGAGATGGTCAATCCTACCGATATTCACAATAAAAATTAATATTTTTTCATAGATGATCGAAATTAGATATCCGTCTCACAAAATACGACTCGTGAGACCGTTTTTATTTTACTTTGGTATGATGCTATTTATTTTAATTTAATATTTTATTGAGGTGTAATTTTTTTTACCTTTTCCTTAATCAAATTCACGGTCCAAGCATTGTTTAACTAGCTACTGTACACACATATATGTAATATAATACATAAATATTATGGATTGGATACAATTTATTCTCAAATTTTTTTCATTTAATTATAATATTTCACAAATTAAATTAAATATAACATAAGATTTAATAAAATATTTTTCAATTATAAAATGTGAAAATTCAAGCAACTCTATTACACTAAATAAATACATGAAAAGACAAATTTGAAATTAGAAAAAAAGTTGTCACCAAAAGGTAATTAATATTTGAGTTTCTCGCTTTATTATAGATTATATATTGATGAATAAAAAATTAAGAATTATTTGTTCTTTTCTCCTAATTTAATCAAAATGTACAATTTTTCTTCACCGACATATTTCCCCATAATTTCCAAATTTTTTACAATAAAATAAAATATAGCAAAATAAAACTAACACAAAAAATATTTTAAAACCGTCTCATATATCAATTTTGTGAAACAGATATTCGATTCAACATATAAAAATATTACTTTTTATGTATCTTTTTTTAGTTATGTTATGAATATTACGTAATATATGTTGATTTGAGTGAAAAATATTCGAACCATGTAAATTATTATTTTTATGTAAAAAATATTGTTTGTCAACGTAAAAATATTATTTTATATTATGAAAATATTGTGTAACATATATTGATTTCAATTAAAAATATTTCTTTTTATATAAAATATATTACTTTATATGCATCGTATCGACCTATCGGATATACTGTGAGACCCTTGCACTCAAAAACTAAAACATAATATTTTGATTTACCTTTACTTCACACCAACGAGTATGTCTCTTGTGAGACGGTTTCACGAATCTTTATCTGTGAGACGGGTCAACCCTACCGATATTCACAATAAAAAGTAATACTCTTAGCATAAAAAGTAATATTTTTTTATGAATGACCCAAATAAGATAACCGTCTCACAAAATACGACCCGTGAGACCGTCTAACACAAGTTTTTGTCCACACCAAATGCAATTTGATGTCTTCTGAATAAAATCTATAAATCACGTTAATAAGATAATCATACTAACAAATTTTGTTGACATACTCGAAACTTCTATATACCCAATATTGATTCCATAAGGAGCCGCAACAACCGACGCAATAGGAATCCCGGCAAGCGTCACTTTGGAAAATATGAAATAAATTTCAAGTAATTCTTCATTTATTTGACCTTTTATTTTAAAAATATATAATTCTCACGACACCACCGTGAATTTAGATTTCAAGTAGTATCGTCGATTTAGAAGTATTTCAATCTCTGTATCGTGCAGGGCATCTTCTATCCAACACAGACACAAGTTTTCCCCATGTAGTATAGGATTTATCTGTTGTGTGGGTATGGTTTTCATTCTTTCCTTCCTCTTTTTAAAGTTGAATTCAATGCACAAACCTAAATACAAATCACGCCCTATTTAGGCATATGCAGAAACTGAAGAAAAATCATGGGATAAAAAATTCAGCATACTGTATAATTTGCACTGAAAACATGATCCACACATGGATTGGGAGAAATAAATTCTGAGTAGCTACACATAAAATCAACTTTTTTTTATACAAACTCCGAAGTATCAAGTCATTACAGTAACACCCATATCCAGGGATATTTTCATGTCGTGCCTGTGAGTTAGCTGCCATTTCACCAGCATTTCAACTGTAAGAAACAAGATTGTTACAATCAATATCAGCAAGCATCCATCCATATATCCCTTAAGCAGAAAGGCAAGTTGATCAAGTTTTGCCACAAGGCATAACCGTCTCCAAATAAAATGATGTCGGCAACAATCACATGAGGAGTCATAATCTAATAAACATACCGTGGAATATATAAACACCAAAGAAAGGAAGAAAACAGTAACATAGGAAAAAGTTAATGATAGAAACAAGGGAGCTGAGTTAAAACAAAATATTTTTTTTCTCAATGGTTGCGTTTATTAAATGAGTTCATAATTAACTTTAGTTAGGAAATTCAAACTAGGAAATATTTGCAAAATTAACCATACAGATATAAGAAATTAATATTTATTATCCTCAAGGTGATTGATGTTCATCCTAGTTCAGTTTTCATACACCCTGGTACAGCATTGACAATGAACACCGTGCACCAAACCTCCAAAACATGATCGCTTGTGTACAATGCCAACGCACGTTGATTCAAGGCCCACCTAAAGATCTTGCAACCTATTCCCAGATTGGACTTTACTGTGACGCTGCTATCATGGTTGATGAAGCAAGCAGTAACACTTTCAAATTTCAATGTAATGTAACTGAAATCAAATAATCAGTAATGGACGCCATCTCAATCTTTCTGATTATGTTTACCATCTCACATCACTAGAAAAAAGATAGATAAACACTCCTAACTTCAAGAGTTAAATTTTTTCCTGAATCTGTCCTGAGCAAAGAATCAATTACCCGTAATGACAGCTCTATGACTGAAATCTTTCTAAAATTGATGACGGAGGTGTATTATAAGACCAGTAATTTTTTCTAAGATTCTCAAGATATATCATGTGTTGGGACTTATTTATATTTTCAATATCAAACTGAGGTGAATGGCACAGCTCGCACAAGAATAACTTTTAGGCCAATGTTTCCGCTTGGCCAAAAATTATCGAGTTATCTTTTGAATCTAATGATATATCTCACTGGACATTGATCTTTTTAGTTTTTACGGTATACACTAAAAAATTAATCCATTTTCCAAAATAGCGTGGAAGGGACCAATTTTCAAAACTAGCAAAGTGGTCAAAGCCACGCCTTTATCGCAACAGTCCCGCCTAGGTCACGAGGCAGGGCAAAATTATTATTATTATTATTTTTTAAAAAAATCTTTTTTAAAAAGATTAAAATTGAAGTCACTCCCTAACACAGGGCATGATATGCTAGATTTGAAATTGACCAATTCCACGCTATTTTGCAGAATGGATTCATTCTTTACCGTTTAAGTAGAGCTCCGATATCCATCAAGGCTTACTTACACTGTAGGATCACACGCAACAAGTACACAGTTCGCATCAACAGTACCTCAATACCCTTTCAGAAAAACTGTCATGTCTCATTCTTACTCGTACGTCTGCAAGGATGACCAAGTTGCAAGCCAAAGAAGTAACTCCTACAGCCCGATGTCCACTTGGCCAAGAAAAGGTTTATTATTCTCTCCCTCTAAATTCTTTACATGGAATCCTAGCAACTCCCAATATCTTTCATGTTGTGGAAGAAATATTCCACAATTGATAAGCAGACTCAACAAATTATGCTTTTCTGTCATTCTTTCTATACCTTTGATATACGTACGACAATTCCATCAAATAGTCATATGTTTTTACACTGGTATTAAATGTATTTACATTTGCAAAGCCCTTACAAACTATCAAACCCTTCAAGCTAGTGACAACCAAATTAACCGAGCACAAAGAAGTACTCTGGATCCTAATACCCAAAAAAAGAGAAGGAAACATGTTGTGAGCTGTAACGCTATTATCTTGATCTATGTTGACTGAGAGAATCATAGTTTTCTGGGCCGTGGAAGTGCAATATTTGTTTTATCACACAAAGAAGCAATATCCTAATTTATTGCAGATATCATGTAATGCATCGACCTCCCAATTTCAAGTACCAATCACATACATCATAGTTACTAAAACCTCACAAGCATGTGCTTAGGCTCAAGGAACAGCGAGGTTCAGTCCTTATGGCTACATACAAGCTAAATCGCAACCTTTCGAATATCAAATGTCTTAACCGTGAAACCTCAACCTTTTGCGCTTTAAAGATCCTATACACATTTTGAACGTGGCTCAGACATAAGGACAGATCCAAAATAAAATGCAAGACTAATCTAATTATATTTTTTCTTGGAGACTAGCGACTATTTGTTTATTGTTATTTAATAGTTTGTAAATTACATGTTGGGTATGAAAAATGAAATTCTCTTCTAATTATTAAATTCCAGCACACTACTACTCTGGATGCTTCATTTCAATAAAACATGTGCCTTGCTTTGCGCCCAGACTCTACAATGCGCATGCGCTTTAGTGCACCTCGTGCTTCTATAACTATCGCATACATTCAAAAGTAGTAAGCAGCACAACCATTAAAAACATGAAGCTCATGCCACCACAGTAATACAACTTTGCAGCATGATACACTAACCACATGGTGGGGGAATACACAACTATTGTGCATAACAAGGAACAATTATAAATATGCAACAATAATTGGGCATTAAAACACAAAAGATCATCAAAGATCAAAATTGACCACTGAAAATCTCAAGGAAAGAAAAACTATCAATAACATTCATATACATTATTGTCCTTAAACTTTTCAATAATATATATATTTACAAGATTAAAATGTTCATGTTTCGAGTTTTTAATCATTGTTCTTCTACTTGTCTCACAAGTATGGTCAGTTGAACAACCTTATAGTGGATGGAACAAGACGAAAGGCTACATTCTATTAGTCCATCAAGTTACATGAAGCAGATAAAGTGACATTGGCTGGGTAAATAACGGTGGAATGTCATAAGCTTGGTATGAAATGGATGGCGCGACCAATAAATCAGTATAGAATGAGCGTAGGAAAGGTAAAATGGTCTAGGTTGTTGATGTATGTAATTTGCTAAATTTTCATGTGATATATTTCTAAGGTTAAGTTTCAACTATAGTTCTATCGTTTGTCTCAAAAGCATGGTTCATGAAAATAAACTTGTTGTGGATGGAAGAGGAGATAAAAATACTACAACGACAGGGTAAATGTCAGCGAATCCAACAATTATTAAGTCGGCAAGGATTGGTCTTGATTATGGAACAGCTAATAAATTTGCTATAGAAAAGTTAATATATCAGCATTTTGCAGAATAAGTGCTGATAATTGCATTATGACAGTGCAGATATAGTGCCGACGACCGCATCCCAGACAGTCACTGCAAACAGTGCTCCCACAATACATCAACTCATCGCTAGTTGTAAATTAGAATATGAAGAATAATAATCAAAATAACAAATCCCTGAACAGAAACACCTAAAAATTTTCCAAAAACGCCAGATCCGAGTAAAAATTATGAAAATTAATAAACACATGAAAAGAAATGTTCAATTACAGAGTTAGCCTTGGCCGTCGAGGTTTCCGTGGCCACCGCTAGCACCACCGCCACTGGCATACGAACCATCATCCGCCGCTGTCTGCCAAACGGACTGCCACGCCTGCGATGGTGGCGGAGGCGGCGCCTGCATGTAAACCCCCGGATCCACAGCGGGACGACCCATCATAGGCTGACCAATCGTCGGGTAATAATAAGGAACACCAGTGACTCCACCTGCACCGGCCGCGGGCCCCACAGTCCCACCCAGCGCAGCCACCTCATCCTTGATCTCATCCCTCGGCACAATGTCCACCAAAAAATCAAAAATATCAGTACGCGTGATGGCCGCCGCGATGTCGTTTTTCTGGAGCGTCCGGCGCTTGTTCTCCTCGGCGTGGAGCCAAGATCTGATCGTGAGCTCCAGAATGAAGAGCTCGCAAGCCTTGGCGAAGAGGATTGGTGCCTCCGCGGATATCATGCGCACGTCCTCATCTGCCTTCATAATCTTCTTGATTCGAGCCAATGGGAGCTGGTGGTTCTTGAAATCGTTAACTTGCTCTATTTCCTGGCGTTGGTAATTCCAGAACATTTGGAGCTGCTGCTGCTGCTGCTGGAGGAGGTGGTGATACGGCACCCCAGGTGGATACGCCGCCGCTCCCGCCGCCGAGCTCTGCTGCGGGTTGTTTTCCATTATGTTTTCTCCTAGGAAAAAAGATGACGAGGATGAACGAGAATAGGTTCGGTTATATGATACGGGAAGAGGAATGGCAGGGCAATAAAAGAGTACAACTTAGAAAACACAAAGTACAAAAAAAATATACCGTTGTGGAGTGGAGATAGTGATTTCAGCGTGGATGTGATGAGCATAAATAGTGTGTGCTTGGTCGTATAGACATGGAAATAATTTAAGCCAATGGTTATATGCTATCTATAATTATGAGCTTTGATTGGACAAAATATATGGCCACAGACAATAAAATATTTAAATAATATTTATTTAATAAGGTAACATATCTATATATCTCATATATCTTATATAATTTCAAAATTATTTTAAATTTATATCTTATATAATTTCAAAATTATTTTAAATTTATAAAAATATTTATTTATCTTTTATCTATTTAGATTATCAAAATTTTATATATTACTCATAATAAAAAAAATTATTAATTTAAAAATAACAAAAATGGTCAAATTTAGATAATTATTTCAATTGAATAAGCACGAGACGCGAGCAACATGACACTAGTTTAGCATGAATTCGATATTTAAACTCGGGTAACCCAAACTTAGGTGCTCGACATCGATCGGGAATATTTTTTTTTTATCTTTTTCAATATATTTTTGAAATTTGTTATGTTTTGTAATAGAACGTTAGTTGGGTTATTATATTATGAAAATTTTCCTTATGGACATGGACATGAATAGTCTCTAAGAAGAGAGTGAGAAAAGAAGATTGCCAGACTTCTTGTATTCGAGGTGGACAAAATATAAACAAGAAGAAAAATTGGATACAAAAGTTGAATATATTTGTTTATTTGGAGAAAACACCATTTTCTTACACGAATTTTGAAAAATAACATAGGTTAAATTTTTTTGAAATTTTTCAAAAATCATTTTGAACAAGGTAGTGTTTCTGGCTATCCTGATTTGAGACCTTGTTCATATTCAATTGTGGATTGAGGATCTTGTGGTTAGTGAAGGCCTCATGTCCACGATGGTGGACTCGGCTGCGCCTAATTTGACGGCCTCTTTGCTTGCTCTAATGAACCTCGAAACCGCACCCTTTATGTATTCATGAGCTTCTTTTACACTCATCTTCTTGTCATGGAATGATCTGCTCAAGTAATGATCTCCATTCAGAACAGCTGCCAATTGCACTAATTCACTCTGAAACTCGGACAAGCTCCGACTCTCGTTTGTCCCTGTCTTCCTTAAAGGTGCTACATCTGCTAAAACCTCTGCAAAAATGTTCACATTTTGTATCCATGAAAATCGGATCAAGAAATGTTTTCTTGGATTGTTTTTATACCAACTTATGGTACTTGATAGATTACCGGGGCAATCAGTTCTTGGGGAGGTTAACTCGGCAACAACTTGCTCAAAGGTTCCAGCCCAAGCATCTCTATTAGTCAAGAAATTGGATGAGAGATTGAAAATCTTCTTTATTGTAGCAGGGATCGATGAGTGTTCGTATTCGGAACTTGGAGTTGGACCCGTTGGCTTGCTAATCACTGCATAGTGAAGGAGAAAGAGCAAAAATTTATGTAAGTATCGAGCCATCTTTACTAAGCACAGGCATCGAGTGCAGAGATATATATTAGATAGTACACTACCAGTTCCTTTCTTGATCCAAGGAGAGACCATTATAGTCGGCACACGAACCCCGAGCCTATCGAAGTTGAAGAAATAGGGGGCCGGGCCGGTGTTCCCGTCCGGGTTCGGGACATCAACATATGGCGTCAGGACATGATCATAGAATCCACCATGTTCATCATAAGTAACAACCAGAAGTGTGTGATTCCACTGAGGACATGTCCTCAGTGTCTCGTACACCTCCTTAACCAACTTCTGCCCGTGCCCAACATCATGCGATGGATGATCGTCGTTGGCCGGAAATCCCTTCAAATCGAAATACCGAGGCTCGATCACACTCAAACTAGGCAATTTCCCATTCCTAGCATCTTTCTTGAACTTCAAACCATACTGATGGAACTTAAAGATGTACTTCAGTTTCCTCAAACTCCTGTAAAACAACGTCGTTGGAATGGTCTGGAAGTAGACACCGAAGTCCATTCCATTTTCGTGTAACGAATCGAATATCGTCTTTTGTGGAAACCCCTTGACCAACTGGTTTCTCACATGGGACGTGGATCCATGAGAAGTTGCAGAGTATACAAACAACCTGTTGGGTTGCGTTGGACCAGGGATTGATGAAAACCATTCATCAAATACAGCGAATTCGCTAACTAAACTAGCGTAGATCGGGAGACTTTCGGGCTTGAATCCTCTCATGACAAGTTTTGATAGATCACCTGACAAGCTTAATGCTTGTTCCACAAAACCAGACATTGTAGGAACTGAACTAGACCCGAATACCTGTTCTTTCACTGCTTCAAAGGAGTGACCCGGGTCCGGATCGACATATTCTGCATCATCAGAAAAGCAGATTCTTTCTGCGCCGTCCTGTTTCGTCGAAACCGAGTTGCATTCCTTCCCTGTGACTCCATTAATGGAGGGGTTAACAGATTTCTTCATCCATCCAAGCATATGATCGAATGATCTGTTTTCTAGCACTAACACAACGATATTTTTTATGGGCTGCTGCTGATTTTGTTGCTCTGTGTGTGGGAAAACACATGAAAGTGTGAGGGAAATAATCAAGAAAACTGCTCTCATTTTCTTGATCTTAGATTGAAGAAGGGGCTAGTGAAAATTTTGTGCACTTGCTTCAATTCAAGCTAATTGTTTTTCTATGGCAAAGGTGGTGAAGACTTTACAAATGGAATAAATCAACGAGCATGCTTTTGGGTGCTTTGTGGAGAAAAGTAAAGTTAAATAATGACAATTATATTAATTATTATTCATGATTGAGATGATCGTTCTTTTAGATTTTTTTTAAAAAAATATTAATTTGTATAGGTTTAACCCCTTAATTAGATTATTTATCTTTCAATAATGAGGGGAGCATACCATCTCAAAGATAACCGTTTTAAGTGTACGAAGACGTGTTTTTAGTCAAATGTGTTAAAGATTGGAGTTTGAATCTAACTCAAATCCAAAAGGTAGTCCAAGGAGGATGATTGTTAAGACAATACATATAACTCTCGATGACTTAATTCAGTCGATGTGAGACATTTAACACATCTCTCAAGCTCAAAAATGAACAATTGGAGTGTGAAATTTACAAGATATTATCCGGTGTCCCATATGACAGCCAACATATAACGATTGGTCTTGTATCTGATATCGTGTTAAGATTGGAATTTGGACCTAACTCAATCCGATAACTTAATCGTGAGGCATCTTATGAGCCACATATCAAAGGTATCTTCCATTCAACTCCTTCAACAAGTGGAAGATACCTTAATTTGCGCAGTCCTTTTCTTGAAACACAATCAAAGGATGAAACCTCAAAAAAAACCAACCATTCTCTAACATCGTCGTCTAATATTTATATGAACTACCCATTTCTTTGTTGAATAGTTTCCTTAATATCAATACTCATGCATTTTAATATTTAGAGCTTGCTAGATCTTAATTAGCAAAAACAACAATGAAGGATTGGGCACCAATTTTGATTGGCTTTCTTCTGTTTGTGCTGCTATCCCCCGGAGTCATTTTCCAGTTCCCCGGCAATATGCGGCACGTCGAATTCGGGAGCTTCACAACCAACGGGAAAGCTGTGATAGTACACACTTTGTTCTTCTTTGTAGCCTACACCATTCTTATCATGCCACTGCACATTCACATCTACTTTGGGTAGTGAATTTTTAAAAGTTTGAAGAAGTTATTGTCTTCGATTATTTTGTATGTACGGATAATTTTTAGATTTGTTCTATTTTTCGAAAACTGGATGTAAAATTTATCGATACTTTTGATTGATTTATGTCGTGTAAGAAGATTGTTAACTTTGATGCTCGATCCATTAGAATTCCTAACTCGGCCCATTAATTTTGCACTTCGTTCCTACTTGATTTCATAATTCATTAATTACATAAAATTATCGCGCAACAACACTCTTATTGCTACTTCAGTGTCTTTTCATATTTTTACTCAATTCCCGACTTACTTTTATGTTGGGTGCAATTAGTACCACTTGCTTGGTAGATCAATTAAAATATGATATTTGAATCGTTGTATATTTCAAAATATTAGAATTACAATGTTACCATCAATTTTATTTTTCGGTAAAACGACAAATGTTTGATCATACAATTGAAATCACAGTTAATGTCACATGTTCGAGTATCATTGATTGCAAGAAGTGTAATTATTATGAGAGAATTGTTGGAGTGCAGCAATTGTATCTACTGAGTAGAACAACTAAAATGTGACATTTGTACTGTTGTGCGATTTAAAATATTTGATTTGCACTGTTACCGTCAGCTATAATTTTTGGTAAAACAGTAAACGCTCGGTCCTACAATTGGTATCAGATCCAAGGTTACATGTTCGATTTTCATTGATTGCAAGGAATTAAGGAATGCAATTATTAGGAGATATATTCTCTATGTGCAATAATTATCTTTGCTTGGTAGAATAATAGAAACGTGATATTTGTGCAACTTTACATTTTAAAATATTTGAGTTACACTATTACCATCGGTAATTTTTGATAAAGCGATAAGCGCTCATTACTACAATTCACTTCTTTGCTTACACTCATCATTCATGTTCTTTTTGTTCATCTTGTAATATATATATAAAATAATAAAGTAATAAAAAAAATATTTCAAATAAAGATATATTTATATGCATGTGTTCATAATACAAAAAAATATGAATTTTATTTTTAACTTATATAATTCAACTATTCGAATTTTCACATAATGTGTCGAGTTAATGGATTCAAACTCCAATGCGATGGATTGCGACATATATATAGTTTTGATGTGATTCTCATATGTTGGCGAGCATCTCATAGGCGTCGTAAGATATTCACCTGGAAATCTAATAGAACATCACATCGATCGTCCCTTCACACACTCCTGAATTAAAATATTTCGACGATATTCTTGCGAACATCTTGCCCCTCCGCTTTTTTTAAAAAAAAACAGTTTGAGAAGATGTTGATCACACGAATATTATCGAATCATTTAATTCAACAATATATAAAGAGACAATAAATGACGTTCCACCAGATGTTCTGAAAATCAAGACGCTCATGATCAACAGGTATTGTCGTAACAATGAACTAGATGCATTGTATCAATGACTCATTTGTGTGTGGGCCTTAAGTACAATTTGGTGTTGTATAGATTCGTTTCCTACAAAAACCTTTACATTTTTATTGGGTTCCACGAGGTACGATAAAAGAAATTTGGACCGACCCGTGAAATTATTGTACCATGATATGTCGGGTTTTAGTCCATCACGTGGCTTTTATCATATTATGATCATATCCATTATAAAAAATAAATAAAATAAAAATATGTATCGTAACATTAATTTGTGCATTTGACAATGGAGCAAGGGGAAAATCTCTACTTCTTGTTTGGACGGAGTAACCGACACGTGATCGAGTAGTAACTCGACGCAAATATGCGTGCTGATTCTTATATCTCGTGAGTTTATACTCTACATGTTTAGTTTCGAAAAACTTTTATTGACGACAATATACGAAATAATGGTATGCACTTTTTTGTTCGAGGGGTTTTAAGTAACGTAACTTTGATGAAATATATAAAAATTCATGGATTGTTATCTCGTCCTGTCTGCCAAAAGAACCATTCCATTCCTTAACGAAGTATAACACCAATGCGCACCACATCTTTCGATTGGGAATTGACAGAAAGCATTACTGCATTATGCGATAATAATTATGTCACTCTACTTTTATGCAAATTGTAATTTTTGAAATAACTTTTCAATTGTCAATTAAATCATACAATTATTTGTTCATGATAAATATGAACAAATAAATATATAATGGTATATCTAAAATTGGATGAAAAATTAAGGAATTGTTAGAGGGGAAAATAAAAATTATGAGTGGGATTTTATTTGGGACAAAAAAAGGTTTCGATAGGGAAAATTAAATTAAATTAAACACACCATTTCCTTTTCCATTTAATTTTTGAAATATATATAATCAACATGCATTATATTGCATGTGGGCTATATCAAAAGATAAAGCTAAAAATTAAAATCGTAATCAGCTTTACAATAATGATGGCTGTTATTTCATGTAATATAATCATCAACGATCCATTTCTTTCATTTTTGCGTCCACGTCTTTTATTGCGATCATCATTGACATATATATCAACCGCTTTTGTATAAAATTTATCGAAAATTCTTCAAGCAAGGACTCTTTGATCAAATTAGATTCTATAATATATTGATCATACTCTAAGGGATAGACTCGGCCCACTCTCGAAAGCCCACAAGGATAAAGCCTACAAAAGTATTCAGAAAGTCCCGGAAAGTCATCTTCATGATAGAGCTCGTCATGAGATCACCTCATTCACACGAAGCTGGTGAGAGGTCATCCGAGAGGTCATTTAGGCCGACCTCCCAAACTCCAGTAATCTCGTCAATCAGAAAGAGGTGGCTGACTTCCCCTACCGACCTCCCATCACGAACCGAGCCGACCTCCCGGAACAATCTTCCGACCCCCTTCTAACGTTCTTGTTTGTGCTTCCAGATTTCGAAAGTCCGATCCGAGCTCCTCAAGTGAAGATCCGACCTCTCTGCTACCATCTCGGATTTCAGCAACATCAATACTCATTTATTTATAAGTAGATCTCTTGTGAGACAGTTTCAGATTCAGTCTTATCGAGAATGAAAAATAATAATTTTGATATTAAAAATAATATTTTTTTCATATATCGAATATGATAAAATCGTTTCACAAAATTGACGGTCTAATAAAAGTTTGTGTTTATTTAATTCTCTCCTTCCTTCGGATCATATACACGTATATGCAACACCACTCACACAAACATATATGATATCCATATAATTTTTTTTAGAAAAATAAATATAAAAAATTTTCTACAATACGTTATGTGACACGTATATTCCAATGAAAACAGCGTGAGAATTATGGAGATCTTTGGGAAAAAAATATCGAGCGAAAAATGCTGGAATGAAGAAATTCATTGTAGCAAATTTCTAAACATTAAAATGGTGGATTCTAAACCCGTTATGACTTAAATTCAAAAGTTTCAGTTGATGCTACATGATTTGTATGCATGTCTAGGGTTTGCAAATATATTAACATGTTCAAGTTTCTTCTATTTGAATTCAATACTTAATGAATCTTGAGGTCTCATCT
Source organism: Primulina huaijiensis (assembly GCF_012295235.1). Classification (NCBI taxonomy): domain Eukaryota; kingdom Viridiplantae; phylum Streptophyta; class Magnoliopsida; order Lamiales; family Gesneriaceae; genus Primulina; species Primulina huaijiensis. The sequence goes on along the minus strand of NC_133319.1, from coordinate 1,849,939 downwards.
TACCACTAAGCCAATTGATTATTTTCCTCACATAAATATAACCAAATCAAAACTTAATAAATAAAATACGTGCAATACATAATATCATGTATTTGATTTTGGGTCCTATCATCGTTTTCAACTGATTTCGATTACTCTTTTAATAAAGTTATTTGTGCTTGATCATCTTCCAAAGATCCAAGATATATATGAATGTTCAGGAATTCCTTCCGTGCAAGCGACAAGAGTCTTTCTTCAAATTAATTTCAATTACTTCTCCCAAATTATATGGAAGAACATGTCAAATAATACGTGTGTAGAAAAGAGTAGGTCTTTTGTGAGACGATCTCACGAATCTTTATATGTAAGACGGGTCAACCTTACCAATATTCACAATAAAAAGTAATACTCTTATTATAAAAAATAATATTTTTTTATGGATGACTAAAATAAGAGATCTGTCTCATAAAATACTACCCATGAGACCGTCTTATATAAGTTTTTGTCATTGAAAAATATCACGAATATAAATAATTAAAATAAAACAAAAACGTCATATTACAATATATTAAAATATAATTTACATCACTGAAAAAATTAATAATCACAAATAATATCGATTTATCAAATTTGGACTCATGTTAAATACTTGAACAGAAAACAATATCCATAGCGAGACTGCCACGAGTAGTAAGCCTACGTCACTTACACGATAAACACCAGATTCACTGCAACCTTGAAATCTGATTACACTCCCCTCTTCTTTCTTCCACTCCTCTTTCTCCCAAGAAACAATACACTTATACACTCACACACATATATATGTATATGTACTGCGTATTCTACTTCTGTACGTACGTCAGTGTTTTCAACAAGAAACAGACAAAAGATACACACACAAAAGTGAGCTTTTCACAAGTATAATTCTCAAGCTATCTTCCGTTCTGTGGGCTTCTCAAGAGAAAGCTAGAAAAAGAATATATAATAACAAAGAAAGAAAGAAATGGGAGAGGTGATCTTATTCTTGCTATCTTATTTCAACCGCTCAAAGCTGTATTTTTTGGTTTCATACTTATTTCTAAATTGTTTTATTTGTATGTTTGTGTTCACTTAAATTTATGAAGGAAGAGAAGAAATCGAAGGAAGCGGGGAAGCCTGAGGATGAGGAAAAGAAAGAATTAGAATCTATCAAGATTGAGGAGAAGAAATCTGAAGAATCCAAGGCGGAGCAGCCGCCGCAGCCTCCTCCTACTCCGACGCAAGAAATTATATTGAAGGTTTACATGCATTGCGAGGGCTGCGCCACGAAAGTCCGCAGGTGTCTCAAAGGCTTTGAAGGTATATATAAGGATTCTATGTTCCTCATCTTTTCTGGGTCTTTTTTTATTTCTGGAAAAAATGGAAATCATCTCCTTTTATGAATAATGTAATTGTTTTTATCTGAGCTTTTTTTCCTGGTTAATTTGCAGGAGTGGAGGATGTGATAACAGATTGCAGGACGAGTAAAGTTGTAGTGAAAGGTGATAAAGCAGATCCACTCAAGGTTTTGGAGAGGATCAAGAAGAAGAGCCATCGCCAAGTGGAGCTCATTTCACCAATTCCAAAGCCACTCGAAGAGCCCAAGAACCCTCAAGACGAGAAGGAGATGGTCAAATCTGAAGAGGAAAAAAAGGAGGCTCGTCTTTAAAAAAAAAAAAAGAAAAATCCTTTCCAGCTTTTTGTTTGATTTTAGGAGAATTATTTAATATTCATGTAATAATTAATCTTTTTTTTTTTTGGGTACGTACAGGCTCCTCGTGTGATTACAGTTGTGTTGGGAGTGTACATGCACTGTGAAGCTTGTGCTCAAGAAATCAAGAAACGCATTCAAAGAATGAAAGGTGGGATTTCTTTTTCCTCCATTTTGCTTAAACAGGAAAAGATCATTTGTGGGATTTTTCATTCTTTAATTAATTGATCGGTAACCTATTTTTTCTAAGATTATTGTTTACTTTTCTTCGCCACTTTTTGGTTCTCTTAAAGTAGTAGGGGTTTGAATTTTCTTAATTACCTGTGAGAATCTATATTCTTATATAACATGAAAATAAAAAAAATACATATATATACACACACACACACACACACACACACATATATATATATATTCTTATATAACATGAAAAAATCACCTACACATGATTCTGTTTGAATTCATTCATATATGCAAATGTCAACAATTCTAACAGGAGTGAATGGTTTTCTGTTTAGGAGTGGAAAATGCAGAACCAGACCTTAAAAGATCACAAGTAACCGTGAAAGGTGTTTTCGAACCCGAAACTCTCGTCGAATACGTGCACAGAAAGACCGGAAAACACGCAGCCATCGTGGCAACGGAGGCGGAGAAGAAAGAGGAGGGAAAGAGCACCGAAGGCGGAGAACCGGAGAAGAAAGTGGAGGAAGGAGAAAAAGAAGCCAAGAAACCTGAAGAAAACAAGGACGACACCGGCGGCCGAGGAGGAGAGCCGCCGTCCGAACCGGCTGCAGAGGTGGACACTTCGGAGTTAGAGATGAAAAGGAGTGAATCCTACCATTATTACAGGTCACAAAATCACGAGTTCAATCCTCAAAGATTCGTACCAGAATGGACTGCATTATACGAATATCCTCCAGAGATGTTTAGTGACGAGAATCCAAATGCATGTACTGTGATGTAAATGTTGAGGATGGCGAGGGTAAAACGGGGAATTCTTGTGCACTGGATGATTGCCCCATGAAAGTGATGAAAACCCCTCACCGTCGATATGCGTTCCTGCTGGCCATATGTATATACACACACACATACATGTGTGTACATATATAGGCCATATATATATATATATATGTATGTATGTATTTGTGATTTATAGTGTATGATCTATCTTCTAATGCAATATCAGTATATCACCAAAGGGATTTGGGAGAAAATATAACATAATTTGTATTTTGATTTGACTTTATTGATGTATAATAAATTGTATTAGTATGATCATGTTGCGTGAATATTTTTATCATAGTTGATGTGACGATGAACGACATATAATATAAAAATAATATATCGATATATTTGTATGAGATAATGATATATAATATTAATTTTTTTTATACAATATAAGATAAAATAAAAATGAATAATTAATCAAAGTTTTATTCTATAACAAATATCGCGTTAATTATAAGTTTATGATTTTAAAATATTGTATATGAATTATTTTTATATTATATATGGAATTGAATTGAAAGTAACAGCTAGAGACTTGGAATGTACATAAATTTTTAGTTAATTGGATGTGTTTCTGGAAAAATTCAGACCATTTTCTCTTTATTGCCTAAAAATGAACATTTAATTTCCGGAAGTGTGAATAAACATTGCGGCCGTATATATATTTTTAAAATAAAAATAAAAATATGTCGTTCTTTTAGTAACTTGACTATTTGATGCACTAGTTTTTNATAAGATTAATATTGAACTTAAATTCAATAAAAAAATTTAAAAAGATATATCATTATTCTATGTTGTATCTAAATATAAAACTGATCAATAAATTTTTTTATATTTAACTATGTGTTTTTATATCTAAAAATTTCATGATATTATCTGGATTTGATATGAATACACGACAGTGGGTCAAAGTCCACAATTAAAGCAAAGTATATAATTATTGAAAAAAACTTGTGTGAGACGGTCTCATACGTCGTATTTGTAAGACGAGTCTTTTATTTGGGTTATCCATAAAAAAATATTACTTTTTATGCTAAGAATATTACTTTTTGTTGTGAATATGGGTAGAGTTGATTCGTCTCACAGATTAGGATCCGTGAGACGGTCTCACATGAGACTCACTCATAATTATTAATCAATAAAAGCTGTCAAAAGATTAACATAATAATATGATTTAGATTCATTACTTTATCGTACTTTTCAGAAAACATAACTTCAATAAATAAAAAATAAAACTTGTATTTTTAGTCAAATATGTTTTCACTTTCACGATTTATAATTCGATCATTTTTGTTATCAAATTCCAAATAATTTTAATCACTTTTAATTGAGAGTGTTGATATTGCACTGATGCTATATTGCATAACAAACAAAGATAATACACTAATATTTAAATTTGATGACGAAATCGCAAATGATAAAACAAATAATAACAAAAAAATAATTTTTCAAATGAAAAAACTTGTGTGAGACGGTCTCACGGGTCATATTTTGTGAGACAGNACCTACACTCTTACACAAATATCACAACCATCACTTGGTTACATTGGTATTTTGTTGAGTCATTCACTGACTTAAGCATCGGAGTGGCCACGCCGGACACTCTTCCGGCGCCCATTCACGAGTTCATCTCTTTGTCTGCAGGTCACAGGGAAAGTCATATCTCACACTGCTCTTATTNTTCAAAAACATTCAAAACTTGATATTTCATAAAATGGAATTGTAAGATCAACTGTTAATTAATATAATCTAATCATATATATGTATAGATCTGATTACAAATTAAAATATATTTGTAATCACTAATGGATTCTGACGCCACCAGCGACTTTGTGCATGAAAAACAACACGCGGTTTGAGTTTGGGAAAGGCATACAAAGCAAACCGCACATTAATGCAGTAGGATTAAAGTTAACTCAAAATCTAGCATTAAATAATTATTAATTAAATCATTATTGATATAAATTAATCGGGAAAAAAAGAAGCAAAACATATCTGAAATCTGATGACTAACCCCTTGGAGGGGTTCACTTAAACTTCGTTTTGCCACGTTTTGAGCACCAAGAATCTGATGCCAATGCCCATTTCGCCACGTGTCCTCGCCTCTCCCTCCTTTAAATCTGTCATCAATTTCTAGAATTTGAAACCGACACGAAACAAATCTTACTCAGTTGAATCTATTTGCTCGCTTTGTTTTCGGAGTTTTTAAGGTCTCACTAAAATAAAGGAGATCATGGAAAATAATTTCTGGACTCTGATCACCTTCCTTCATTCTCTTGCAGGGTAAATTTTTCTCAGTTCCAGCTTCTATTCTGTACATATATCTTGTTTTAACATGCAAAATTTATATTAGAATCGATTTAGTATGATTTATATTCTCTTGTTTTAATTTTGACAGGCCCGCAATGATGCTGCTCTATCCACTGTGAGTTATTATATATATGTATATATGTATATGCATATATGTGTGTTGGTTGAATCCTAAAGGGATCGTCAGTCTTATGTATTAAATTTTTATGTTTCTTGAAAATTTATTCAATAGATATGCATCGGTGATGGCGATAGAAAGCCCATCAAAATTAGATGATCAGCAATGGCTCGCTTATTGGATTCTGTATTCTTTTCTTACACTCATGGAGATGTTGCTGGAGCCCGTCTTACAATGGTAATAAATATAATATATATCTTTTTTTTTTCAATTTGTAAATCTAAGTAATCAAATATACAACACTTGGATATCATGTTCTGAATCAGTATATATACATTCATATTAGGTATGGACCAAGTTTATAAATATATAGGGGAAATCAAATTTTCAGAGGTATTTTAATTTGTATGTTTTCATTTTTGGTCCAATTCTTGAGTTAATCAAGGGTATGTTCTATTAATTTGCACTTTTTCTTCATATCAGATCTAATATCTGACTTGTTCGATACCATTTCGATGAAATTAAAATTGAAATAAAGTGCAAAATAATGAATCATCAAAATGAATTGATGACATGAACAAATATTAGTTTTCATATACATGTAAAGTGACTATACACACAGTCAAAAATTGAACTAGAATTTGTTTTATTTGTTCATTTTGTTTTAAAAGTTGATATCACTGCAGATTTACTACGGAATTAAGAAAATTGATGAGGGCTTTTCTTACTTTTTGTTTCTTTTGTTGTGTGGGGGGTGAGAGAACTAACAAGCATGGTGTGTTTGTTGCAGGATACCGATATGGTATGACATGAAACTAGCGTTTGTAGCATGGTTGGTATTACCGCAGTTTAGAGGAGCTTCTTTTATATACAGCAAATTGGTGAAGGAAAAGGTGATCAACAGATATGGTGGCACACTTTTCAAGAAATCTCCCGACGGGAAGGCCAAGAACAAACTTGGCGATTTTGTTAGTACCAAGAAGGTACACTCATTCAGAATGAAAAGATCCCATTGATTTTGTAAATTTTGATCTGCGTGATTTTGTTGAACAGGAAGAACAGGAGGCTGAACGTTGAAATGAACGATAACGATATGTATATCAGTCAATTTAGTGTGTTTTTTTTTTTGGATTTACGTGTGTGTTCTTGGTTGTGGTATCCTGAAGTTTGAAAGTATTAAATATTAGCATAACCGTTTGAAGCTGACCACTACCACCAAATTAATGCAATTAAAATCGTGTATAATTTCACACAATAGAAATAGAACAAGAATCCTGTTTTTTCAACTAAACTACCGCGTGGGAGTATGCAAACAACAATTCCGAATTCCGAAATGAGCCCGTATGCCAGGGAAAAACGCCCACCCCCAACAATGAAGCCTTTGTTCAGTATGACGGCAGGTAGAGCAGCTGCACAGGTTTATCGGGTGGTACAGTCTGGTGAAAGGGGAACTCGCAATCTAAACAAGACCTACATGAAGTGAAACGAAAGCATGAAATATTGTCTACTTTCATTGAGAAATTCCGAAATGCCTGGGAGCCTGTGTTAATCGCGCTTTTGGACGATGTTCTTTATGATATCTTGGTTCAACAGCAGTTTTTTCAAAATCTTGGCACCGAGTTCCTGCGAGAGCAGCACCACTAAGAAAACTTGCAGTCAGATTCTGCTCATTCTCCCCAACATTCTGATGTAGTAGTTGGATTCTGCGTGCCCAGCGTAAAATAGAATCACAAAACTTTGATCTCAAGGACATGGTGCAAACTTTGGTCTTTCATTTAGGAAGTACTCTTAAGAGTGAGGCTCGATTCTTAGTGGGGTATGAAGCACGGGTTTGTCAAACTTCACAGATAACTGTTGAACCAGTTAATCCATCCTTGCCTCCAAATCTTTCAAGATACATTATAAGCGAAAGATAGTTAACTCAGCCCGCACTTCCGACTAGAACAGATCCCAAGTTCCACAGCCATAACCACACTCTTAAGCTTTTACAAGATTCAAGTTTCTGACATCTATTTTGTTGGCACGATTACGCTGCGGAATATCATTCATGTTTATTGCTTTCAAGGAGATTCATCAAAAGGATTCAAATGGCAACATTTAGTTGGAGTCGAAATGGAAACTTTTATCCTTTTAAGAAGTAAACTGGCATCGGATGCTGAACAACCCTTAGTCATTTCAAGAGCAACTGGGACATGAGAAGTTTTATTCATCTCTACAACTATTGTACGCTGAAAAGGAGAGAAGAAAGAATCTAAAGCAAGTCAAAGTTCAGGTGCAAAAGATAGTAAAGCATCGATATTTTTCCAGTGGTATTGAAGAATGAGCAAAACCCACATGCATCCTTCACTTGAAATCTTCGATCGACATCATTTGTACAATACATTTGTAACAAAAAACTAAATAACTAACCCAATTTAGCCATCAGACAGCATATCCATCTAACTTTTCAAGGTAGCAAGCGGAGTCCACAAGTAAAAGCATTTTCACGCTTTTAATGGTTGAGTTTGACTTTACTCCAGTATTTAGAGACTCGTCTGTCATAATTCGAAATAAACCTGTGGTTAAAAGCTGACAGAACATGGGATCAATATACCTCAAAGTTCACTAGGAATATCTGGAACTGTTTGAATGTTTCCTTCATATCTTTGACCTTCTTGGAGTCTGAAGAAGCCAGATCACTTGAAACCTCCTGAGGAGACAACCCTTTTCGCTTTGTACAACCTAGAGAAAACTGGTTATTCTACATTGAATGGTCAGGGAAAAATAATCCATTCAAACATTACACAAGTATTAACATAGCCATATTTAATGATTATCAACATAAACTCGAAGTTCATACGTGGCCTTTTTTTTGTATTGAAATCCCTTCACACCAGTCAGAATGCACTGATAAAAAAACAGTTAGGTGTAAATCAAACAGAAAGTAATCCATCGCCCGTATCTGTGTTAGATGGATATTCATTTACCGATTAACTAAGATAAATGCCATACTCTTTCAGGTTATAAAAAACCAATTAAATATAATCATACCACAAATGCGACACTGAGAAGTATTTAGATTCAGAGAAAATGATATTCTAACTACCCAAATTCAGCAGAGAACTGTGCTGGAATATGGATGCCAACAAAATAAACAGTGTATTCATCAATTACACCTTCTGTTCCCGTAGAGGCTACTGGTTTCCAGCAAAAATGCATGCAGGTTATGTCAAAAGGTTATGGTTCCAACAAAAAACATGCAGGTTATATCAGAGGTTATAGTCAGTTCTTACACTCGGATCCCACAGCCATGCTGTAAACATCCCCTCACACGAGCTTTTAGTTTAAAAAATAGTAAACTAGAACTACGAATGACGTTTACAGTGAATAGAACAATAATAAGACCACAAAGCAATTTCATCCCAGAATACAGGTCACAAAAATTCTCATTAAAATATCAACTTGGCAGATCTTCAAGTGGGATATGTGGCATTCTTCAAACAAGTCCCCGTTCAATAGCAGTTTAATGATACAATATAATTACTTCACAGAAACTACATAGAATATACATCAGATCAGAAGTAAATAAGTGCATCATAGCTCGATATTTACCTGTAAGACAAAACCCTTAAGATCAACCAAATTCAAGGTATGAACGTTTGAGGGAAGCCCCCCAGCACCGGAATAATTCATGTCCGAGCACAAGAACTGCCCGAAGCAAAGCTTCGCTTTTGATGAATCATCCATCCCCTGGAACCCGGGCACTGACGACTGTAGCAATATTAAGCAAGAATCCAACCATTTTCTCTTCAATCTTAGCTCTAGTCTTTCTAAAACCCTGTTAACTGGAGAATCCGAAACCCTGAAATGACTACCACCATCCATCTGATTATTGCCGCTTGTTGAGGTGTAACCGGAACGGTTGTTGGAATTATTGTTAACATCACGTTCTTTGTCGTCAGAGATATCAAGATGGATGGGTTCAGAGAAGAACCGAACATATGTATTACCGACGTTGGTGGCGGAATTGTCAGTGTCTGGGGTACGGTTCAGAGGAGAGCCGAACAAAACATCAGTTTTATTATTATTATTTTATATATATCTATTTTAAAATTGAAGATATGATAATAACCACTTAAAAAACAATTTTTTTTCCAACTTTACCTTTATATGATACTAATATTACACTTTTATTTTTTGTTCTTTTTTTTTAAATTTCAACACATTTTTATTTTTATTTTTTTTATTTCAACAATTCAAATATCAATTTAGTCCCTCCATAATTTGTCAAATTTCACTTTATTCCATCGATGATAATAAAAAAAAATTGTACACACATACATCGCGTGTACAGAATAACTAGTATATATATATATATATATATATTATTAAATAAATTATAATCTTATATTTATATCTTGACAATCAATTTTTGTCTTTCTCAATCAAAATCATCTAATTAAACGATTAATATCATTGTTATATTTTTTATAATTAAATTATTAAAAACACGTGCAAATTAAAGATTTGTTTTTTTAAACACAATTATAAAATCGAATATGATATTAATTATTTAATTACATGATTTAAATGAGAATGACTAAATTGATTGGTCCACAAAATTGTATAATTATAATTGATTATGACAACAAAAGATACGTGACCAAGACATATCGCAATACATACAAATTAGAATTCCTTTGTGATTTTTTTTTATTTGGGAAGAAGATGGTCAAAACTGAATCTCGAATTCGAGACGTGACTTTGGACACCAGATGAGTTACAAATCATCAGCAATTTTTTTTAGTGATTTTACAAAAATGAAGAAGAAATAAATGCAATTTTTAGAATGACTAATACTAAATTAATTGATCCATGCAAGATGCTACCAGAGCCATTAAATTCAGTCTTCCTCCTGTCCAAGAACACACGTTTCGACTATTTCTATGGGCAGTATCTATCATGAAATCCCCCCACGTCATATTTGGGTCAAAATTCTAATATTTGGCTCCTAAATTTACATTTTTCATGCATAATTTAACTCATACGCACACACAGAAGATGACACGGCAAAGCCACATTTCACTAAAATTGTAACCACTGGATCTTATTCACCAAAGGGCGAAGACCAAATCTCAACATCACGTCAAACTTTACACCAACAGCCACAAAGAAAATAAACCCCTAAATCTAGGATTGAACTTCGTCTCCACCCATCAAGAATTTATTTTGAATATTCTTGCTATTTGCCGACCATTGATACTTCTTTTCTCCCTTCATTTTTTCAGCATGTCTCTATGCATTCAAGCTCTACATTTGCACATATAATAACTAATAACAATGGGCTGCGGCGTTTCGAAAATCGACCCCAGTGGCGCCACCACATTGCCGGCCAAGCTCCGGCCAATCTTCCTCCGCAGGTTGGAGGAGATTAAAAAGCGTAGGCATACACAACCCCTAAAGAATTCAACACCTTCGAAGAAAGAGCTACTTTTGCATGATCGAGATGAGGAAGATAACGCTTCCCATTTTTCATCATCCGAATATGACACATCGAAAAATGTGCCATCACCAACCAAAGATGGCTCCGGTCCCTCGAAAAATGAGCCATCGCCCACCGGACATGGCACAAATTCGGTTGGGAAATTGGAAAGTTTCAAGGGAAAAGATCCCAGAAATCCTAGTGGAAAAGACGAGATGCTTACTGAATTCAGCCCAAAAATGAAGGCCACAAATGAACCCAAAGAGCAGGAAACTAAGGGTGATAAAACCAAGATTGAAAACATTCTGACGGACAAAGATGGTAGCGAAGATGAGGATGGAGCACATGATAAGGAGAGAATGATTAATCATCAGGATGATGACGCCTTTCCTGGATCGCCGAGCTTTCGAATATATTTTTCGGATGGCATGGATGATAACCAGATCGACAATATTCGTAAGAAACTAAACATAAATTTACTATCCCACAAATATCATGTTCTACATATTAAGATGCATGATATACATATAAGAATAAAACATGCACCATTCATTTGTAACATGAAAAAATAACGTCTTATACACGGAACAAACATTTTAAATGATCAAGGTTAACATGGGAATCATGAATTAACTAATATTTATTTTGCTTGCCTTCAGGAAAGAATGATGCCTTGAGGGACGCAGGTTTGAGGGATGACAAAACATCATTAAAGGTAACCTAGTTATTCTGAAAAATTGAATTTGGAACACCAAAATATTTAATTCTTTTTTTGGTAGTATTATCACAGGTCTCGCCAATATCAATGTTTGATATACTCTTAATACACAGTTATTGGTGTAGGAGTAGTTTTGAGAGGAGCCGGAGTTGACTAGGGAGTTTTAACGAGTCTTTAGATTTAAGCTGTATTGTAAAACCGTGTAGTAAACTAAGATTTGAAATACCCGTTGGGAAAATAACACATTTGACTTCTCAAAGTCCGTCCTCTAGTTTTAGGCTTCTAGCTAGCGTTGGGGGTGTCAGAGAATGTAAAACTATTATTACTACAACTGTAATGGGTGGACACTTAGAAAATTTTAACTGAGAAAAGAAGAGGATCAACAATAAAACTGTACAAGCTCTATAAATTCAAAGAATTAGATCAGCAATGTATTTTATGGTGTTCCTATATACTTACTAATTTCTAGTTGATTTCTCAGTATACTTTCCAGAACAATCAAACAACTCTAACAACAAGTATTGGTTCTTTAGACTTTGAATTTTGAGTGCTATCTTATTTTCCTTGATGTCATCGATTTTTTGAAAACTAAATGGAAAAGGAGCTAGCATCCCATGTAAAAGAGGGGTCAGCAAACAATAACCACTATTCAAAACGAAAAATCTCTAAAAATAATGTACATTATTTTAAAATATAAGTTATCATCCAAAATATATTTAAGTCCATCAGCATAACAAATTTCTTACCTCTCCCCCTAAATTTTTTTTATGCTAATGAAATGTAATCCACATAGCCAGTATAATTTATTTTGTATCATATTTCAGGAGTTACCCGTGAAGAAGGAAGCAAAGAGAGGAAGCAAAATGCAGAGCTTTAGAAAGGTGTTGCCAAAGGGAGGGCAATCGACAGTCAAGAATCTGTTGAATGTGAAGTCTTGCTACAATTCATCACACTCGGCCCGTGATCGTGCCCATCTTCTCACTGCCAAAACAGTTTGATCTGTGATACATATGACTGAGAAAGAAAAAGGGTAAAATGTATGATTCTTCACATTTTTGCTACGTTTTTAATGTGTAGCATCAACTAGTAGCAGAAAAAGGTAATGGACCTATGTACCTTATATTGGGAATTAAGGACCATAATTGGGAATCTTTTAATTGATATCATGCCTCACTTTGTAGCCAAATGATTAAACCATAGATATTAAACTTTCTCTCTTATGCTTATTTATCGAGAAATGATAATCGAAAGAAAATATTTCCCTTGTCAAGATATCTAATTCCTTCCATGCAAGAATTCGTGGACCTTTGGCAACCTCTGTATGGAATCCTACTTATGCCGTTCTCTTCAAAATAACTTAACCATGATTATCCTTCTTGAGCAGCAGCATTGGCATTCACCAAAAATTTATAAACCGTATTCACTTATGTCTCTCGAAAAAAGACACCAAGAAACCTTTGTGTGTGTTTGATGATGGTGCATATCGAGTTACCAACATCAAATTCTATCAAGCTTCTTTTCCACCTTTTGGAGAAAATTGGGGGTGTTTTAGTTTTGCTGCTGGGGATGTTAGTTCATCTAACTACCACAGCTGTATCCGCCTTTCAAAGTTTCATTCTTGTACTTGAATATTGATTGATTAGAGTATGACTCATGTCGCTGCTCGTTTTACATACCACTGGTCACTAAAAGGTTAGAAACCAAGGAATCAACAATCATCCATTAAACGAAATACTATTTTTTCATGATCAACTATGTAGAGTCATGCATGGACGTGATCATTTGTCAGATCGATGAAAGTGTGATGTCGCATACCTGTAATGTTAAAAGATTGACATCTTGATTGTTACAACTCTGGCAGAGACCATTTTCCAGATTTAAAATCCTTGTAGAAGCTGGACCTTTTAGAAACAACAAAAAATACTGCAGCCAACAAAAGGAATAGTGGAAAAAACACAGTATTTCAAACTTGCAGGAATATAGGAACATAAAATGTGCCATGAACTGGACTTACCAGGAATTCCAGGGATAATAAACTCGTGACCTTTCAGAATGTCAAGAAGTGTTTTTCTTTCATCCACTCGGGCCCATTTTGGGTCATTTACTGAAAATCAGAATGTTAGTATTAGTTCAGAAAATCTAATGTCATCAAAGAACACAATTTGATATTTAGTTGTATTCTTCACTCACCTCTCGAACATATACATAATACATTTCAGATAATTCTTAGCTGCAAAAGGAAAGCAATAAGCTATTTACGACACATCACCACTACATCACAATCACCGATCTTGGTAAGGCTGGAAGAAGAATTGAGCTTTTCGCCTCGTAATAATTTGGTAATGAACATCTGAAAATGATATTTTGTTTCCATAATGGTTCAATTTTTAAAATCTTTTCAAGTGTTCCCTTGCATAGAAGCGACAAGGTGACACCTACCATCCCACAACAACCACTTTCGAGGAAAATACTTCCACATTTTAAGTTCACATCTAAAAATCCATATAAATTCAAGATGCTTCTCAATATTGATGGAGGGACTCCATTCATTACTATATATCATAGAAATCAATATAGAAGTTGCAAAGAAATCTCCTATTGACTCATGATTTGCGTATCATGTTAAAAATTATTACATCTCGATCTGTACATTCACATCTAAATAACATTTGTCAAAATTCCTCTATGATACCATGTATTTTAGTTTATCGATGTAGTTGGTCAAAGGAGAGCAATTGCATACCATTTGCAGCTGAAGAATGATTGACAACTGAAGTTCCTTTGGTGCCTAAATTTTCCAGATGGGAGGCAGCTGTCCCTTCTAAGAGATAACGGAGCACTTCTTTCTTGGATAAACAAACTCCAGAACCAGCCTGTCGTAAAAAAGAGTTGATGGGATCATTTAAGTTGAAAGACTGCAATAGAAGCTCGTCATGAGCTAGAAACATTATCAGCTTGAGCCTTGAGGTGATTCATATAACCCAAAAGGTCACCGCCAGCATCCAATTTTTGGTCAGACTTATTTCTCTGAAAAGGAAGACTCCTCTAAGATTGGAGTGTACGTGTAAGGAACATGAAGTGGGAAGGTGGATCAATAATTTATAGTGTGAGAGGCAAAAGTCAGAGCTAATTCAAATCGATTTTGAAAACTCTTTTATGGAGGAAAAGTATGACATTTTCTCCATATATTTCATTTGTTTATCATGCAGATCAGTAAAGTTTCCAGAGGACATGAAACATAGGGGGTCGACTGACCTCTCCAGCACCCTTGGCTCCATCCTCATCACCGAGTAGCCAAAATCATACTATGCTCCTGGTAATAAGAAATTTACTGAATTATATTGCCAACATCATCAACAAAATCAATGTTTTCGTTTTTCATGGAAACACATCGATATTTTATGAGCGACTCTCAGTCTAACACATTATGCTTCTGGTTAGAGACAAAAATATACTTGTCAGTAGCAAATCCCACCAGTTTAGAAAGACTTATGAGCAAATAAAGATAAATAATATTTGCAGAAATTTTTTTCAAGAAAGCCAGTTGTTCGAACACTAGAGACCAACCATAATTCTTCTTATTCATCAAGTCAACCACAAATAACGTTTAAAATAGACCAGATCCAGTCAGTACTAGCTCACCTCATAGTATAATTCAAGAGAATCGCGAGTGTACTCATTTCCTGTATCCCAGGGCAAAGGTGGACTACTTTCTGAGAACATGTTAGCAAGCTAAGGATCGCAACAATTTTTCACATGGAATTTCAAACAGAACTGTCTCTAACATGTAAGAAAACACTGATTAAATAATTACTACAATCAAGTCAGAAAACTTCTCATATGGAGAAAATGAAATGCCAGGATATCATGTCAAGATGAACTGAAAACCTGTCACTCTCACAAAAATCCTCAATGATGTCACTGGACATAACCTCGGGATAGAGAAAAATAACTGGCCAGTGAAGCATATTGCTTTTGTCTAACATCGGTTTCTTGATTCCAGTGAGCTCTTGATATATTGCCCTTCCCACTTTTAGTTGCCTATCTTCCAAGGAGGAGACAAGGCTCTGTAAAAAAATCAATGAGGAGATCACAAGTATGCAGATGTCCAAGTACACAAGAGTCAGAACATCGTAAACCTCAAACCTCAGCTGTCGCCACAGCTTTTGAAATGCCTACTTCACGGGATTCTTGTTCTGATTTCTTTATTTCGATTTGATTCAACAGCCTCTTTAATTCTTCGTTAGCGGGTGATTGCTGGAGACCCTTTTCACAATATGCCTTTGCCTCATCCAACAAATTTAGAAATAATGATGCTTTGGCTGCTCGATAAAGTGCCTAAATAGCATAAAAGATTTAGTAACTAAATGAATAATCATACTCCATGTGGCAATGAAATGAGAATAAAGCCACAACCTTAACATTTGTTGGACTTAGTTTACAAGCTTCCTCAGCATCCTGAAGAGCACGTCGGTAATTTCCTAGGAGCAGATTGACATGAGCCCGATTGGAATAAAGAATGGAGTGCTCTGAATCGCCCAAGGCCTTCTGATTAATGGCCCTTGTGTAGCAATCAATAGCATCTGAATAATGCTTCTTCCCCATTTTTACACACTCATTACCCTTGTCCTGGGAAGGCACGGAAAACCAAAATAATAATTCTCATCAATTGCTCGACCTTCCTTGAGTAAATGTGTTCTCGTCTATCTGATTGAGCATAAATGGTACACAACTCTCAGGAGAGGTGGATGGATATTTTTGGATGATCGCATCACTCATATTCCTCGGACGAAAAGGCTTTCAATCTTCAAGCTTAATTTTTTCAAAAAATACATGTTTCTTCCACCCAAAAATGAAGCAGCCCCCCACTCACC
Source organism: Primulina huaijiensis (assembly GCF_012295235.1). Classification (NCBI taxonomy): domain Eukaryota; kingdom Viridiplantae; phylum Streptophyta; class Magnoliopsida; order Lamiales; family Gesneriaceae; genus Primulina; species Primulina huaijiensis. The sequence continues at coordinate 1,833,742 of NC_133319.1, read as the reverse complement.
TAAATCTAACAAGTGTCTTGTTAACACACAACATACCAAAAAGTACAAATTTCTCTGGTTTTTTACTCTCTTTCAGCACAGGAAACACATCTCTTGGCCAAAAGAATTAATTTTACAAACTTTGATTTCCATTCAACGAAAAGCATCCCATAAACAGAAAGATGAGTATACACATCGTATTCAGTGAATTTGAAACGTACAAATCCAAGATAATGGAACACATATCTATACATGTATCGGAAACCACAAAAATAGCCAAGGAAAAAAAGCAATAACTAACAAGCAGAATTATTACGAAAAAACGATGCCACAAGCGTAACCTTAAGTTCAATAGCAGCAGACTCTTTAAGAGCAGAGATGGCTTCAAGGTCAATTATTTCACCCTCGGTTTTCGGCTCTGAACCGGTCTCCATCAGCAGAGCCATGGCTTCAACCTGTTAGAGGAACTTGGAGTTAAATCAAGAAAACTCAGGCCTATGTTGCTGGAGACGGTTGCAGCTACTGGGCTGCGGTGATTGTTTTGTATTTGGGCCATTTTGGGCCTTGGGTTTGCTATTCACCGATCAGGTGAGATTTTTGGGCCGACAATTTTTATTTTATTTTTTACATCAGAATCATTAGAACATAAAAAGATGTTCCCGAATTGAATTGGACCGGTTCGAACCGGATGAAACCGTTTTCAAATTGTTGTATATCATATTGGATTTAACTGAAATCGAATTGAGCTAGACTAAAATATCGATATTTTATTTATACCAACAATTTTGTACATAAAAATTTATTTAGGAATAAACAAAAAAACTAAATATATTATTTGTTCGAACTTTTTCGCAAAAGCCCGGTCCAATTTAACATTGATATTAATATATTTATTCGAACTTTTTCGCAAAAGCCCGGTCCAATTTAACATTGATATTGAAATCGCTTCCATTGTACTAAGAGAAGTGGGGAGAAATGGCTTTGTCAAGGCCCTCTTTCTTATCTTGTATAACCTGAAACATCCAACTTTCGAAAAGAAGTGGGGAGAAATGGCTCTCTCAAGGCCCTCCCTCTTATCTCGTTCTTCCCCCGTATGCAACAGGCTGAACCCAATACTCTTATCTTCCATACGATGTCGTCGCGCCACTCTCCACCCATCTACGTTCATTCGTTTCAGAAGCAGACGTTTTTTCGCTGGTGAGCACTATTTCTTTCAAACGAAGATAATTTCAACAACTCAGAGCATAAACCCATGTCTATAGTTGAGTTGGAGTTTAAATCTTTTTGTAGTGGAAGAAAGGGATATAGCCGATTCAATGTTGATTTGTACAAATTCAGAAGACTGCCATTTGCTTTTATATTGGCAGTTAACAAATGATCAATATTGTGTACAAGAGAGTTACGTTGATGAGTCAAGATTGTTGTTTTATCGGCACCGTTGTTATGTGATGATGCTATTAGATATGGTCGAAAATGGTTTTATTTCGAAAAGGAAAACAATGGTTTGCTTGAGCGTTATTTTGTTTGCTGAAGTTGTTTTCTTTTCTGTGAATGCTAGTTCCTGCAATGGAGAGCACGGGCGTATTTACTTCACCAGAAGTAGCAAAAGCATTTGATTTTGCATCCGAGGAACGAATTTACAAATGGTAGTTTTTTGTCGATATTAATTTGTTAACTAGGTTTTTACTCTAAATTCGATACACATTTGCAAGAAATGGGCAAAAATAAAATGAAGTGCATGTTCCATCTCAAGGATTTGTGCTTGTGAGCAAACATGATTTTGAAGGAAAAATGTACAATATTCAAAGTTTTCCTCAATGCTACATATTATTTACTGGTTGGGAAGGATTTAATATGGGAATGTGCCATAACTTATGCTCTCTGTCTTACTTGAGCTTTGTAGGAGAAAATATATATTTTGTTTATCATGACCATGTTTTTTTGGGAATCGTTTCTGTATATTATATGTCAAGTTTTAAAATATGTTTAGTATGTGTCACAAATGTCTCATCATTTGGCATTTTGGGATTTAATACAAGTTTAAAAGAGCAAAAGACCTCTTGTTTTCTGTACATTCATCATCTCATATCCATGCTGACATTAAAATATCTTTTAAGGGAAATATGGTGTTCTTATATAATGATTAGTTATTCGTTTGTGTTACTAAAAATGGATTGGGTCATTGATATTGGATAATAGGTGGGAGTCTCAAGGGTATTTCAAGCCTATTGAGAGAGGTGGTGAACCCTTTGTGGTATCGATGCCGCCGCCAAATGTCACCGGTTCACTGCACATGGGACATGCAATGTTTGTGACTCTTGAGGTAGGATAATGTTGTTTCCTTTTAACCACAAAGTTTCTTGTTTTCAATCCTTTATGTAGTTCTATAGTTTAATTTTTATATTTTTCGTTCTTCGCATAAGGTTTTGTTCTGATATGCATGAAGATTTTATGACTTAGAATACATCTTGAGGGAATTGACTTATCCTGCACAAATATTATCCCAAGACACTCCAAATCCTGATAAAAACTTCACTAATTACGATTATAAAACTTGTAATACGTGTGTACCCAAGATTAATATGTGCACTACAGTTGTAGATAATTTGTGGTGGTAACCATAGCTCTCAACAGTTAACCATTATCTATAGTGATATAAATTAGTATGCTCATTCTTGCTTCAAGACGATGAAATTGATTCATGTTGCTGGATCCGTTAGTTATTCTGATAATAGAAGATTTTCTGTTGCTGTCCAAATAAATACTCAAGTTATTTTTTATAACATTTCTATTTTCTTAAGGCTTGAATCGTGAAAAAATCACATTTTGGAATGGTAATGTGCATGGATCAAGGGGGAACACGCAGTTGTTCCTCTATTCCTCATCCCCCCCGCTAGTCTCTCTCTTCATTCTTTACCCCCTCATCTCCCTTCTTATTTTTGTCATTATGTTATCAAATTAATTTTCTATTGGCCATACTGAAAATTTTTAAACTTGAAGAATTGCATATTGATTTTCCAGTTTTTTTTATGCATTTGTAGGACATTATGGTAAGGTATCAGCGAATGAAAGGAAGAACTGCCCTCTGGCTTCCAGGAACAGATCATGCTGGTATTGCTACTCAGGTTGATGATTGGATAAAGTAACCACTTTAGACAAACACTCTGTCATGATTGAATTTTTGTGCAGTAAGAAATTATATTTGTGATTCTTTGAACTTTTATTATTAACCTGTTTTAAAAATTAAAGTTTATGCTTCTTTTTTTTTTTTTTTTTTTTTTTTTTTTTTTTTTTTTTTTNCTTATCAGTGTAATTATGTTCATCTAGGATTGTTTCATGAAGCTAAAAATATATTTTACTTGCAAATATTTTATTCGCTTTTAAAAATATATAGTGCAATTGGCAGATGAGTGATTAGGGTGTTCAGTTAATTGAAAGGATCATACAGCGTTTTTCTATCGACGGACAAAACTCTCGCTCCTTTTTCTCTATATCACATAATTTATCATTCTATCTAGCTATTGTTTGCTTGAAATGCTTATCAGAGCAATTATGTATATCTTGGATTGTTGCATGAAGCTAAAAATATAATTTACTTGCTAATATTTTACTCCCTTTTTAATTATCTAGTGCAATTGGCAGATGAGTGATTAGGGTGTTCAGTTAATTGAAAGGATCATACAATGTTTTTCTATCTACGGACAAACCCCTCGCTCCTTTTTCTCTATATCACATCATTTATCATTCTATTGTTTATTATTTTTTCAATATGTTTTAGCCTACATCCTGAATCTTATCCAAGGGAGTCCCTTCTATTCTATAAATTTTTTTGCGAGAATTAAGCACACCATATTTTTTCAGCTGGTTGTGGAAAGAATGCTCGCAGCTGAAGGAATAAAAAGAGTTGATTTGGGTAGGGAAGAATTTACGAAACGAGTATGGCAATGGAAAGAAAAGTATATTTGTTCATCCTTTCTCCAAGCTCTTTTTTTTTCTCATTTGTCTGCATACTCCCCATTCATCCTTGGATTATTTAAGTTGTACTATCAGCCAAATGACTATTGATGTTTGTAAAAGTTACCGATTTTAATTTTCCTCAATTGTGTTGTATTTCTTCTGAAAAAGTTTTTTATTTTAATTGATTCACTTGTTTTTTCATTTTTTACTCTTGTTTCATTTGCGACCATTTAATGTTCATGTTATTATCATTGCCCTTGTTCCTTTCCTTGTTGCCCAGATTAGTTGTGGTTTCAGATTTTTTTTATTTCGTTCTTGTCAGTGGATGACATGGAGGTGTGCTAGAGAGACCATATCCCATTTTTCTTCTTCACATGTCTATTGTTGTAGTAAGACTGGGTCAGATAATTCCTGCCTTTAACCTACCTATTGTGGGACAGACTGGGGTTTATAAATGGATTTGGTAGGTTGTATGTTTATGTTCTAAACCAAAGTAGGGTTGGGTCAAGTTGTGGCCTCTGGTCAACTTGATCCATGTATTTTAAGCGTAAAGAATCATGAAAATTATGTAATTTTCGTCATGGTTTTGATGATGATTACTTGATACCTTTCTTTTCTTCTCAAAAGATACCTAGGGAATTATTTATTGATTTCTTTGAATGATTTTTTATGTTCATTTTTATTGGTTTCTAGACATACCTGAAGGAATAAGCGGGTAGACCTGAGATTACGAATTTAATTAGGTGCCTCTGGATTAGCAACAAGTTGAACTGTCTTGCCCTTTTGCCGTTCTTACAGATATCTTATACCATGGGGGTATTGAGGTAGGGGAGCATCACGTCAATGCAATGCTACTCTTCTGTCAGTAAAAAGGTGCAATAATCTGTGCAAAAACTGAATACACATTCTGTGTGATCTTGGAGAAGTTTGTAAGGCACTGCTATTCTAGATCACAGGCTGCCTTACAAACATTCTAATGAAGAGTATATCAATAGGAGACTGTCCTTAAGCGTGTGATTAATCACAATAGTATATTAAGATTTGGTGGAGCATTCTGGCTGCCAGCCAACTTTTGCTGGTCAATGATTGTTGGATGATATAAACTTCTCTTTCATTCTGCAGTATTCATATTCATATGTTTTATAGAATTATCGAACTTGGTAGTCAGTGGATTTTTTCTAATGTCTTGTTTTTTTTTTCAACATTACTGATTTGTTTAAATGTATTATACTCTCTGTTACTTCTAGGTATGGTGGAGCAATCACAAATCAAATTAAGAGACTTGGAGCTTCATGTGATTGGACCAGAGAACATTTTACCCTTGATGAACAGCTGAGTAGTAAGGCAATTCTTATCCAGTAAACCCTAATAAACAACGAATCATGATAATATGTCCGGTTTGTATGGCTGTGGTGATATCTGAGATAGGGCATAATTTGGCCCCAAATTGTAATCAGATGCTAGTTCTCATTTTTATATGTTAGTCTTGCTATTTGGTTCTTAAAAAGTTTCTCAACTGCACTCTTCCATGTATTGTCGATAATTTAGTGAATCAAAGCTGTGCAAATGAATGCTGTATCTTGGTACATCCCCCCCCCCACCCCCCGGCGGTTCTGAAGCATTTTTTCTTTACTTTTGCAGGAGCAGTAGTTGAGGCATTTATTAGGCTTCACGACAAAGGCCTAATTTATCAAGGTTATTTCACAGTGCTTATTCAAATGTTTGAAGACATTATGCAATAACCTTTTTATATTTGAAAAGAAGATACTGGAAATTCTTTGATCATCTGTGCAGTGTTGCTTTTGTTAAAGGAAATAAGGAGCTAACATATTACCTCAGATCATGTCTGTTTGTATAATATCTTTGTTTGTATAATATCTATGCATGTTTGCCAGTTAGTTGTTTATTACAGGAGAAACTTATTGATTTTCTTCTCACGGCCTTTTTAAAATTGAGGAATTCTGTGGATTGGTGTTTTTGTTTATAATTTACGTAGTTTATGCTAGATGGCTTTGGACTCGTGTAGACAAAAACCTATGTTGTGAATTGGAGTGAGATCAATTGCTTATCTTTGCTGCATTAAAGTGTATGGATGGACATTGAATCGATTTAGAATTATGTCATTTTGTGTTTTATACTCTTTATTATATGTGGTAACAAATATTTTGTTGCAGGTTCTTACATGGTCAATTGGTCCCCTAATTTACAGACGGCAGTTTCTGATTTGGTATGCAAATGCCAAACTTGATACCTAGTTAACAACATAGGACTAATTCTCCGCCCATGTCTGTTGTTTGTCTTTCTAATGACACCTCTTTTATTCAAAATAATATTTCTGTAGGAAGTGGAGTACTCGGAGGAACCAGGTGCATTATATCATATAAAGTACCGTGTTGCTGGTGGTTCAAGGTATGACCACACATCTTCTCTTAACGTTTGCTTCCATTACCTTTAAATTACTGGTTTACTGATCATTTGATTGTTAAGCTAACTAATTAATTCACTAGTTTCACAAGGACTACTTTTTTCCGGACATCGTTTTTATTTAAGCTTTTAAGTACATTCTGGGTAATATGTTGAATTAAGCTGTTAAGTGCATTATGTCATCAATTAAGCACACGCCTCACCTTAAGCATTGCACTTTGCACCTCTGCGCAATGGCATCTATTAGCCTTGGTGCATGTTGCGGTTCTAAAAACTATGAAAAAGATTATGGTTATTTTTTGGAGAACCTTATTTCATTCTTCTCGAAAAGATCCTTGTAAGACTTTTAAGACAATTGTAGACATACTGTTGAAAACAAAGGATTTAAAGAATGTGAACATTCAAAAACTGGAAATTTTGAATTTCTGATAACTTCATGAAGTATAGTTGCTCATCGTTTCAGATTGATTAAAAAGATGAGGAAAACGTGAAGAGAAAAAAGATAAGTAGGATTATATATATATTGGCATGATTCCACGGCGGTGTAAGAGCTAAAATTTGTATATATCTTATTTGTAGTTAATTGAAATTGATCCTATGTAGGAACATTTTCTTTACCTCACAGGAGTGATTTTCTGACAATTGCAACCACAAGACCCGAGACTTTATTTGGGGATACGGCGGTAGCAGTGAATCCCAAGGTAACTTATTAGCGAACTAATTCAATGAAAGATGATTATAAGTAACTCTTTGTTATTTCTTTGGCGCTTAAAGTAAACTGTATTTTCTTTAGTGACTTGCTTATGAACATTTTGGTTGAGGTTAACTCATATGTTATCCACCAAATAACTTATTACTGAAAACATGAGGTTCTTGAGTGGAAAAAGATTTTAAGAAAATGTGTTTTACATAATCGTATTGGAAATGTGATATTGGTTTGGTTTTGTTTTCTGAAAAGAACACCTTTATTTTAGATGTTATATCATCATATGATATTTAGTTATTTGATAATGTATGGATCAACTAATTTTAAAATATAGTGTTAGGATTAAAGTATATTAGAGTAAGAGACTTTTTTTTGGGAAATAATGAAATGTAGTTCTAGTGGGATTCAGATCACATGAGATGAAAAGATAATTCAACTCCAAGATATGCTTTAATCATGTTGGTATATTGTGGGTGATGTTTTAGTCGCGAAATGTTTGTGATGATGTGCTGTTTGAAAAAGTGGCTGTGTGGAAGTTATTTGAGCAAAATTTAGAGACTTTGTTACTTGGAAAGAGGGGCAGTTGGGTAATATGGAATGTGGAGGCTCGCAACAAGGTACTATTTAGTAAGTAGTAGTGGAAATTTGATTTGGAGGAGAAAGCATTTTGTCACAGGTTTATAGCAGGAAAATATGTTCCTGGTCTAAGGGATGAATGTTCACATATCATCAAAGAGCATCTTCCAAGTGTCTTTGGAAAGCAATCTGGATCCAACATGATAAATGTAAGAATCGTGTGGAATAAAAGCTGGAGATAGATGTGGATTTCACAATTGCATTTTTAGAATGTGCCCTGGTATAAGACTTTGATGGCACTTGGTTTTCACTTGATATGGTTTTAAAATTATTTTATCTTTTAGAGACATGTTATATGTTTGGAAGAGATAATGTAGAAAACTATGAAAGCTAATGATATTAGCAACTACTTAGCAGTTGTGGGAAAAAGACAAAAGTTGATCTTCAAAGGTATACGAGGAGACATACCTCATCTATGGGAGAATATCAGGCACTGGATCGGATGAGCTTCACCATTAGTCCTTTGGATTGTGCTTTACTTCAAGTATTTTAACTGTCTGTTTCACATATTCGTCACTGTCTTTTGTGCTTCCAATGTCTTCTTTTTAAAGACCATCTTTATCCTGTCAGTCGTGATTGATGATATTTTTGTTGATGTTTTCTTAGGATGAACGTTACTCGAAGTACATTGGAAAGCAAGCTATTGTCCCGATGACTTTTGGTCGGCATGTGCCCATTATTTCTGATAAGGTAAAACCTTGATATCATTTATTAATTCATTTTTAGGAAGCCTGTTGCTCTAAAACCTTGATATCATTTATAATATTGGCTTTTCTTTTGAGCCCGTACAATGAATGTGAAAAGCTTTCTTACTATGCTATAACTACAATGTTATCAATTCATTTCTTAAGATGTGTAATAACTTTCAGATTGCTATCAGGTTTTTGGTCAATTTTAGTTGTTATTAGAAGTGCCCTTAGAACTTGAATGGAAATCCCTTTTGAGGACATAACATCTTGTCAATGTGCAGTATGTCGATAAAGACTTCGGAACTGGTGTCTTGAAGATAAGCCCTGGCCATGATCACAATGATTATCTTCTGGCTAGGAAGCTTGGTCTTCCGATTCTTAATATCATGAATAAAGATGGGACTCTCAATGAAGTTGCTGGCTTGTATTGGCAAGTGATATTTGATTATGTTTAAAATTTTGTTGGATCGAATAATTTTTTGTCTCTACCTTGTATTTATCAATTGCAACTAATATTCAGTGGTCTAGATCGGTTTGAAGCACGAAAGAAACTTTGGCATGAGCTTGAGGAGACAGGATTAGCAGTCAAAAAGGAGGCTTACACAATGCGAGTTCCAAGATCGCAGCGTGGTGGAGAGGTGTGAAAATAATGGATAAATATTTAATAGATACATCTTTCCTTTCGTTTTCTCACAGAAAGTTCCTCTTACCAGATAATAGAGCCTCTTGTGAGCAAGCAGTGGTTTGTAACAATGGAGCCTTTGGCTGAGAAGGCCCTTAGAGCAGTAGAAAAAAGAGAACTAACAATTTTGCCTGAAAGATTTGAGAAAGTACGTAATAGAGATATTGTAAATCCTCCAAATTTGGTTTTCTACTCCTCTTTTTCATGTTTTAATGTGCTTATGCATGTTTCCATTTTAGAGTTGTCTAAAAAGCGCTAGATGGTTTTTCTAGCTTATTTTCTCTCTAATTTTTTTTCTTGTTCATCTCCATATTTATTTAAAAGTTCGTCTGTATCGGATTCAAACTTAAAATCCATGATATATTCCTCTCTTCATCCGATACAAATTCTTCTTTGTGAAATTCTCTTGCATATTCAACATGTGTTTCAAAATCTTCATCTTCACCATCAACAATTCATCCTTGTGACATCCTTGTGTCACAGTTGTTTCACAAGCAAGTGACACATCCACTACTTTTCTTTTTTTCTTCTATTCTTGTTGATGATCTTGACAATGAATTGAACATAGACTAAATTGTTCAACCTGCCGCTGCCAACCGCCAATTAATGCTGCAACGCCTAGAGGCATCACTTTCGTAAAAATGGGGGCCGTGGGCGACCTAGTTGCCTAGGTGGTCCTAGGCAGCGTCTTTTAGAACACTGCTGTTTTATCGGAAGAAGCTGTTCTGGTCTATTTGTTGCCTCATTAACATTGGGTAATATATCTGCAATTTTTAGCATAACTAAAACACGAATATTGGCCTTGATGCTTTTAAGACTGTTTTGGGCTGTCTTATTTTATTGGTTTTGGTTGGTTAATCTTAACTGTATTTATTTGTATAAAGTTGGAGTCCTTTATTTATTTACTGCATGATGATGCTAGATATATAATCACTGGCTATCAAACATCAAGGACTGGTGTATAAGCAGACAACTATGGTGGGGGCATCGTATACCTGTTTGGTATGTTGTGGGTAAAGATCCTGAAGAGGAATACATAGTAGCTAGGAGTGAAGAAGAGGCTCTTAGAAAAGCACGTGGAAAGCATGGAAAAAGTGTTGAAATTTATCAAGATCCAGATGTTCTTGACACTTGGTTTTCCAGGTTTGTTGGACCATTTTTCTTTAATTGACCAGGCCATTAATGTTGTACTTTCCTGTCTCCTTGTTTTTTGGTGTAGAAGTAGTCAATGCTGCCTGTTTCTTGAAAGAATATTTTCTGATTATGGACTTAATAATATGTGGAGGAAACTATGGAGTTGAATAGGTATTTTTCACACTTCGTCAAAGCTGCTGTTAATATAGGCACACTAACCTCTCAGATAAAGTCTAGGCTCAGCCAGGCATGATCCCTGCGCTTATTGACACTCCAACCTAAGGCCCAGCAGTTCAGTTAGGTGTGTGCCTAACACGGACTAGGGAAAAGGCTGATGATATACCTTGTTTGATGATTTAGATGATTTCAAATGTTATATAGTTTTTAATTTTTTAATTCCACTAGATTTCTTGCGCTCGATAATGTAGCAAGGTATAGATTTTTTTTTTTGGGTTATTTGATTCCTGAATGTTTGTATGTCCTGAATATTGATTTCAAACGTTGAATGACTGGAAGACCAGATAGTTGACCGAATTCTGTTTGCCTTTTTGTTAGTTCTCTGTGGCCATTCAGCACTCTTGGTTGGCCAGATGTATCAGCAAAGGACTTTAAGGACTTCTATCCTACTTCAGTTCTTGAAACAGGGTATTCACAGATTCTACCTGTTCATCTATCTTTCTGTATAGCTAGTATTGCCGTTTGGAAGATTTCTTTAGGGTGGTGCTCAATATTATCGTCTTAATTTGTCAAGTTGTGCATCTTTTTATATTTAAATTCTGTAGAGTGTTACAGAATGTGTAATTTACATTTTAAAGCAGGAAAATCATCCATCTTTTGTACTGCACTAGATCCTCTTGTAACTAATGTAATAACTTCCTGAAAATGAGGTGATGAATCAGATTCTTATTTTCATCATCTCCATGAGCAAAATTTGTCTCAATATGGATAATCTCCTGAAATAAAGTTAATTGCTCCTTTCTGGCTTACTTGGTGCAGCAATTTATTGTATTTTGTGAGGCTTCCTAGCCCCCAGATTGTTTGACCTTTTCACATTCTTATTCCTGATCACTTTTCATTTGACAACCCATTTTACTTATATTCTTTTAAAGAGATTATAAGTGTATCCATTTCGACCATGCTTAGATATAATTGTTGCTGCTTGTTTTGCCAGGCATGACATATTGTTCTTTTGGGTGGCACGAATGGTGATGATGGGAATAGAATTCACGGGGACGGTTCCATTTTCATATGTTTACCTTCACGGTCTAATTCGAGATTCTCAAGTGAGTTGGAAATTGAGGCTAAGATCACTGCCTCTAGCGATAACTTTTAATTGAATTCCTTGTTTCCATAATGATCTTTTAGTAGTGTTATTTATTGTAAAGCTGGTTCTGAACATGACCTGCATCGAAGCTTCATGTTTTATTTAGTTTTTGCATGCCATTATGTCAATCGAGTTTATCATTGTGTCATTGTTTTTTAACCTTATTTATTAGATCGCGTAGTGAATAAGACTTCATTTTTTCTGTATTATTGGTTGTAAGATTGAACATTGTTATTTTATGAAAAATTATAATTGGTTGTAATAGTGTATATCAAAATTTTAAATCGTATAACAACTCTAGCACCACGTTTGACTGTTTTCCCAACAGGAGCGATTATTGATCACAATAATCCTCTCACAATAATTGCACCAACTCACAACTCATAACAAATGAACATATGACATTAACTCTGATACTTATTTTAGTATCGAACATTTGTCATTTTACCACAAAATCTGGGTGATAACAGTGTTTTAAGCTGCATAACAGCTTAAGCGCCACATCGTGTCGCTCTTCCAGTAGGACAACTATTGCGTTCCAACATTGCTTTGTTTATAATTGATCAGTACCGAGTAGGATAGAGTAACCAGAAAAATTGTACTTGTTGACTTCAGGACCAAAAGTAGGTCGATTTAAATCCTATTTAAAGAAGTGAAAAGGTTATATGACAGAATTTATTTTGTTCCTAAAAATTGAAGTTGGGTTTATAAAATGTAACAAGGGACTTATTTGATATTTTATAGCTTCATTTAAATAATTGTCGAGTTCTCTAATTTTCTTTTTATAAGGAGTAAAATCATGTCAACTTGTTTAGACCTAGGAAAATAAGCTCATGGCCCCTTTTTATCTAATATTGAGTCGACAAATCGAGGGTTCATACTCTAAAATTGGAGGTTTCAGGAGGAAAAAACTTGTGAATTTGTTTGGTATAACAAAAAATAAGGATCCATTTTTGTTTTATAAATTTCATCTATTCCCTGACTGGAGCCATGATCAAATTCTTCATGAGATTCATAGTTACCAAAACAAAAATGATTACCTTGATAAGACATTCCCTCGTTCTTCCTCTTTGATGTTTCTGGAATTTTGTATTACTTTCTTTAATTTCTCCTTGCAAAATTAGAATATTAAATTCGGCTCACTTTGTAATATGATTTCCACATTAGCAAATAAATGATTAGCGTGCTATGTTTTAGAATGTTAAGGACTTGCTATGTCTTTCCATAGTGGTGTTACTTAGGTATTTCCATCACTACCGTTTTCTGAGAGGGTGCCATTATGTAGTCACTGCCATGAGGAAATTGAAAGTATGCTGCTAAATTTATTTAATTCAAGATATTGGGAACATGTAAAATGGATAGCTCATCGGTTTCAGGCTTCCCCTCCTGGAATAGTTTTTTGATTTTCTTTACTTTCTATATTTCGAACTATTGTCTGGTTATTCTGATGGCGTTGTTGATAAGTTAACTAATTTGAAGTTCTGGTTTCTTCTCAAAGAGGATGCTTGATGGTCATCTGAGTAGCACTGTTAAATGCATGGATACACGCTTTCATTTTGAGTTTTGACTAAAACTTGGGACATGCATTATTCGTTTGAACATTTTTTTATTCATATGGTACTTTTCTTGAGTCTGATGCTACTTTTAACTTGCTATTCACATTAATATAGGGACGAAAGATGTCTAAAACACTAGGAAATGTCATAGATCCTCTTGATACAATCAAAGAATATGGAACTGATGCTCTGCGCTTCACTCTTTCTCTAGGAACTGCTGGTCAGGTTTGTCATTCTTATCTTAAATGTGAAATTGCTCACTTGCAAACTTTTTTATTTTGAAAAAGGAGGAAAATACAATGGTTTGTTATAGTTTCGCTGCTTCATTTCTTGGGAACTCATTTGCTTATTGCTAAATACATCTGGCGGTCAATGTGGTAGTTTTCTAAACTTTGCTTTATGTTCTTCTTTCAGGATTTAAATTTATCTACCGAGAGGTTAACTTCTAGCAAAGCATTCACGAACAAATTGTGGAATGCTGGCAAGTTTGTGCTCCAGAATTTGCCTGATCAAAGTGATTTATCTGCTTGGAAAGCTATACAGGACTTCGAGGTTCTTTCGCCTCTTATTGTTTCTCAAAATGTCATTTAATAATTATTGCCCCAACTTCCATGCGAACAACGAACAGCTATATCGGAAGTCTTACTTGTGGAAAATGGTGACGGTTGGTTCCACCATTGAACAGCCCGAGTTTCTTTCATTTACGTTTGGGGTTGGGGGGTCCAGATTTAAAACTTGAAGAATGTTCCCCTGATAAACATACTGGTTGCCCTTATCCTACAATATATCTTTATCCTCTTAAGCTTGTTGGTAATACTACCAAATTTGAATAATTTTTTAATCAGGGGTAAGCACATATGTTATCTCAGTTTGCATGCATCACATTTGGGATGGAGGGGTCCAGATTTAAAACTTAAAGAATGTTCCCCTTTTAAGCATACTGGTTACCTTTATCCTACAACTTTTCTTTATCCACTTAAGCTTGTTGATAATACTACCAAATTTGAATATTTTTTTAATCAAGGGTGAGAACATACGATATCTCAGTTTGCGTGCATAATTCTTGAATTGAGGAGTTCATAATGTTAATTAATTCATGGAATCAGTCTTTTACTAGTAGATGAACAACATAAAGTCAGTCCTTTGTTCCTCGGGCTTATACCTCTGACTAAATAGATCAATGTTTTCACAGTTTGACATTGAAAAGGCAGTGCTCAATCTACCTTTACCAGAGTGCTGGGTGGTAAGACTCAATCTCCCAAAACTGTTGAATTACAGTCCATTATTTCCCTCTCTATTGTCATCACTTCTTCTATTTGTATGCAGGTTTCAAAACTTCATATGCTAATTGATGCTGTCACCATTAGTTATGATAAGTTATTCTTTGGTGATGTTTCAAGAGAAATATATGATTTCTTTTGGGGCGATTTTGCTGACTGGTACGTGTATATATATATATAATTTTTTTTTCTTTTTTTTTTTTTGTTTTNTTATTATTATGATTGCACAAATTTTAATAAGCTGATTCTATTTCATTGTCCAAACTCTCAAAGTTTCCTAGTTTAACTTGTCATATTTAGTGATCAGAGTTGAGATGTGAATTGTGTGTGTAGTTTTTCAGTTTTATCTTCTCTCATATGAGCCTCTTCTATCACATCTGGTAAATTAGTATGATGATGTCTTGCTCTCCCTACCCTGGTTGGTTCAGATTAGAGGGTTCAGATTAGAGCCACTAGAAGATGGGAGTAGTTAAGGACCTCCAACAGTAAACAGAACTGGAACAAAAACTGTTGGTTGTGGGAGTATAGATTGTAAGACGACAGAGATTTTTTAATTACACTATTGCAATTGAGTGCTCCGTATATCATCAAAAGTTCCTTTTGAGGGTAACTATTGGCATGCCAACCCCTAGCATAATCCAACTGAAAGTAAAAATATCGTCTCTCTAACTCTCAGTACTTTTGGAGGTAATAACGAAGCATTTTTAACTCTTGTTGTGACTTTTGTGTGAATTTTAACATATCCATTCAAACTGGGAAAACAGAATATTGTCTTTGTTTGATCATGAATCTAATAATTTTTTTCTAGTTAACATAATGAAATGGATTATTATTCTGGTATGCTTTGTCTTTTTCAATCACTGTGTCTTAGTTGTTTCATATGCTATATTTGTTGAGAATTGCAATTGCGTAAGTTCTACACCCCTGTGAAAATTGCCCGTTGAATTAGTAGTTTTAGTTTGAGCAAATATGGAGTATGGATGTTTAGGTTATATATTATTATCTAATATAAATAGAGCCTTTTCAGCTGTTAGAATTAGTCTGAGAATAGTTGTTCACTGTGATTCTGTTGTTATCGTATTTGTAACTAGTAACTTGTTGCATTACCATTGCTTTTGTAAGTTGTAGAATGCTCCATATTTCTCTTTGGTGCATGACAATTTCCAGACTCATAATATTTTATTTTTCCTCATTATTGCTTTGTAGGACTCACTTATCTTTGCACCAGACTCATGTTTTTGCATTTCTTGTTAGGTACATTGAAGCAAGTAAAGCTCGGCTCTATAACTCGGAAGGTGATTCTGTCGCGTCTACATCACAGGCCGTACTTTTATATGTGTTCGAAAACATACTGAAATTATTACACCCTTTCATGCCATTCGTAACTGAGGAGCTCTGGCAGGTATAAAATATAGTTTAGTGTTGTTTTCCCATTGTGTTCGGAAAACATTTTGAGAAAAAGTGTCTTGCAAGAAATGTGAAGTTTGATATTTGATTGGCTTTATTTTTTGACGGTATATATCATGTCATGCAAGAATTTATTAGGATAATGATTTCTTATCATATATTTAGTTATTCTAAAATGTAGTGTTAGTAGTTAAAATATCATGCTACAATAACATGTTTCTGGGGCATGATGAAAGGTTGAGTTAAAAGTAATGTTAGCGGTCAAAAGTAATGTTGGGAGATATATAATAGAAAAAAATTGAGTTTTGAGAGATTGGAGAATGTGTTTGGGAGAATAAAAAAATTAAAAATGTCTCCAAATTTTTTCTGTGTTTCCATGAGAATTTTAGTAGACCTTTTCTTATCAGCGTTATCAGAATAATGTACAAATTTAATTGTAACCATCACCTGCAAGCATTTTGTTCATCACCCAAATGATCATTTTGGTCTATGGTTTTGGTAATTGATATATTTGCTTTGTGAAAATAATTCCTCTCTCAGAACACTTTGTATGTCACAGCCTTTTTCCTGTTTTCACAGCTACAGCAAAGGTAATATGTCATGATCTTTTTAATCCTTGGCTAAAATATAAACTTCAGCCTTTTCGGCCTCACTTTAATTTAGAGCAGGCATTGGGATGATCTTTTTGTCATTACATTGCAGTGGATCGGAACACTATAATGTTGTTGGAAGTGTACCTTCTGTTAAAACATGGGCAGAAATGGATGGTTCCATATTCTTGAATATGTCTTCTCATGCCTATTATTAAGACAGAAGGATTCCAGTCCTTGTTTTAATTTTGGATTCAAAATGCTATGCTTCCCCATCTGAAAATTATGTATATTG
Organism: Primulina huaijiensis; assembly: GCF_012295235.1. Taxonomy (NCBI): domain Eukaryota; kingdom Viridiplantae; phylum Streptophyta; class Magnoliopsida; order Lamiales; family Gesneriaceae; genus Primulina; species Primulina huaijiensis. The sequence goes on along the minus strand of NC_133319.1, from coordinate 1,817,083 downwards.
TTGTTTTCCAAAGTCATTGCCCTACCGCAAAGAAGCTTTGATAGTAACAGCATGGCCGGCAACTTCTCTTCCTAGGCTAGATGAATCTGTGAAGAAATTTGAAAACTTACAGGCTTTGGTAATAATCCTTTTATTTTTACTATTGAGATAGACCAATTGAGTTACCTGATTGTGTGCTTAGATAGTTCTTGTTTTCCGTTTCTGGCCTGACCTTAGACCAGGGCGATTCGAAATGCAAGAGCGGAGTACTCTGTTGAACCAGGAAGACGTATACCAGCTTCTATTGTTGGGAATTCGGAAGTTTTAAAGTATATATATGTAAGTTGGTCAATCTCATACAGTTCCTATCCTACATTAATGAAGAAGAGTGGTATAATGGACGGTTAGCTTGATATTTTGACTTCCAATCAGCTAATAACTGTTGTCTTCTGTTTTTTTAATCTTTTAATGAACTGCATATTGACTAGTGGTAATAAAATGTTAGCACCTGATTTAACCATGGAGAACGGAGGTTCATCGGTTAGGTTCAATCAATGAGTGAACCAGTATTTTTCTCAATGTGAGGAAATGATGAAATATTTATGAGATTTTTTATTCAAGTAGATGTATTAATCATCAAATTAGTGATATACTGTTTAAAAGACCTAAACAGTTCATAGACTTTGCACATTATTGGTGCACGAACTTGCACTTGAACGATAGAAGTATGATACATAGACAATATTTCTTAGTTAATTTGTCATGATATTTAGTTACCTCAGCCAGTAACAACTTAAGGTGTTAGAGCAAGACTGTGTCACGAGCCGCGAAGAAGAAGTGGGCCGAGAAGGGGTTGTGGGCAGCAATGTAGAGAATGAAACTTACAAGCCCAAGGTCTATCAACGTTTCAATCGTGGAAAATTTAGGTTAAAGATGGAGGAGCAAGAAAATTTTTTCCTTAGTTAATAGGGATAATTATTTCCTTGTTTTAACTATTTCTTTGTTTTTAGATTTCAGCGTATCTTTTAAAATTTGGTAGGATTTCTTTCGGTTTATTTTTGGATTTGCGTCATCAGTATAGGTAGGAACTTGGGGGAAGAATTAGGTATTGAGAAAATATCAATAAAAATATTATTTCACAAGATTGGGTGGTTCTCTTGTTTTCTCAAGCCCCAATTCTTCAACTAATCATAGTTCGTCAAGGGCGTAAATCAAAACGGCAGGAATCCTATTCTGAACTAGGAGATTTCACAGTTCAACGACCCATAACACGATCCCAAACTCAGGCACGTAACAGACAGGTAAACTTTTACTGGCATCGATACTCTCTTCGATTGGTGAAAGAAATTCTTAAGATCTGATTGAATAGATTGCTAATAAGGCCACATCTAAGAGCAATGCTTAAATTCACGCAAATACCTGAAATTTGTTTTGACAATACTGGAATAACAATTTAACAGGAGAATGCGACTAGGGAATCCGTTGGTCTTTGTGTTTTGAACCTTTGAATGATCTATAGATTATTGCTTTGTTTGCTCTTGTTTAAACAAAATTTTCTGGAATCAACAGTGCTGACATTAACTCTTGCATTACATTTTCAAGTCTTATATCCAAATGCAACCTTATGTTTTTATATTTTTAATACATACATATGCCAGCTTCAAATAATTGAAATTCAATGGTAGTTGTAGAGATTATCTTCTTCTTTTGTGATGCAGGAGGAAAGAGAAGTTTTGGCTCTCCTCTCTAGATTAGATTTTCACAATATCAGCTGTACCGAATCTCCCCCAGGTACTGCAGAAAAATTCTATTTTTTGCAAGTATATAATCATTTTCATTATCTAGAGTGTCCTCTATGTTTCTGGTTCTTGATTTTCGTTGTTGTGAATTTAGACTGTATAATTACCGTTGTACAGCATTGTATTGATGAAAGATGATCTCCAGGTGATGCCAATCAATCAGTTCATCTTGTTGCCAGTGAAGGTTTGGAGGCTTATCTTCCTCTTGCTGCCATGGTAGATATTTCTGCTGAAGTGCAGCGCCTTTTGAAACGGCTTGCTAAAATGCAAACGGAATACGATGGACTCATGGCTCGCCTAAGTTCTCCCAGTGTGAGTTGTGATCAAGACTGTTTTTTTTTTTACTTATTAGTGGATCAAAATTGAAAATGAAACATGAACATGCTTCACTTCCAGCTTCGTATTTCAATTTATAATTTTCATATACAGTGTATTAAGTGGAAATAAGGGAACCATGATCTGAAACTGTTGTGCTCGAGCTAGAGGCTGTACTGTTGCCTCGTCTTTTGTTTTTAAACCACGAAATTGTTTTAACATTTACTACAAAATCAGCCATGTTGCCATGAATATAAGATGGATTGGGCGTGAAATTTCGTTACTTCGATTGAAGTGGCTACACCAGCCTGAACTTCTGTCGCATAGTTGTATTTTCCAAAGTTTATTTTTAACTCACTGCTGTAACTATTGACTGCTTAAATGATTATGCTTGTCTAAATCCGCACCAGATCTTCAACGATCAAATGCTTTAGTTCGAATCTCTCATTCTCGTGTGTTCTATTTTAGATGGATTCTTTTGTCCGCTCAGTAACTTTGAGGTCTCATGGTTTTCATTATTTGGTTACAGTTCGTGGAGAAAGCTCCAGAGGACGTTGTTCGTGGTGTTCAACAAAAGGCAGCAGAAGCTGAAGAAAAACTGACACTGACAAGAAACCAGCTTTCTTTTCTTGAATCCACCATTCCAATCTCCAAGTAAACTCGTGAAATTTTTGTTGTCAACGAGGCCAGTCCACTGGAATACGTGAGAAATAGCAGAATTGATTCTTCTTGTGAGTGTAAGCTAGAGTATACAGTATTCAATCTTTGCATTCTATCCATTTTATACGACAATTACGTTAAGGGTGGTTGTGCCTTTTTATATTGTTGAAGCTACTGAATGCATCTTCTGATAGATTAGTATATAAGAGTGAATTCACATCAAATCCAAATTCTTTTTTTCAAACCAAATCAAGTCTTTAGCTAGTTATGTAACATTTAGTTGTCTCGTTATCTTGTCAGGCACTATTGATGTGAAGGATGACACGTTGTTCCGTTGGCTCAAGTTCTATAGAATATTATATTTATATATCATTGTGTTATTCATATATATTAATGTATATTATAAGTTTTTCGCAATCACCAATCCAACAACCAGACGAAACCTTGTCTAATTTCATATGCATAGAGATTAGTACGAATTGAATAATCAAACTTGTGGATATGAGAAGGAAGAAATTACTATTAAAATATTATAGATTAAAAATTGCCACTAATTTATTTTGAAATTTCAAAATTTATATTGCATTAATTTTATGATATCCACCAAAAAAAAAAGAAGAAAACTGTGGCAGGCCAAGAGTAGGTTATAAAGCCCATTTAGAACCCATTAAGCACAACAAGGCCCACTAAATACAATCCCCAATCTTCCACGTGTTGTATATTGGTCTGCGCGGAAATCTTGCACGGCGTCTCACATCCTCTCTCCCCCCTTGCCGATAATCCTAAATCGAATCAATGGCGAAAACCCTTGCTTTGCCGATCATTTTGGTTTTAACTCTACTTTCCATTTCTTTTATCTTCTCAGAATCGGCAGCGGCGGGTCCATTTATTGTTGCCCATAAGAGAGTTTCTCAGAAAAAGCTTAATAAGAACCTGGAACGTGTTTCCGTCTCCATCGATATTTACAACAGTGGATCCGAGTATGCTCTCCTTGATTTACTGAATCTTTTTATCATCTGTGATTTTTTTTTTTTTATGATCCTTGTTAGATTTAGGAGGCGACCCACAAATTCAGTGGGTAATATTGTGAATGAAGCTTGAATTTTTCGTTAGAGCGGATATGACTCTCACTGGGTGCGCCCCTGTGGATTGTTGTCTGTAAACCCTTCAAATCCTCGGTTGCAAAAGAGGGGGAAATGTTTTGTATTGATTGCATCAGCATGTAGATGAAAGCAGTAGCTGATTGCATGTGGATGCGAACGATAGTTGATTGCACAGATTTAAATTTTTTAACGAAGTTTGAATGTGGAAAACGATATTGAAAAATAAGTGGATGTGGGGTTTGAATTTTCAAAAGTTTAATTAGTGTTGAGCATTTCGAAAAACCGTGAACCATTTATGTGCATTCACTGTATTCATTTTTTTCTTTCAAAGGCATTCATCGTATGCATTATGGAACTCTGTTGCCAGTATGATTTGTATTTGCCTTATATCAGTAGATGTGTTATTTTTAAATACCATCCAAATGAATTTATTTATTTAGTACTTAACGGAACCAGGAAATGGAATTTGTACAACTTGTATTAATTTTTAGTATTTGATATGTTCTAAATGGACTTGGATTCTGTTCAAATTACGATATGTTAATTGTGTTAATCTTTGAGTAAATATATACTGAACACTTTTTGCAACCATTTACGAGTCTTTGGGCTGTGATCTATGCATTCAATGCTGACGCATATTATTGTTTTACGTCAAACATCAAAGAATTTTTTCGATGTTTTCTGTGTGAAAGCTATGAGGAGGCATTTGCCTCTCTTAATAGGAAAGAGCAACTGTTTTTAATGTGCAAACAATTTATTTGACAATGTCTCTTTTGCCTCAACCTAACTAAGGTATTATACAAGAATACTTTCTGGGCCTCTCTTAGTTAGAAGTTTCGTTAAGTCCTTCACCTAAGTAGTTAACTTTTTATAAGCTGAATTGATTGGTTGCTTGAAGTTGAAAAGTAATGTTTGCTTACTATATTGCAGCGCAGCATATGATGTAAGCCTCACTGATGATAGTTGGGCTCAAGAGGTCTTTGATATTGTGACTGGAAACACTTCTAAATCTTGGGAAAGACTTGATGCGTGAGTTTTTCAATTTTTTGTAGGAATCTTTTGTATTGTCATTCTTTCTTCCATTATATTTACTTATATGTGGATTATTTGCATTTGATTGTAGTGGCTCCCTTGTGTCACATTCATTTGAGTTGCTGTCTAGTGTGAAAACCGTTTACTATGGTGCACCTGCTTTGATCACTTATCGAATTCTCACGAAGTCTAAGCTACAGGTTGGCCTTTTTAAGTACTGAATTACCAGAACAAGTTGAATGTAATGATACTAATATCTGGTTATTTTCAGGAAGCTTACTCAACCCCTGTTCTGCCACTGAATATTCTTTCAGAAGAAACATCGGAGACAAAAATTGCACTTGTAATTTTGTTTCCTTATATTACTAACATAAAAGCAACTTTTGAGTTTTTATATTTGTAATACTTGTTTATTTTTGCTTCTGCATCCTTACTGAAATAATTCTTTTTTTATCTTGTATCTTCACTGTGGATGGATTGATCTCTTTATGGCTTTCAGGCAAAGGTACTTCCCTTCTTTGTCGAAAATCCTTTGATATTAGGGTGTAGTTAGTGAGGTTAATATTTTGGATAAAGGTCTTCACGTATATTCCTCTTATTCATGCATTGTGCTACTTCCTTTTATTTTGAATTGTGGGTTGATGATTGAATTTGAGACTCTTGTTAACCGTTATTTCTTGTTCTCTGACATTTTTAACATTACATGTGATAGTTCAGTGTTTCCCAGCACCATTTTTCTCCTCTCTTATGAATCTTTCACCATGCAGAGGTTACTGGCAAATTATGGTTCGCATGTTTCCGTGGCTCTCATTGTTTTCCTTTTTGTGAGCCTCATGGTTACAAAGCCAAATGCCGCCAAAGGAAGCAAGAGGAAACGTTGAAACTTCGAGAGATGATGTTCTGATTTGCTTCTCAGGACAGCATCGTTCATAACAACGCGGCGTTTTAGCTTTTAGACTTGGGATACACAATCAAGAGAATGAAGATCACATCGTTGAGGAACTTTTATTGATTTCCAAGTATAATTTAATGGCTTTATATTGTTTTTGTGTAAGATGCTTGGGTAATTGTTTTGGATTTATCTGTTTGGTCCGTTTCTTCGTGAGTAGCTTGAGGAAAATACGCTTGGGATTGATCCTAACTGTTAAGATGACATTTTTGACTAATCGGTAAATTAATTAAATAATTACTGGTAATTATTTGAAAAATAAAATAAAATAATAGTCTCTTAAAAATAAAGGCTTCTTGTTATTAGCTTTTTTTTTTTTCATTTGGGATTCTACGTACGTAATTCTAAGACTAACATCGATCTGAAAAAAATATCCAAAAAACAAATATATTTTACACATTATTTCTACTTATTGAGATTTTTTTTTTAAAACAAAAAAAAAAAAAGCATAAGTAGAAAATAACAACTCACCCCAAGTAAGGTAAAAGAATACAAAGGAATTATTTATTAAAAAATAATCTAATATACATATAAATATATGACTTCTAATTGTGAATTTTTTAATATACCCTTGTTCATTTAATTTAGCAAATTAAATCAATAGTTTTTTTATGGGTTCTTTTGTAATTTAATGTATATCTTAAATGCCTTTGAATATTAATATGAATTTTCTAATATACCATTGTTCATTTAATTTAGCAAATTAAATCAATAGTTTTTTATGGGTTCTTTTGTAATTTATTGTCTATCTTAAATGCCTTTGAATATTAATGCATATTGAATTTATCAATTTACCCATTATTTTTCTTTGTTGCTACTAAAATTTGTTACTAAAATGAGTGTATTTTTTATGATTGCTAATGAATATTTAATATGTATATCTTATCTTATCTTTTATTTTACATATAAATACGTCAATTTTATAATAAGTTGATTTTAAAATATGAACTAAGAAGCATCATATATGTTATAGATATTGAAATATGTTAAATATTATTTCTAAGAATATTTTTTTAACGTAAAATTATTATGTGATTGCATTTTTTCAATATTTTTCTGAAATTATTTTTTAATTGTGATTTTGCTACTTGTACCTCTCATTGCGGAGGTAGAAAACCTTATACCATGTATGGATATATAACTCGCTTTACATTACATACATAAAAAACAATTTTTTCTCTTTTCTACGTATTAATTAATTTATCATTATATATGATGAATTTATATATATAAAAACTATTTTTCACATTTCAAAATAACAAAATTGTTATTTAATATTACTCACTTATTAAATTTACTAAGTTATATTAACCAATTCATGGTGCATTATTATTATGATTGTAATTTAATGGAACATAGGTGAGGGCATAGGGTGGTCATCCTAATAATTAATATTTGTGTTTAAATTATTATTAATAATTAAAATTACTGTGTTCGATGAAATTATTTGATAAGTGAGAATAAATTTGATTTAGATAAATGATTTCTAGAATGTAAAATAACATCCATATCATATTTGTTAGGTGCAATGATTGTTTATGCAAGATAGAACAATCGAAATGTGACGTTTGAGTTGTTTTACGATTTTAAAATATTTTAATTAACGTTACATTGTTACCCCGGTTATAACTTTTGGTAAAGCGACATATTTTTTGTAGCTTAATTGTTTTTTGTAATATTCGACAGTATTCAAAATATTGTTTTTCTATATATTACTTTTTAATGATTATATATATTTTGTATGTGATATAAATATATTCTAAATTAGTTTTAGAATTATGTGAATATATGCATTTTTTTTATATTTTTATGATGTTATGACTTAAATTTTTTAAAAACATTTAGTAACATTGAAATATTAATATTTGTATCTAAAAATTACGATGTGTTCCATTAGTTTTTTTTAAAAGGAAAAAATACCGTTATATTTTGGACTTTTTCGATTATGAATTATTTTGAATTTTTTTTGCCTCCTTAATAAAATATATATCTACATCCCTTATCTCGAGAGAGTTTTTTTTTCTAATATATTATCTGCTCTTGAATTTTCTTGTATTTTCTCATAATTTTTATTTCAAGTAATTATATCAATAATTTTAAAATTAATATATACATCATATCTATTTTAATCACTCTATTTTTTTCCAATTGTTTTTAGACCCAAATCGTGAACGACTCAAATAAACAAAACAGGAAGATCATAGTAAAAAACACACAAGCATCAAAGAGATTAATCAAAATCAAATCTGACGATGAAAAGAAACATAAAAATTAAATATGATGTTATGATTGCTGAATTTAATCGAAGAAAAATAAGCTGTGAAATAATATATGTTATTGAATAATTTGTGAAAAATTATGTTTTTACGTTCATTTGCAAATTTAGAATCAATATTCATAACGTACTTAAGTTCGTTACCCACGTGCAACGCACGTGTTTTGCTACTAGTTCAAATAAAAATATGACATTTAACGTAGACTCGTCTATATATTTGAGAACTTCTCCAACGCAGTTCTTTCATTCCAAACACTGGGCAGGGGCCCGAGAAATATTATTCGGGAAAAGGTCGAAACAAACGACTTCTCCCCCGAAAACGCAAGATCTACGGTCAGTGCCTGCCTCGCTGTACTCCCTTTATTCCTAAAATTAGCAGGAAATGTCAATCTTTGCTGTGGCAAAGCTCAGGAATTCACAAAGGATCAATGATTTCCATAACTAATTACTTGTTTGGTGTGTATTGAATAAGAGGCATGCATATATGCTCCAGTTCGAATGACTTAATTAATTATGTCTCTTGAATTCGTGGATATGAATTGTTCATCCCCTGATGTGATTGAGACACATATGCAACAAACTCTCATGGTGTATATATATTGCTTAGGAGTTGAGTTCAAAAGGGATTTTAATTTTATTTTGATTTCTGTTTTTATGAAGATTTCCGTATTAGGAAAGTTTTGACACGATGAACAGTATAGGTCTTATAAGTTTGCAAACCACATAATGCTGATCGCGAAGAAATACTACAAATGGGAGACAACACAATAAGCCTTGTATATAAGCTTGAAAACAGTGTACAACATAGAAATGCAAGAAAAACCAGACACAAAACACGAAGACGTGGTTGCGACGCCTGGCATGCCGAGCAGATGACAAATTGCTCTGATGACTGATCCAGGGCAAACCTATGACATTGGGGGGGTACTGGGATAGATTATGGTTGGTGAAACGTTCCTTTTTCGGAAAACTTATTACATATGAAATTTAAATATATTTTTTTTTGGCAGATCGTCCCTAAAAAGTAGGCGATAGAGAACGATTTAAGGACGATTCCACATATGTGGGATCAACTTGTGAACAGACGGAGTAGGCTTAATAGCAGGAGAATGAGTGTTTATTAATGTTTTCCTGATGCTTTCCGGGCAGCAATCCACAATGTTCGCTCGACAACATGGCATCCATGGAGGTTGAATTTGTCCATCTGTGGTTGTCACAATCGCCACAAGGATAAGGATAACACACACACTGATCTTAGGAGCCATGAAAGTTCGTTTTTTGGTGCAAGTGATCGACTTTTTTATGGTTGTGTTCTTCAGATTGGGCTATACATGCACGTTCTCGCGTTATATATAAACAAGAGACAAGCTAGAGATCATCGACTAATCTTCCTTGGACATAGAGATTTATATTATATTACTATATTATTTTATACATATATATATACTCGTTATTACAATGTTTGAGACGGACATATATAGGCCGGCTCTTTTGAATTTAATCCACACAAGATATCGAATTCTTACTTCAAATCTATTGAGTATCCTTTGGATAAAAACTTTATTTGAAATGCAAATTATAAATGAACTTCCAAACGTTTTGATCACTTTAAATATCTTTTAAAATCCAAAATTATTCATCCGAATTAAGGCAACCTTAAACCCAATAAGCTACCGCATCGTCTAAATATGATGAGGATATTTTTACGAATATTAATTTAAACAATTCTTACATGAAGAGTAGACAAAGAAGCAAAGACTCATAGAGACAGGCGGCAAATTTGTTGGATGTGTAGAAAAAGGAAACCAAACGTGAAAATCTAGGAGCCTTCCCTCGATTTCTTCATTGCTAATATTACGAGAGATATGGACTTTTAATTTGCAGGTTATTAATTAACAACTTTACAATTTTCTCAGTCAAATTTAGTAATAAATCGACCAATTTCAGTTTCATTTTATGTATCGATCTCATCTCCCCTACCTTGATCAGCAATGAATTGTAAACTCTATCAGCAATAAAAAAAAAAAAAAATTCGAACCTAACGGTTGATCTAATGACTCAAATTCTTTCAAATGCGAGATAATCACACACATATTATAACACGTTTAACCAGACGATTGATCTGATGACTTTTGAAAATCATACACATGTTCAAAACCTCAATCGGGTAGGCATCGTTTAAGTTTTTTTTGTTTAAAATTATCATTTAAGTGACAAGCATGAAGTATTTTATTTTTTTTATTTTTCTTAATGAATTTATATTCATTAAATATGTAAATTTGAAATACAGTACACATACGCTGGACATCTCAAATAGATAATTAAAGCCATTGAAGCCCTCTACCGTCTTACAAGATAGGGCGAATATGCTGTGAGATTCTTCTCTGGCCCTTGTGTTTCGCTCCATTCGAGATCCGCCACGGTAAATGAGCGTTATATCAAAACTGATTACTGATATTATTTAAACATGTTAGTTATTTACCTATGATCCAAATCTACCCGCACTTCTCTGTCCTCGGTTTTACCTTACTATTTTTATAGCGAGACCAAATCCATCTCAATATAAATACACTACTTACAAAAATATACACTCATCTTTTTTTTAAAAAAAAAAAAAGAAAAATTAAAATTTTCTCATTTTTTGATTATTTAATCACAAAAGAGAGCCATGGCAAGTTTGGAAAACAAAACCATGGTTCTGTTATCTCTGTTGGTGGCTTTGTTCGGTCTGTTTTCTTACAACATTTCAGCGGAGTTCCCGAGATTTGAACACAACGTTAGTAGAGGCGACGGAGCTCTCAGGTTCTTGGTCGTCGGAGATTGGGGAAGAAATGGCCATTTCAACCAATCTGAAGTCGCTTTTCAGGTCTCCGTTCGGTTTAATTTGTTTCATTTTATCTTTTTACATATCATCGAAATGTAGTTTCTTTTTCACGTACGTGTTTAAGGGAATGAACAAAATTTATATAAGTTTTTGGGCAAAAACTTGTGTGAGACGGTCTCACGGGTCATATTTTGTGAGACAGATCTCTTATTTGGGTCATCCATGAAAAAGTGTTACTTTTTATTGTGAATATCGGTAAGGTGTCACATATAAAGATTCGTGAGACCATCTCACAAGAGACCTACTCAAGTTCTTAATATTACGTACGCTTAAAATATGATTTTTTTAGTTATCAAAAAAAAATATGATTTGTTTATAAAAATAAAAAATAAAAGTTCTTTTGATTGGATATATATCGGTGGAACATATTTATTTACGTGATTTATTCGATAATTCTGCATGCAGATGGGGAGAATTGGAGAAGAATTAGACATTGATTTTGTGATATCAACTGGTGACAATTTCTACGATAATGGGCTAAAAGGGGAAGATGATCCCAATTTTGTACAGTCTTTTACGAATGTTTATACAGCAACGAGCCTCCAAAAACAGTGGTTTGTTGGTAAATAGTTGTTTAATCTTGGGAATAAAACAAACCTTGTTTATTTGTTATTTTTAAGTTAACTTAATTACTATGCCATTGCAGTGTTGGGAAACCATGATTATAGGGGTGATGCATTGGCGCAGTTGAGCCCTCTTCTTAGGAAAATCGATAGAAGATGGCTTTGCTTGCGATCTTTCATAGTAAATACTGGTAAATCTTTTGTTTTGTATTTATATATAAAGTATCTTTTTTCCGTGAGACGGGTCAACCCAATTCATACATTAATTCATAGGTATGTTTGTGTTTCTTGATTCAATATCCATGTGTATTAAATATATTGTTTTTGCTTGTTTTTGGAGTAGAAATTGCTGAGTTGTTCTTTGTGGATACGACTCCTTTTGTGAGAGATTATTTTGTAAATCCAGAGGATCATATATATGATTGGCGCAATGTGATCCCTACAAAGAGATACACTTCCATTTTGTTGAAAGTGAGTTTCTTTAAAGTTTCATAGTGTAAAGTTTATTTTTTTAAAAAAATAAAAAAAATAAATGGACTTGATCATATTTTTTGTATATTTATTATTATGCAATTAATAATTTTTATAATATGGCGTCGAATTCATTTAATTTTGCTATAGGATCTCGAATCAGCATTGAAGAAATCAAGAGCAAAATGGAAAATCGTAGTTGGCCACCACGCCATTCGAAGTGTTGGTCATCACGGTGACACTCCTGAGCTTGTGCGATCTCTTCTTCCTATTCTTCGGGTAAGCTCCATGCAAAATTATTTTAAAACTTTAAATTTTATCACATTTTTTCCCAAAATAATGTTAACATAGCTAGAGATGACACATGCAACATGGCTAAAACCGATATTTGTTAATATAGATGATCGAAATCGTAATGTGACAACGTAAAGAATTAAAATTTCATATTTTTTCAATTTAAATATAACGATCTATTCAAACTCATCGATTCATTACATATGAAACTTTAGGCCAACAATGTAGATTTCTACATGAATGGGCACGATCATTGTCTTGAGCAGCTAAGTGACATTAAAAGGTACTGCTTGGATATATCATACGATATTTTTTTATTTATTTCTAAAAAAAATACTAACGAGAAATAAAAATAATTACGTAGTCCGATTCAATTTTTAACGAGTGGAGCGGGGTCCAAGGCATGGAGAGGAGACGTTAAAGATTTGAATGGGAATGACCTAAAATTCTTCTATGATGGGCAAGGATTCGCGTCGGTTCGATTGACACAAAGCGAAGCAGAAATTCGATTTTACGATGTTCTTGGTAGAGTCATACATAGATGGAATATGTCCAAGATGCTTCATTCCGATATTTGAAACCAACCTATATAGTCTTAGTTTTATAGGTTTAAGTGTACCATAGGATTCTGTCGTGGATTTTGGCCACTTCAAATTCTCTTCTACGTATAAACTTAGCTACGTGTATTATTCCGTGTAAATATATTTATCCTAGTTTTCCAAACTTATATTAAGATAATCACAATTTTTGCATTGCCCGAAGGGCACCTCTGCTTCTCCAATGCCATTGATCCATTCACATAGTTTCAAGATTACAAAATTTTAAAATATATATATATATATATCACTTAGTTTCAATATTAAAAAATAAATTAAAAAAATTTACCATGATTTCTTACAAACTATAAACGGTAACAAAAGCCATTTAAGAAGTTCCAAAACTGCGTTATATTTAAACTGAAAATTGACTAAGAAAATAGAGAGCAATTTGGCAAGAATATCCAATAAAATTTTGAAATTGAATATTTATTTATTATATATATAGACACTTGCATTGATTAATTATTGGCTTATAAATCTAGATGTCTTTATCGTAGGCCTACACTACGTAATATATTACGTAAGAATCACTATCGTATCACGAATATAAGCATCAATGCAACATAGATTTTATTTTTTAAATATAGTTCCACATATATTTAAAAAGAGTTTGTCCCCAATTATATCAAATGTTTTTTTATATTAATATTAAAATAAAAATAAAAATTTGTATGAGACGGTCTCACGGGTCATATTATGTGATATAGATATCTTATTTGGGTTATCAATGAAAAAGTATTATTTTTTATGCTAAGAGTATTACTTTTTATTGTAAATATCGATAGGGTTGACCCGTGACCTATGAGATCGATCTCTTATTTGGGTCATCCATGAAAACTATTATTTTTCATGCTAAGAGTATTACTTTTTATTGTGAATATCGGTAGAATTGATCCTATCACAGACAAAAATTCGTGAGACCCTCTCCCAATATACTTATTCTAAAATAATTAAAAGCAAATATAGTGAGTTCCCAGTTTGTAGAATTTGAGATCTATTGGTTGCATTGAAAATATCTATCTTCGGGAAAAAAACCATTGCTATCATTGTGAGTCACGAATGAGAAAGACAGACTGATACAGTCGTACAAAATATGCAACAAATGTCGAAATTTTCACCATTTACGTTAAACAGTGACATTAACAAAATATTATCATGGGAAAAGACTTTAATTTATATATATAATATTATAAACTATATAATATATGATGATGAATTTGTTAATTAGTTAGTTTTGACTTCAAAATATTGGCACCGGAGAGTTGGAGAAAGATGTATCATTTTCGAAAAGGAATATATTGATTCTTTTTTGTTGTATTATATATACAATGTTAATTTTTTTGTTTTTTGTTCTTGTTGTCTAATTTATAAGAGATTTTTTTAAAAAAAACTTTTGAGATATATATTGGCGCGTGTTATAGATCGAATACATACCATGTCGAGAAGAACGAATTTCGACAAAAATCGAATTTTTACAAACTCCTTTATCATTCAAGAACAGGATGAGTATGTTGTTAAATTCAACTTCCTTTTAAAAGTAATTATAAACATTTTAATACAAATGAAATACTTTCTCATTTTGAAGATAGGATAGCTAAAATTAAAAAGAAAAAAACAATTTTTTTAATGTATAAAATGTTTTTAAAAAATGTGATTTTTAGCAGTTTGTCATTGCCTATAGGTCTCTATATTTTCTATCAATTATTTAATATGTGTGAAGATTTTAAATTAGCATCCAATATTAAACAAGAACCGAAAACAACATGAAAAATGTACTATAATACTAATACCCCACTGGATTATATATAATTCTCTAATTTATTTTGAACTTCTGTCGTTATAATAATCAATTAAATTTTATAATATAAAATTTACCTAAAACGCGTATTATTTGCATTGTTTTCCGTAGTCAATGACTCAATGTGCTATATTCTGTCATCTTATTGCGGAAAATTGAGATAAAAGCTCGATGATTGTCCTAAATATACAATTTCTATATTTAGTATATATACATAATAATTAAGTTTTTGGAAAACATATATTCATTTTTTTAATAATAATTAATTTTTAGAAAATGTGTAATCATTTTTTAAATTAATTAAATAAGTACCAAATAATAATGAAGCTTGTCTGTAAACTTTTTTTTTAATGATTTTCTTAATATGTATCAGAAAGGGTTTTTTTTTTTAAAACTAATGTATTTTTTGAAAAAAATTTCAAAACTAATTGCAAAAAAAATTTTCTTTCACTTTTACGGCAATCCGTGCCTCGTAAGCGCGGAACATGCTAGGTGGAGCATGGTCCGTGCTTACAAAGCACGGACGACGCTCCAACGTGGAGCGTCCGCGCTCCAACATGGAGCGTCCGTCCTTCGTATAAGCGGACGCTCCAACGTGGAGCGTCCGCGCTCATAGAGCGCGGACGACGCTCCAACATGGAGCGTCCGTCCTTCGTATAAGCTGACGCTCTACGTGTGAGCTTCCTCACCTTACCCCTCCTCCTCTCCTTCCTCCACTTTATCCATACTCATCTCTTTCTTCTTGTTAAGCCATCCATTTTTCCCTTCTATGCTTGCAAGTTTCTCCGTCCGTCTCGAAAATTTTTCGACTTTGCTGATTACTATATAGTGAATTTTATAACATCGACATCGTATTTCAGAATGACAGAGAATCGAGGTATCAAAGATCCAAGTGTCCTCTATTTACAAGAGACACATATGTCATCAACAATTTCTTCCTTAAATGTTGATATTATCAAAGTGAAGAGGTCAGACCATTTGATTTGGAAGTTATACACTGATAATTATATACACAATCATGTGCTTACAGTTTTGAATAATATGGGTTTATATGGAGTTTTAGAATGTGGCTCTCAAGTTTTTGATAATCATTTGATTACTGCTCTTGTTGAACGTTGGCGACGAGAAACACACACGTTTCATTTTCCATGTGGTGAAGCAACCGTCACGTTACAACATGTTTCAATAATTTGGGGCTTAACAATTGATGGTGAAGCGGTAACTGGAGTAGATTTGTCACATAAAATGGAAGAATGGCAACACATCTGTTTGGATTTGTTGGGATTTTTGCCATTTGCAAAACATTTGAAAGGTGGTCATCTGTCTATGATTGCACTGTACGATCATTGTATGTCTAACCTTGTTACTGATGATACTTCAGAAGTAGATGTTGTTAAATATACACGTTGTGTAGCGTTAATGATTATTGGAGGAATAATGCTCCCTGACTATCAAGGAGGGTCTGCTAGACTAATATTTTTGCAACTGCTACGAGATATTGATAACGTGAAGTCTTATAGTTGGGGTAGTGCAGTATTAGCATTTCTATATCGTGAGTTGTGTAACGCATCACGTATAGAGAAGACAACAATGGCTGGACCTTTGTATATCCTGCAGGTATCGTTAATGTATTTTGATTATTTAGCACAATTTCTTTGGTAGGTGTGTTGAACTATGTTTATTATTTTAAGCAGATATGGGCATGGAGCATGATTAAATGTGTTAACCTCGACCGAGGTGGGTTAACATTAGGTGTACCTCCCGTTGATCCGGATGCTTTTATTCCAGTTTCTCCGTATGGTGCGCGGTAATATTTAAAAATTAATGTGGTAATATCATATATATCTTGTATAAATTTTTGATATCTAATTTTTATTTTTAAAGTTGTAGGTGGAAAGTTGAATTTAGTTACACACATTCGCCAACACATTCTGTAAGAATTATAAGGGATTCTATAGATCGTATGAATAATAACGAGGTATTATTTAATTTTAATATTTGAAAGTGCTTAAATGAAGATGATTTTGTTTTGAGTTGATGATTTTGTAATTTGAACATTTTTATTTTTTACAGTTTAATTGGGTCGTTTATCAGAAGAATGACATAGATGTGAAGACGATTATCGATTCATACGACAACAAAATTTGGCGATGTGTTTGTCCTCTTATATGCTTTGACATTGTGGAGATGCACCGTCCTAATCGGGTGATGCGACAATTTAGAAGACGACAATCAATTCCAGGGTCTGCCGTCGACAATGATGATATGCATAATATCACCAGAATAGGACATCGAAACACAGATTGGAGAGATTATCACATAAATTCAATTGAGTTGTNCACATCAGTCATCACTCGGGCGGGGAGGTGACATGGTTACGCAACCAACTGGTTATGCAGGAACCTCTACTCGTATTCCGTCAACCGAATTGAATTTTGCAGGAACCTCAACCACGCAACTTGGTTTTCTCAGTGATTCAGGGTTTAGGGACTTTCGTTCGTTTGGTCAGCCGGATTTTCAAACTCCGTATTGGTCAAACACACAAAGTTTTACGAATATGCTTAATGTAGATCCTCAGCATCTTGTTCATGACACTCGACCACAGAGGAATTTCATTTTACCTATCACTTTTCCAGGTTACTCAAATGAGGAAAATCCTGAACATGTAGGATTGCGTAGAGGGACGAGAAGACACAATCCACCTGATTGTGGGACCGGGAGCCATTTGTATCATTATAATTATGACGATGATTTTTCGATTTAATTGTAACTGTATGAATGCATTTATTGTATTCTTTACATTTTTTCAGCGTACAAATAATAGCAATTATACAATATATTGATAATAAGGTTAAGATAAGCGAAATATCATATGAAATAAATCATAAATGCCGACTAAAAACAAAGAAACACAATTAAACAAACACGTCCACAATAAACTTTTAACACATACACGTCCGAACACAATAGAGTACACTACCGACAGATAAGAAGAAAACAAACATAGTTGACGTCTATGTTGCTTGATCACGGCTCATCCTCCTCATTCTCTGGCGGTGGCACTCCCGATGCATCCCCTTGTTGTTGATAGTCATATTGAAAATGGAAAGGAGAAATGAACGACGGTTGTGGAGGGATGGTCCCTGGATCAACACCCCTTTGGATTAGCATTGTCTGCATCAAGTACTCGACATAGGCGAAATGTTCATTGTGGTTCAAGTTAACTTGCTCCTGATGAGCCATGAAGGCAAGAGTTTCATCTACTTTGTCGTTTTGGGACCGCCTACGGATCTGTGGTCGACGCGAGGCGGCGGTGCTCGATCCACCTATATCTCTCTCATGATCGGGGAAGTCTAACTGTCGTTTCGTGTACTTCCGTTGAAAGTCATCTGCACAAATGGGCTTCATTGGTTGCAGCCACTCCTCATCATCACGGAACACAACACCTGACATCGCACACAACTCTGATATGATAGTGGGAAAGAAAAGGCCGATATGTCTATTATGCACGCTCATCATGATTTGAGAATTGATGAGCTTTCCCACATTGATGTTGTAACCTTCATCTAACGCATATAGCACCACGGCCCGCTCTTTATGTACTTAACTCTTGTGCGAGACCGGCATCATTCTCCTAGCCAGAAACAAATATCAAAGGGCAATATCTGCCGTCAAATATTTCTCATCAAAACAACTGGGTGACCCTCCTACTGGTTTCCAGATCGCCCCAGGATGACACAGTTTTTCGATTATCAAAACGTAATTCCGGGTAGCAACCAAACCCTGGAAGGCGGAATCATCGACCTCGGGCGTCTCTACTAATGCGTTGATAGTACCCGAGTCAAACGACACAAGTCTACCCCGAACAAAGGCATTCGCATCCGTCCTCTCCCCCGCATTTGCATAAAATTCTCGCACCACCGATACCACCGCCACGTTAGGTTGAGCACCAAATTTTTCCCATCCCCGTCTCTCCAACCCCACAAGAGGTCCTACGAAACGATCCTCTCTTTGCCTACGAAATCCCCGCTCAGTAATCGGGTTTCTATGAATTTTTGCATGTTCATACCGAGCTCTAGCCGTTTCATTGACAAATCTATTTCTATCGTACGAAGAAAAGGAAGAAGTAGGATTACCTTTCGACTTCTTAGGAGCCATGGTGATAGGAACTGCAGTTGGTGAGTTGTGTTGAAGTAGATTACCCGAGAATTTTTGAAAGGGGAATTTTTGGAAGGGGAATTCTTGGTTATGGATTTGAGAAAAAAGAGAGAGGGGAAAATTTGGGAGTGATGCAATTAGGGGAGGGGAGCGGATAAGGGGAGGGGAATGAGGGGATCCGCTCCCGCTCGAGCGGCGCTAGAATTTTTCCTAGCACCGCTCGCGCTCAGGCGGTAAAATACTACCGCTGGAGCGCGAGCGGCGATGGAATTTTTTCTAGCACCGCTCGCGCTCGAGCGGTAGTAAATTACCGCTCGAGCGCAAGTGGCTCTGGAATTTTTTTCCAAGCGCGAGCGGTGCTGGAAAAGACCCCTCGCGCTCGAGCGTTAAAATATTAACGCTCGGGCTCAGGGCATCGCAGATCGACAAACGCGCCCGAGCGGTAATATTTCAACGATCGCACCCGACCGCGAAATAAATGTTATTTGTTTTAGTAATTTAAATATTTCATTTTATTTCAAAAATTTACAGTGAAAAAAAAATCAAAATTTTAAAAAATAAATAAATTCTAAATTTATGACGATAGCAAAAAACTTCATCGCTGCTGTGTCTCTTTGGAAACCGCTATGTCCATCTCATTTCGCAATCTAGTTGTTCTGTCTCTACCAACTCTTCTTCTTTCACGTCTAACAGGGTTGTGGTGCAACTCGAAAGTTGGAGGATCCCAGTATCGCTCATCTGCAAGAGGTTGAAAGTTGCCCTCGTACGTTGCCAAATACTCAGATATGTTATACCGGGGCTGCACAAGTGTCGTTGGGTTCAAAGAGTGCCACTTAGCGGTGCAAATAGCATGGGAACATGGGATGCCAAAAATCGTCCATTTACCACATGAACAATCACTCGTTGATATCTTCACGACCTGCATATGTTGGCCACGACTTGGTCTTCCAACAGTTGCGACCGAAGCAATTTGCTCACGTACATCGTACTTGACAACGCGATGTTCACTTGATTTTCTCGCCCATTTGTCATGCATCCGACAAGCGTAATCTGACCACAATTGATTTTCCTGAACCATACGATCACCTCTTGTCACACGTTCAATGAAATATTGTACTCACCTCAGAAGTGTCAAGTGTACTATGGCAGATATAGGAAGTCTACGCGCACCTTTCAACACACTGTTCAAACACTCCGACATATTGGTTGTCATCACCCCACGACGCCAACCACCGTCATGAGCCAAACTCCATTTTTCTTTCGGAATTCCATCCAACTATCGATGTGCCAAAATGTTTTTTTGCTTTAGTGCTTCCATTATTGATTCAAACTCACAAATTTGATTTTGTGTTCCTGCCGCCCAGCATAAATCTTTCAAATGCACGTCTTTGCATTTGGCGTTGAAGTTTGAACACACATGTCTCAAACAAAAACGATGCACACCGTAAGGAGGTTGAAAATACGGTAGATCTTTAGTTGCGCGGACAATTCCCTTATGTCTATCCGAAATAAGACACACACCATTTTCACCACGAACAACATGTCTTCCTAGATGATCCAAGAACCATTTCCAAGAATCTGTTGTTTCTTCGTCCACAATAGCAAAAGCTAGCGGTAGAACCTGATTGTTCGCATCCAGAGTGACACCGATCAACATTTTGTGCTTATATTTTGTATACAAGTGTGTACCGTCGACACTTATTATTTTACGACAATGTCGAAATCCATCAACACATGGCTTGAATGCCCAAAAAACATAGTTGAGTGTCTTACTCATTTCAGTGTTGGCTCTGAGATGCTTCCACTCTACAGCAGTTCCCGGATTATATTTGGACAAAGCACGCATATATTTGGGAAGTAATTGAACGGAGCTCTCCCATGTACCATAAGCAATTTCCATAGCACGCTTCAAACTTCGTCATGCCTTCGTGTACGAGATTTGATATCCATATTTATCTTTCACATTTTCGATGATATACTTAATCTCGTACGCAGGATCACAACGAACAACTCCCATTAGCGTATGTGCCACCATTTCACAATTCAAATTCTTATGGCCTATACCAACAGAGGTAGATATACATGTGTGATGTCCGCCATATTTGGTTATTTTTCCAATAACCAGTCTTGGCCTTCAATGATGCGCGAAGTCCCCATCGACAAATGACCATAGAAGAATTGTTTTTACAACGTAACTTCCACAAGCTGCGTGTGCTTTCCACGACACGGTACTCACGCCTGACAACTCTGACTGAATAATCCTTTACAGATGCAATAAGATCATTCTTATTTTTAAATAACATATTAACACATAATGCACCTCTATCCGGATTGTAATAGCTTGATTCCACTCCAGAAGGTACATCGACAGAATCGGGAGGCTCTTCCCCAAAAAAATTATTCAAAAAAGATGGTAATTCAGAAGTGTTTGAAAGAAATGGTACAGTCTGCCTCTGTAATGTGTCAGGAGGTGGTTGTCGAGATGATGTCCCCTCATCAGGATTTGTACAATTATTCAATTCATCATCAGCATTCAATTCCTCTTCTTCGGACTCACTGTATGAAATATCGGGTTCAGAATCAGTCCTACAAATATCATCATTAATGGCATGATCAGGACAACGAGCACTCGTATCTAATGTCGGATTCGGCCAATATGGAACATGATTTTGTTCCGACGAGACATTGATATATTGATCCCAAGACCCACTTACATCATCAAAACTCATATTACCAAGTCCTTCAGTAACCTGTGAAACATAAGATTCTTGTTCCTGAATACCACCATATGTAGAAGTACCGGGTTGATTATTGAAACCAGAATCAAATGCATGTTGAACGTAGTACTCAAGATCATCAAGTCCAACGTCATGCTCAATTGAATTTGCTTCCACGTATAAATGCAGCATATGCATATTGTCACATTGCATTATAAACTGTAAAGAATCATCATCAACGAGATGGACTTGAATTTCATGCCAATATGATCTCTCCATGAAAGAATATTTTGTTGACAACTTCAAAGAAAAATTCGTTGGATCGATTCCTAACATTTTATGCACAACTTCAACCAACTTCAACAAATTAATAGACCGTAATACTCGAATCGGTCTAACAAATGGAATGCTATATTCAACAGATCCATTGTCGATAACAACATGACCACCAAAATATAAGAGTATATCGATGTTAGACATTTAACAATGAAATTTGAGAGAAAATTTTAGAAGAAAATGAAAAGTAATTTGCTCTCAAAATCTATATGAAATCGATACAAACATTGTGTTGATGATCGATTATATATAGTAAAACTTTTCAAGGTCAGCAATTATTTTACTCACTGTTCACGTCAAGTTTTCAACATTGTGTTCACGTTAACTTCTGAAAAATGACGTGAACGAGTCAGAAAAACATTTAAAGAAATGGACACAAAAAAACGAAAATAATTACAAAGCGCGGACGCCTCCACGTTGGAGCACGATTCGTTCTTTGTAAGCTCGGACCGTGTTCCACGTCCACACCATCCGTGCTTACGAAGAACGGATTGTCGTAAAAATGAAACAAAAATTTTTTTACAATTAGTTTTGAAAAAAATTTTAAAATATACATTAGTTTTTAAAAAAACCCATCAGAAAACAAACAAACCGATATATTGATTTTGGAACTAATGGATTATAAATTTGAATTTTTTTGAGAAAAAATTTATTTTTTCATCTTAAATATATTGGTTTATTTAATTTTTCACACGGATTAAAAATATCATTGTAAAAGTAAATTTTTTTAAAAAAAAATTTTATTCTTATTTAATTCACAAAAATGGTTGTGTATTATTCGAAAACTTAGTTACTTTTTATTGCGAATATCGGTAGGGTTGACCCGTCTCACAGATAAAGATTCGTGAGACCGTCTCACAAGAGACCTACTCTGAAGTATAATAATAAAATTTTCATGTAAGTGCATTATCAGCAATAGATTGAAAATGAGTAGTTTGCCTCCCAGCTAGATATGTGCATGTGAAACAATACTATATTTGACCACACACACTCAAGGAGTATATTCGATACGTTTGTCGCTTCAAAATTTCATATTCATTTAAATATTTTAGGCTGGAAGATGTAACAGGAAACCTATTGCCGTCCCTCTTTTAAATTATGATATTTGAGAAGTAATGAAAATTTCTATTTTTCGCCTACGAACCATATAATTTTGAACAAGAGAAAAACATCAGAATCATATTTTCTCTGCGCGAAAATAATAATAATAATAATAGTTGGAGCATGTCCTCCTTGTTTCAACGATGTTTTTCAAATTTTGTTATGCATATTCTGCTTTGAAAATTTCATGTTTCAGATGTTGGAAGAATTTCGTTCGAAAAAAATGGACAAAATATTAATAAGTTTATTTAGAGAAACATATGTATCTTTTCATGTATCCAATTTTTTAAGTTTTGTTTTGAAGATAAAACACCATGTTAATTATCATGAGTTATTAAAAAAATTTTAAAAATACAATCTAAACCATGCTTACTTCTGTATTATAGATTGAAGAAGATATATTATCAAAATCAATAGAACTTAAGAAATTGGGTCCTTTTACTTTCTATTTAGGCGAAAATCGAAGTATTTCATTTGTAACGTAATTATTTTCCGTGCTTAGGCGATTTAACCATGTTTTGGATTGAATATTAATTATACTTGTTGATGAAGTTGAACAACTTAATTGTTTAATCAACTTGTTAAATTACCTGTGTCAATGTCTGATTATATATGCAGTTCATATAATTAACTTTTAATTGCATAAGCATTCTAGTGGTTTCTTGCCTCAAATGATTTCCGTCCAGCAAATCAAACACTAGATTCAGTTCCTATCACTTACATAATCACTTACCCAAAACCCTTTTTTAAAGACAAAAACGTATATTTTTCTTATATTACGACGAAGTTCTTATTATCTATTTTTTGCTTCTTCTTTTTAAGAGCATCAAGTATTGGTTTTTGTATGAAAAAAGTTATAACTGACGGTAACTATACAACCAAAATCTTCTAAACTGTACAGCAACTCAATCAATCAGTGCAATCCCACCCGCGAAATTCTTCCACTAACATGTGTATTAACAGAAACAAAACTAAGATGCATTCGGGATCTACCAAAAATTTCAATCTCCTCTTCATTCTCGTCCTTCAAAACATATTTTCTCGTCTTCTTACTTCTCTCAGTTCGATAAATACCTAAAAGTTATGTTTCATCATTTCCAGAAAAAAGTTTATTGTTGCATTATATTCTATCATGATGTCTATTTTTTGCAATTTTATAAACGATCGTCTACCATTTAAAAAGCTAATAATATATGTGATACAACTAACCCAACAACTACCTTATATTTCATGGTACAAATAATAATTTACAAAAGAAAATCAAATATACATCACATTGGTTGTCATTTCTTGTTGAAGAAATAACAAAAGGTGGTCCTGTTTCCAAGTGGAGGACAATAATTCCATACTCTTCTAAGCCTAAAAAGATAAACATTCATTTGATTTTTCTACAACTTGATGTTTTCTGCTATTTCCACCCTCTTCCGACATGTCAAATCAAGGCTTATTTTGTGCCATGGTTTTCATATCATTGTCCTAAAATTTTAGTCAGGTCCTGCCAACATCACTCTGTTTATTACCTCTAAATATATCCATCATTTTCAGTATCCAGCTTTAAAAAACCCCCACACAGTAGCATCTAAAACCTTGCAAATAGGAGTGGATCAGTGAACCTGCTCTCACTCTTTCAATTTCACACAGCAAAATTTTTTTCCTCAATGTTAGTACAGCTAAGTGGCTGCAGTTATTCTCCTTCAGTTAATCTCAAGATCATGTAGCCAAGGATGGATACTAGTAAAATCTTTAGAAAGATAATGACCGGCAGAAAATTTGTTGTGCACACTGAGGATTTGACGAAACCGACAGGACATAAGCAAAGCACAAATCAAGAATCTCTCGGTTACAAAAACTATTCCATTGCTGGAGAAACATTCATGTGCGAACTGTAACAAACTTCTTCTCCCGTGCTATGGGTTGTAGAGTAACTCATCATCTTGAAATTTAAAAGCCCCTCGTTTTCGTTATTTATTTATTGTATTTGTACTATTCCATTATTTCATGGAATCTTTTATAAAGTAGTTCGTGTTAACTTTTGTCAACTTACTGGAGTGGATATCAATTTTTGCCCACTAAGAATCCTTGTAAGCACATTTGAAACTGATGTTATATGTTTCTTTTCTTTTTGTCTTTTTGCCCTTCAAAAGGCTGTTTGTCAGCTCCTGGAATACAGGAGGTATCACACCACCAGATAATTTGGAACTTGAAGAGTTGCTCGACACCCAACACTGCAGGGCTGATATATATGTTTTGGGGTAATCTTCTACTTTAATGAGATTGTGTTGTGTGTGCAAAACCTGCATAGAGAAATTTGAATAGAAATGGTTTAATTCACATCTTTTGACAAGACATGCAACTGTTGGCAGGTTCCAAGAAATTGTTCCACTCAAAGCCAGAAATGTTTTGGGGATAGATAATACCAATATTTGCTCGAAATGGAATGCTCTTATAGAACAAGCTCTCAACAAAAGAATGGCAGCCAAAGGCGCAATTGATGAGCCAGAAGTTGGAGAGATTCAAAGAGTTTATCCAGTGAAGACACCCAATTCCAACAATTCAACTGCTCCAGATTTTCAATGCTTAATAAGTAAACAAATGGTAGGAATATATATCACCGTGTGGGTAAGAACAGAGCTACATGGTTACATCAGGCATCCAAGTGTCTCATGCGTAGGCTGTGGTATCTTCGGCTACCTGGGAAACAAGGTATTAAATATTAACATAGAATACAACATTAGTTTTAAAACTGTCATGTGCGGTCCCATGAAATGAAAAGAAAAGAAATTAACAGATTCTGTATTTCAATAAACAGGGTTCTGTCTCGGTCAGATTCTTCTTGCATGAAACAAGCTTTTGCTTTGTCTGCAGTCACTTAGCTTCAGGAGGAAAAGAAGGCGATGAGAGACAAAGAAATATAGATGCAACAAGCATATTGTCACGAACTTTATTTCCTGCCGAATCCCTTCACCATCTACCTAGAAAAATTCTAGAGCATGAGTATGTTTTCCTATTGATATGATATCAACGAGACCATACATGAATTCTGTTTCAAGCTTGACATGTTGTATACTAGAGTTTCAATTCATAACAATTCTTTGCACTCTTTATGTTCTTTTTGGATCGTTAAGCAGAGACCTTTCACTTTATTTATCACTTCTTATCAATTCAGCCTCCTGAAATACATCATAACCATAGCCAGTTTGGTTCTGAATCTCGTACAGTGGTGTGGTTTGGCTTGGTGACTTGAACTACAGGATATACCTGCCAGATGCTACAACAAGATCACTGGTTGAACGTAAAGAATGGAGTACCTTATTAGAAAATGATCAGGTAACGAAACATGGTAGGAAATTTTTTAAATGATGTATAAGTAAACATCACATCCAATTGGCATATGAACTTTGTCCTAACATCAATTTGCAATCTGAAAATAAAGCTGAAAGCTGAGCTTGCAGAAGGCCATGTCTTTGAGGGTTGGCACGAGGAAGAAATTGAGTTTGCACCAACCTATAAATATAATCAAAACTCAGATGACTATTATGTATCCAATCACAAATTAAAAGCGAAGGAGAAACGAGCTCCTGCATGGTAAGTTGCCAATAATCCCATGTTTTGTTATATAATTCGCACCGTTAATTTGACAAAGAAGAAAGTTTTATAGGTGTGATCGAATAATTTGGTTTGGCAAGGGATTGAAGCAAATCCAGTACACAAGAGGTGAATCTAGATTATCTGATCATAGACCTGTTCGAGCAATTTTTATGGTAAGTAATGAGGTTAGTGAAACCAAGAAAGAGCCAGGCAGACCTATGTCTAACAGATTTGTTGATGTATCGAACCATTTCAACAAAAGCAGTAATGATTGATTCACTTAAACCATCTACACTTTCGATTTTAAATTAACTTGTATCGCCGAAAATGACTCCCTCACCGCCCACTCAACGAAAAGGGAATAGAAGCACAGTGCATGAGATATTGACTTTTAGGGGGGCAATAGATAACAGAAGAAGCATCTTACAGTCTCTGTGGCAAAATAATTTTAAGAGGTGTCCTAAAAGCACAAACTGTTGTTATTTTGCTGCTGTTAGAAGGATCCTCTAAGTACAAAAACAAGAAATAACAAACATTAAACCATCAGCAATAACTAAACTTGTTTTCAATTTCCAATTTTTCCATACCATTCTCCAGGGAAAAACCATAAAAGCAAGTGTGACACTTGAAATTTTCAATCCATGAACCGATGAATCGGCAAAGGTTCAGCATGCAAACTTGATGATAATTTTCAAACAAAATACAAACAATGGGTCACTCAAATGATCCATGATATTCCATTGGAGAAGCTTTCATCATATTTTATCTCTAATTTGAAATTTTAAATCATATTATTTCTTTCATTTTTTATTACATAAATTATATATTATTTCAATGTAATAAAAATTTGATTTTTACACGGAAAGATAAATTTTGTACGATCATTATTATCTATATATACATCATATTTTGAATATTATTTTCAAATTGCACAAACCTTCTTATTGACCAATATTTTACTTTAACATAACAAACTAACGTACATGTTAAATTATTTTTATATCTATACAATTAATCAAGTAAAATATTTTAGATATACTTATTTTTTATTCAAAAAGATTTAAAATCAAATCTTCGTTTCGAATTTAATAATTTCAAATGTTATTTTCGGTTACCATAATTTATTTTCCTGAAATTTGTAAGTTTGTGTTTGGATGAAAGGATTTGGATTGACGAGAGAATTCGCATAACTAGTTGGGCAGAACAAAGTATTTCAAATTTTTTTAGTCAAATATATACAATGAATTTGAAATCAAATTCACTCAAGTCATTTAATCCATAGGTTTGCATTTGAATCGATGGATTTGAAGTTAAAGATTTCAAATCCATAATAATAAATCAATTGGTTTTTTGGACATGTCCACTTGATAATGATTTCAAATCTCAAATAATTATTTTTCGAGTTATTGTAAGTAACTCATAACTCATAACAATATGAAGTCTTTAATTCAAATTCTATCATCAAATACTCGCTCAAATCCATATTTTACGACGCCGACGCGATGCAACCTAATATTCTTAAATTCTACAATGCCTAGTAAAATATAAAAAATGGTTAAAGAAAAAAGATTAAACTTCAAACAAAATCAAATGACTTCTAATAAAGTATAAATTTGTATGCACGCAATGCAAGTTTTCTTTCATTTCTCGACATAGAAGTAAACCTAATACATTTGTAACTAGCAAGTGGCCCAGACCACACATGGTTTTTCCACATTTAGGTCCTAAATTCGGGCCAAACAAAAGAATAATAATTTAATTTTTCTTTTCTTTTTTCTCAAAGCCATGACTAAAAGATCAATGAATAAAAGAATGGAGTATACACTTTTGTATAGGTGTTCTCTACCCTCTACCCTAAGAACATATTTTCAATCTTCAAGAGAATTCCCTGTGTGGTTTTCTTGAAAGCAATGAATTCCCAAACAAGAGTTGTCCGAGCCACGAATGGCTCCGATCGGGCGTTTCATTCGGCACTCTGAGCTTCAATGCCCAGTCTTAATTCCTTGGTGATGTAGAACTCTAATCTACAGAAGGTGAAGGTTTCCTCCTCCCTTCGGAACCGATGAACGAAGACCTCNTGAATTAGATGAAAAAACTACACAAAAACTTTCGCGAGATAATCTCACGATAAGACGATTTCACGAGTCAATTTTGTCAATCAGATTTCATATTCAGATCACACATGGAAAAGCATTACTTATTACTGTAAATATAGTCCTGATTGATCCGATTCACAGATAAAAATCTGTAAGACCGTCTCACAATAAACCTACGAAAACGTGTGTATTATAATTTTATTTACGTTAATTTTTACTTGTGGAGTTGGGGAGGATAGGTACTAACGGTTGTGTTTATAAATTTCTAATATTATTATGTCATATTATATATTATTCAAAAAAAATTATGTCATATTATATTTTATACATACATATATATATATATTTAAATTTTTTCTATATATTGTGTGGGTATAATTGATTTTAAACTATAAAATTTTGGACGAGTGATGTGGATAATTATATTTTAATCAAAATCGGCAATTTGGCGCTTCATGTTCTTCTTAAGTTGACTAATTTCAGTCGTAATGTTTTTTAAAAACGTGGATAAATTGAATATCCTTAATTACTCCTATGAGACGATTTTTTTTTTTTTGCTTATAAAAAAAAAGGATCTTATTATTTTTTTTTTTTTGCTTATAAAAAAAGGATCTTATTATTTTTATTTTATTTTTTAGTAATAAAGAAACAATTTTCATGCTTTTCACTAAGAAAATCATAGATATATTTTCGTGTTTTCTTCATAAATTTATTATATTTGACATCGTCAATGTGCAGCATGCAAATATATGCAAAGTCGAGTCAACTAGTACTCAACGTGTGACAATTTCCAGCATTTAACATGTGATTTTGACTGGGTAATATTAGTGTCAACTATTCAACTTTGTTGCAAACATAAAAACAAAATTTCAAAAAATATGATGATGGTAGCATATATCTTTTAAATTTTATAAAAATTGTATTTAAATTGCATTTGGATTCAACAAATTTTTTTAATTGTTAAATAACTTGATTAAACAAATAAAACTCAAAGTCGTCTCTTACTTATTTGCAAGTAATTACAATAGATTCAAATTACTCTATTGATTTGCAATCTATCGTGGTTAGTATAATTATAATTTAAATAAGTAAGAATATCTATTTAATTTTTTATCAAAATTATGTAATCAGTGAAAATGTTTAACCTTTAGGGAGGTAGAAGCACGATCATCATCACTCTTGTCTCTTCTGACAAATTTAAGAATTTTGGTTTTGGGATTATTTGATTTTAGCCCCAATTTCTCTTTATTGCCCCTCCTGGCTAACTGCCCCGGCCCATAGTCGCTACGGGATGTATGGGGTTCAGGATTTGTGGAGAAGAGAGACGGATGAGAACTTTAGTTTCTAGCTGAAATATGTCAAAAGTTTTATCAATTGAAGAGAACAAAGAATGGCTAGAGTTGTAAAAATGATGTCTTGCCTACTTATGTTGGTGCAAACTTGTGTTTTGTGTTTGAGTTGTATCTGATGACCAAGACATTGTCGAAATGGAAATTGAAATATTGTAGAGCTGTTGCATGTTTGATCGAATTCACAAAATAAGCTTGAGGGAGATAATTATTAAGTAATCAAGCCAAGTTTGAATTCAAAGCAAGCCAAATTTGAATTCAAAACACATCATTTTTGAATTATAAACACTCGTGTTGAGTTAGTCAAAAAATGTTATGTTTGATTATGTATGCAATGATATATAATATTTTGTTTTCTTCCCTAAACTTCACATATAAATATTCATCTATTCTTCATTTCAAAATCACACTAAAACAAAAAATCCTTTTATCTAGAATAAGTGTAAAAGTGAGATAAATGATTTAGTGTGAGATTTCTTAAGAAGTGTTTATGCTTGGAAAGAATATGATTAATGAAAAGAAAACGAGTGTTAAAATTAGATTCTTCTGAGTGAAATACTTTGTATTCGCAATTCTATTGTCTTCTTTGTTATTAATAAAGAAATGATCTTCTTGATAGGTTTGGAACGGACGTAACCCAATCTTGAGGTAAACCACTATAAATATTGGTGTCTATCTTATTCATTGTTGATATTACTTATGATGTTCCGCTTTGATGCTATCTCATTTATTTATCTGATATCCCAACACTATCATCGGATGATACGTTAACCTCACTGAACAATACCTCGTCATCACGCTTAAAGCAAACAACTCTAAAAATTATGTTGTTCTGTGCCCAGAAAATCATGCGGTAGTAAATTTGCAAGGATATCATCTAGAGGATGATACATTAACCTCATTGGGCAATACCTCGTCATCATGCTTAAAGCAAACAACTCGAAAAATTCTGTTATTCTGTGTCCAGAAAGTCACGCAGTAGTAAATTTGCAGCAAATTTCCTTCCCAGATTTTGTGTTTCTTCTAAGCAAGGGCAAAACAAGATCTAAAGAAAAGCAATGCATGGAGTAAGTAGAAAGGAAGAAGTTTGTGTACCTTAGCTCATGAAGATCTGAACAGTTTCTTTTGTAGTGTAATGTTAAAATATACACAATAGAAAATTTATAGTGAAAACAGAATTACTCATAAATCATTTTTATAATATTATCATTTTTATACCATACTTTTTAATATGATTTGATTTCTGTTCAATCAATAATCAATCATGTATACCGCCAACATACACATGCTTTAATATCGTATTTGGTAATAAATAGTTTGTCAATTGGTTTTAAGATATTTCTGGTTAACTAACTACACAAACTTTCCCCTGAAGTCCATACAATACCTAATTAATTGAAATTATAGCAAATGCTATGCAAAGATTCAACTTAATCATATAGTTGTTGAAGGCTAGCGCCTCTCGTATCGTGAGCAGTTTACTAAGGTGAGCCCAAGCACGTGCCTGGACTCCTCTTGGAAGCTTTCTTAGGCACGTTTTAAGTGTGTCCGATGAAAGCTTTTAAAAAAATTTAAATTAAGAGAAGTCAGAGTTTTGTAAACGTAAATTTTGATGACCTAAATCAAATAAGCATGCTGTTTATTAAATTGATCGATTTCTTATGTTTCTTCTGGTTTAATTAATCGATAAATTTTTTGCGTGCTCTTAAATTAATTGATTTTTTTTTGAATTGAAAAATATTTTTAATGCTACTAATAAAGATTGGGCTAAAATATTAAATTTTAAGAAAATATTTAATATTTTATTTATAGATGATGAACAATTATGACGTAAAAAATAAAGGTATTAAATTTGTGTTTTTAAGATCAAATATAAGGAAAGAAATTAATAAGGATAAATTTAAGATGGAGTTGGAGGGTAAAGTAATTTTTCATTTTCTTCGAAAAAGAAAATTGGAAAGTTCTCTGATTAATATTTGGTTGGCTGATGATCATCCTGTTGACTTGAATCGCATTCCATCCGATTTCCTCTCTCCCGACAAGCTTTTCCTCCAGATTCAACTGTTCTCCGCCGCTTGAAGGAATATTCTATTTCCACTAGACCTATTTCAGTACAGATGAACCGGAAGAGGACCGAGAGTCCGGTCTACTCCCGACAGTGGAGCGGCGGATCGAGCAGCACCGGTTCATCTTCCCCCGCTGGTTCTCCGGCTCATCCACGATCCAGACCTCCTCCGGCTGCTTCGGGGATGTCAACTATCAAGAGGACTCAAAATGTTGCCGCCAAAGCGGCGGCGGCGCGCCTTGCACAGGTGATGACAGCATCCAAGACTACAGAGGACGAGGATGACGATGATCTGGACTTTCGTTTCGGACTTCCTCCGCCTGTTTCGAGTAATAATAACGTTAGTAGGACGGACAGTAACAGTAGCAGCAACGGTTTGTCTGGAATTGCGGTTTCCAAGCCGAATAGATCTCCGTCGCCATCGGTAAAATTTGATTTACCATTCTTCTCTAGTTATTTGACGTGTTCTGACTTTATTTTGGTTGAAATTTTTGTGATGATGGCTACTGCTTAAAGTTAGGGGATCGTTTCGATCCGTTCCATGAGAGAGTTTCAAGTAATTTTTGATTTGTTACGTTTTGAATTTTCGCAATTTGATCTTGTTAACCTTAATATCTTTAGTCGTGTTGATATCTAAACGATTTGGTTATTGCTTTTGATGGGTGCTAGCTCGATATAACGAGAACTGGTTGTTTACTTGCGGTGTTTGCAGTGTAATGTGTTATTATTTGGGCATCGTCTGATATTAGTCACGTCATGGATGTTGAGAATGTGTTTTAAAATTTAACTGAAGCTGTAATTTTTGGACACCACCAGGGTTCTAACAAGAAAGTATAATCCCTTTTTTTTTATTATTTCTTTAGCATTATATTTTAACCTGTATGATATATGCTCGATCGACTGAATTTGTCATGGTTAACAAATCTACTGGTAGTGAGTACTTGTTTGCTTACGTTTTCTTAAATTGGTTTATATTTTTTTAGTTTGGTCGAAACTTTATGGATATCACTCCTGTTCGATCCACTTCCGCTGGAAGACCTTCAATATCTGTTCGTACCACAACGACCAATGCAGCACCTTTGAGCCGATCCTCATTGAAAACTCCAGTTATCATCCCTCCTATAGAACCTCCCAATAACAGACTAAGAGAAAAGCGGTAAGATCTTCATCTTTTTCTTATGCATTCATTTCAGCTAATGTTATGAAGTACAATGATTCACAATATAAGCCTCGGTTGTTTATTGATGGTATAATGGATAGTTGGATTCTTCGTCTAATAAACCTTTTTCATAGTGTAAATTAATATTTGACTCTGATCCAAGGATAACAAAAAAATTAATGATGTTGAAATATTAAATCAAATCTAATTAGAATATAAAGTTCTGCAATTTCACTGTATTATTAATAAATCGCATGTATCAATGGCGGCAGAGTGTGATTGAAACATGCAACCTATGGATACATGACCAAACATTTAGTTATTTTGTTGGCATTTTGTGTGTCATGTGGTTTGACTTTGTGCTTATTAAAAGCGTACCAAATTAGTTGCTAGTCAGTTTATTTGTGCATAGCATCAAGGCTGTGCTGGTTGATTGGTATGATTTGAGACTTCAGATTTTAATTTATAAATTTCTTCAGCGTCTCGAAATCATCTGATATCGGCACATACTGTAGGTTAACACATGATGTGGGACTTGGCCTGAAAGATTCTGGAGTTCAGCATGAGACATCTGCACTTCGTGATGAAGTATGAGTTCTAAACCAACTTCAAGTTATTCAATTTCAATTATGTGAAAGAATGCATCTTTCTGTTGCATGTTGATTCTAATGGGGCACTAGGTAGGGCTTTCTCCTGTTCTCATCGTGAGAATTACAAATGTGTAGAATGCTTTTAGTAATCCGAATCGGTTTTCAATGATGTAATGTGAAAGTTGATGTGATGCTCAAAAGTAGAGAATAAGTGTTGAATTTTTTAATAGTTGATTTTCATGAGTTAATTGATGTATTTAAATTGAAAAAAGTGAAGAAAAGTTAAAAATGTTTGATGGAAAGCCAGAGGTATTATTTGTGTTTGAAACAATGGACATGTGATATCTAATCATCAAACCTTGACTTAGTAAATTGAGTTCTTGTCTTTTATATTTTACATTCACATGGTTGAGTAGTGTTCTGGGCTGACTGAAATCTACTTAATTTGCAGCTTGACATGCTGCAAGAAGAAAATGAAATGATTCTAGATAAGGTGAGTTTACTCTCTTGTTCTTGCCTACTAAATAACCTTTAAAAATCGAAGTTTATATGCTTGCAAATTCATTTCTATCGGACAATTTTTGCCCTGCAGCTTCATCAGGCAGAAGAAAAACGTGAAGAAGCAGAAGCAAGAGCCAGAGAGTTAGAGAAACAGGTCAGAATTAAAGCAGCCCTTGTTCCTGAATTTTGAAAAATTGCTTCATCACTTGGGTTATTCATGATATAGAAACAATGCAAGTTTTTATTTAATTGATTTTACGCCGTCCTCTTTCCTGGAGCAACGTTACTGCAGATGGATTTTGATATATGTAGTTAAATTATTCGTCTTTTTTAATTATTAGTTTGCCAACCACTTATTTCCAAATTAATGTGGAATAGGTGGTTGAATACTAAACACTCCACATTTGGAGTAAACACAGTACATGTTCTATCTTTCAAGATAATTGTGTTGGACTTATATTTCTGTAGGTTGCTTCTTTTGGAGAAGGTGTTTCCTTGGAGGCTAAGTTGTTGAGCCGGTAAATTCTATTTTTCAACCACATTTTTCGTTGCACTACATTTCACTGATATGTCTGACTGTTAGCAGGAAGGAAGCTGCTCTCCGTCAGAGAGAGGTTGGCTGACCTCTCTCTCTTTTATTTGTGCCATGTTTCTATTTCATCATTCTATCAATGTGAACATATTGTATATTTACTACAGGCTAATCTCAAAGCTGCGAAGCAAACAAAGGATGGAAGAGATGAAGATATTGCTGCTCTTCGTGCAGAACTTGAGGTTGTCATATGATTCCTGGTGTTATCCTGATTCCTTGTCTGATAGTTTATGCTTCTGATGTTTCATGGACATTTCTCAGAGTATTAAAGATGAGACTGCAACAGCTGCAGAACAGTTTCGTGAAGCTGAATCAGAAGCAAAAGCGCTAAGAACTATGACTCAGAGAATGATTCTGACACATGAAGAGATGGTTTTTCTCTTAAACTTTATCTGTAGTTTCTAGTAATTTTCTGATGGTTTTCTTCCACAAATTCTGATATACATTATCGATTTGGTTTCCTTCGGTAGGAGGAGGTTGTTTTAAAGAGATGCTGGCTTGCTCGCTATTGGGGCTTAGCTGCATGTTATGGTAATTCATGTCCAACTATGTTTCAATGCCCAAAAAAATAGTTATCTAGGGGTATTTTTTGGTTTTTTATATATTTTCTGGGACATCTCGAAAGTTAAAAAATGTGTTGTGAGTGAAATATATTTATAATTTTATAATTATCTTGGGAAGTGGTAAAAAGTTGAAGTAAAATTATTGTTTCGTTTAAAAAACTCGAAACTAATATTTGTAGGTGTTGTATGATATTCTCCAGTATGAAATCAAAGGCATAAAATTGTATACTCCAGTGGATAGCTTGAGAAACCAAAGACAAGACATTCTCTTGCGATTAATTTATATAGCTGTTCTATTATCTTGTCATTTTCTTAAAGTTAAAATGGGTTGTGAAAATTTCTAATGTCTGACATTGATATATTTATTTAAAACTTGCCATGTGTAATAGCAGGCAAATGGGGATATTTGTTCATTTCCCGTAAATGTTTTCCACACCACATTCTCGATTTTTGTCTCCAAAATTCATTTAACCCATTTTCACATCCCCCTACGCTATTATTAGTTCCAGGCTTTCAGCTCAGTTTTTCATAAATCTAAAAACGTTATAACCAATATACTATTTTTTCAACTTCAAAATGCTGAATGTTATAAAAACTAAGAGTATCTAATACATAATATGATATCTTCAATAGAAAGTGCCTCTCTGAGAAATTAAAACCATACATCACATTTTTCAGTTGATCCTGAAAATAGATTTTCATGAAGTATCTTTCTGGAATGACCAGAAATAAACCAAATAAATAAAAGATGTTTGTTGATTTCCACGCTTCTATGTCCTGCAGGTATCTGTGCCGATATAGCAGCTTCAAAATATGAGCATTGGTCATCTCTGGCACCTCTGCCATTTGAGGTTGTCATTTCTGCTGGGCAGAAGGCCAGGGAGGATTCATGGGATGGTGCCAACTACTTCCATTGAATACTTTTTTGTTATTCATTTCTTTTGCTGTAATTAATTTTATTTTTCTATCTAAATGTCCTAGTATTTCATAACTAACAGTTTTTAGCTCTCCGTCCTTGAACAGGGGGAGATGACCGGAGCAAACATTCTCGTGATTTGAATGATTTATCCGGGGAAGGAAATATTGAGAGCATGTTGTCAGTTGAAATGGGGTTGAGGGAATTAGCTTCCTTGAAGGTTCTCCATCTTTTATTGATAATAATGCTATTTGGAATTTTCTTATTTCCAGTTTGATTCTGTCTTTCATTGTCAAATGCTCTAATTTTATTATATAAATCCACCATTTTACTGTTTAAAATTTAAATTAAAATTTTGGATGCAAGGATGCACACTGTTTCTGTCCTCACCCATTATGTCTTTTGAAGGTTGAGGATGCTGTTGTCCTTTCGTTGGCCCAAAACCGACGGTCAACTTTGGTTCGGCATTCCTTTTCCGGTATTTTCTACTTTGAGAGTGTGTTTTCTCATTCCTTGCAATTGTGGTACAACTAATATGTATATATTTTCTTGTGATTATTTTTGAGCTGTGATGTATCATTGAAAGATGATTAGGTTCTTGTCATGTTATTTGTAGATCCTAAATCGTCAAGTGATCCCAAGTTCATGGAGGCCTCTGGTGAGAACCTTGATTTTTTATTTTCTTCCCTTAAGAATAAAATACTTTTAGTTTATTGACTGGCTCAATGTATTTGCAGAACTTGTAGCATTCTAACCTTGTTCCCTTCGTACTTCATTGAAATTTTTGTTTTTATTTGTTTACTGGAGTAGATGTAATGATGCAAGTAGTATGGAACCTAACAGTTCCCTTCCATTTTCTGCATCACTCTCTTGAAGATTCATGTTTTGTGCTGGGACTTAAAATCTTTGACTCCTCCCACTATGATTTGGAACTACCATGACAAAACTCATATACAAGATTTCATATTTGGTTTTTACAGAATTAAGTCAAGAGGAATCTGAAGATGTTCTTTTCAAGGAGGTATGTTAGGTTGTTTGCAGTCTCTTTTTCATTGACAACTGTTCTTTCAATACTGTACCTCTAATTGACACCCTTCTATGTCCCCATAAAATGTTCTCTTGCCATCCTAAGATCCTGTAACAATGAATATTCTCAAGGTTTTGTCATTTTTCCTCATATTTTCAATATGAAGAAAATCATGAACTTAGATTTAAGTACCACTAGGAGATTCCATCCGCTGTTATGCTGTCTCAGGCAGTTTTTCTACTCGGTCTTGTAGCTCTTGAAGTGTGCATTTGTCTTTCAAAGGTAAGATCTTACTTTTCTCAGGCTTGGCTTACATATTTCTGGAGAAGGGCCTTAGTGCATGGTGTTGAGGAAGATATTGCAGAAGACAGACTGCAATTATGGATAAGCCGCAGTGGAGAGTCGCCAACTTCACATGATGCTGTTGATGGTGATTATCTATTACTCTGTTCTTTTCACTCCCGATGGGTTTTTTTTTATATATAGAAAGGAACTATTTGACTGTTTCGTAGCCAAATGAAAAGTTTGGCTTCTGAACTCAAAATCAGCCTGCCGCATCTGTTCTCTGATACAAGGTTCCACCTCGTAATATTTGCTGTCTCGCAGTTGAGAAAGGATTAACGGAGTTGAGGAAATTGGGCATTGAACAACTGCTGTGGGAGGCGTCCCGGAAGGAGATTGGCCAACCTTCATTTGCTAATAGTAAACAGGCTCCAGATTCAGATACCTCGACATGAGATGGTACATTAATTTGTCTCTTTTCTTCATCATCCTTCTTTCTCTCCCTATTTACAAGATCTCTGAATGACAGTTTTGTGGTTATTGTCCTTTTATTTTTTGTTGTTGAACCAAAGGTTCTGTGAGGTTGAGTAAAGATTTTTTGTGATAAGAGTGATTGGTACAGGAAAAACAAAATGAAATCCTTGTATTCATTTATAGACAAAGAATTGATTTTATAGATTTGTCAGTTGTTTTGAGTTTTGACAGAGTTTGAATCCGTCGTCTTTGTTCATTTTATTCTCTTGTTTGTTTTTGGTTGGCTTGATAAGTGTTTTAGAGATTGTTCAAGTGATAAAGACGTGGTTGGATTATGGATTGTGGATGGACTATAATGAGATAATTTTAGAATAAACTCATGTTTAAAGACGTATTTGAAAAGACATTTTTGGCCTGTCATTTTATTTATTTTATGAAAAATTAGTCACTTGGTTTGCACCTTTACTGTGCCTTCGTTTTTTTACTGTCACAGTGTCTCACTACTCTAGCTTTTGAACCATTAACCAACCTAATCTCTTGAAAGAACTTTATATAACTTTTGCATCTCGTAAAACAGTTTATCAATACATCTTTTCTTTTGGTGGAATTTGGGTATGCTTGCTTGTTGTCTTGTACTGATAAATAGGAGAATGGGATGGGAAAGATTTGGACTTCGTATCACGTATGTATATTCTTCCTGAAATAAATAATTAATTCTTTATTTCTGTACATTTAAGAACATCTAAATTCTTAATTAAAATCAATCAGTTGTGAGATTTCCAGTTTATCCTTTCTCTCTCTCTCTTTCTTTCTTTTTTTTTTTTTTTTTTTTTTTTTATNAGAGACAAAAATAATATCTTGGTCTGTATTTTGCTCTTTGATATCAATATTATATTTTTATTTTTATTTTTTTTTAATTTCAACAAATATTTTTGTTTTTATTTTTTTTAATTNATAATAGTGCGTGATTGTAATAGAATTGAACAAATTACATAACTTTTTCTAAGGACAAAATTAAATATATATATTTTCAGTTTATTGTTCACAGGTCGAGTTAGTAGCCAAGCTCGTGGACGTATTACTTCAACAATAACTTTTTGGCATTGACCCGAGAGGCCGAGAAATTATATCCTTCCACGAAATACGAAATTTCATCAGAGTTTCGAAGGAAAGTTATTTAGATCGAAAATTTAAAACTTACTCTTATATTTACCATATGATTAGTGTGTATCTATATCTATATCTATATTAAGAATCTCTATAATAGAGACAAAAATAATATCTTGGTCTGTATTTTGCTCTTTGATATCAATATTATATTTTTATTTTTATTTTTTTTTAATTTCAACAAATATTTTTGTTTTTATTTTTTTTAATTACAACAATTCAAATAACATTTTAGTCCTTCGATAATATTTCGAATTTCAATTAAGTCCTTCGATAATTATTAAAAAAATGTACACACACCGCGTGTGTATAGTAGTTAGTAGATATATTGAGTTTACGAGATGGTTGGACAAATCAGCACGAATGTTGCACCCCAGGTGTTGAAAGTCGGTAAAAAGCATTATTAGTTTACACACTGACAAGAGTGGCTTGTGACATGAAAGATTTTTTTGACCGTGACAAGAATCTATGATTAGTTTTGAAGAAATTTACGAATAAACAATTTCATCGAAATCTTTCAGAGTGTCCATGTCACTCATGCCAGAGTATAAGTTAGTGATAATTTTGGCGGGAAATTGGTCTTCAGTTTTCAGCCGTCGATTTCTTTTGTGTTCAGTCCCTGAGTATTTTTTTAGTACCACATTTCCACATGAAGTGTACCACATTTTGTATGACATAGTACCACAATTTTGTGGGTAGGGAGTGAACCCAAAAAAATATTTTGATTATGGATTTTTCACCAACTTCTACCAATTTTGGCTCACTTTCGACATTTAGGACGAAGCATTCGGGTTGTTTTGCCTTAGCATGACGCTTGTATTGACAAATTGTTTTTTCTCTTACTACTAATATGTTTCTGTTCACAAATTGTCTTCTACCACAAAATTTTGACATTAGTGTGAAATATGTTATAAGCTCGGCGTTTTACAAGTTATAATAATTGTCTTTTTACAACTTATAATAAAATTTAGAAATACCATAAAAATTTCAAAGAAATATGTTATAAGCTCGTCGTTTTACAAGTTATAATAAGTTATAATAAAATTTAGAAATAACATAAAAATTCCGAAGAGGAGTAAAATGCATCAATATTAAATTACAATTTTATGAAAGTAAAACTATATTATTACTATGAGACATCACATGCTTGTCATGAGTTGATTTTTTTTTCTTTTTTATTTCATAATTTCAAATTATAATGTGCCTCATTAATTTTACAATTATGGTAGACCCAAATCTCATTCATTACTTTTTAGAATTATGTTATTAAATCAAATAAATAATAAAAAAAATACTGCACAACCATAGTACAAATAATATGGTAACCAATTATGTGATAGAGTTAAATAAAATATGTTTCTAAATTATAGTATTATACCAATCAAGATTATCTTTTTGGATTTTCGTTGTGCATTTATTAATTTATTATATTATTTTTCATTAAAAAAAACTTATTGTATATGCACAATATATAAAACAATGGCTCGAGTTATGAATAATTAAATAAATAAAATAAAGATTGTTCGGGTTTACCGTTTGATCGTCTGTAACAGCTCCGCGTTAATCTGCGCCAGTGCCACTCAACCTCCCGTCCACCTCCTATTTCGGGTAGCCGGGAAATCAAGCTATGTTCCGAACCGTAATCTTCCCCTAAATGCAACCAACCTAGACCAGAAAGCTAAAAACATTAAAATGGCTGCGAATCAAGGAGAAGATTCATGCTTTTCTCAAGTACGCTGTCTCTTTATCTTTCCACCTTAAATTCCAAAAACTAGGAATCGTTTCGGCCCGGAATTTCGCTGCATTTTTCGATTTTATTTACATCTCGTCTTTATGCTAACGATTTTTAGTTTAGGGTATTTCTGCGTTATGCATTCATGTTTTTGTTCTGTTAATGCAGAAGGACAACGAAGAGAAGGACTTTGATATTGGAAATGATGCGTTGGAAGCTCCATTGCCGCTCACAGCCACTTCAAGGGTCTGTCGTTTCGCCTATAATTTTCTTTCTTTTTTCTTTTTGGCTTTATAATGCTAAGAAAAAGGTGTACATAAATATGTGTGTCTGTGTTGTACTTATATGTGTGTATATATATGTGATCTCAAAAGTGAGATTAAAGTTGAGTATGTTGGGGAAATGCAGGTTTTGTATATGTTGGGGGACATTACAGCCGGACCCGCTTATCGGTTTGCGCAGTGGCTGGAATTGGTCCGTAAACGGAGCAGCAAGTATCCGGCCTCAGGCTTCCCCCATCGACCTCACAGCACTCAGGGCATGTCTGTTTGGTTGGTGGTTGTATATATTTTATGTTGTCAATGCTTTGTAAAAATGTGGCTCTGATTTTTTCACGTTGACAAATTTCATATACATTGTTATGCTGATCGGACTTGCTACTTGCTGAGTTGAATGGTCTTATTTTAAATTGCATACAGATACTTTTAAATAAAACCACCAGCAGCTAGGTTGGTGGTTTTTCATGAGCCTGACTTGTAGATTAAAAGGATAGAATTGAATAGATAAGTCCTGCGGTGAAACGATATATTTTCATTTTTCAATGAGAGTTAAGAAAGATACATGCCAATTTAAGGTTCTAAACCAAGTTACGCGGTGTTAGATAACAAACAGTCTGAAATTGGAATCTCAAGTCTGTCACTGTGAGGATTCCTTTCAAGGAATGATGTAAAAGGCTCTGATCCCATAGACCAGAGCTATGAGCTGTGCAATCAGAGTAAGCTAGAAAATCTGCGATTTTGTATCCTTCGAAAATCTACCATATTTGTACCTCCGCGATTGACAAAAGAGACTGAATTTCCCTGAAATAATCATCTGAGTTTCTGGTGACCAGGATCTGAATGACTTATTAAGTTGATGGACTAGATGATTGGGAATCCACTTGTTACAAAATGGATTGAATCTACTTTATTTGCACATATTATGTCTTATCAAATGGCAAATAGTAACGTGTATAAATTGCTGGCTATTCCAGAATATTCCTGAAATGCACGTGGTAACATTTTTTGTCCCTAAGAATAATTCCTGCATATGTTTCGTCTTGATTTCTTCTGTCGCGTCACCAGTATTGAGTTTTGTCGATCCATAAATATGTTTCTGCCAATTTATTTAAGTTGGTGTTACGAAAGGTTTTTGCATATATTCAATCTGTTATCTAGGAACTTGTCACCTCTAAGTTCGTAGAAACTAAGTAGATCTTCTTTTCAAGTGTAGATGTGTCTTCCAACATTCTGTTAGCCAAGAACTCATTATGCTTGGCACTGTCAAACTGCATATACCTACATACATCAACCAAACTCCTTTTTCATGATATTGCTAACTAAATCCTAGAAACGAAAGTATTGGGTGCAATAATTGTTTATGTTGCATGTTGGATGGAACAACAGAAACACATTGTACGATTTAAAATAATTTAAGTTGCACTGTTACCACTAGCTATAGCTTTTGGTAACACGTCAAGAGCTCGGTCTTACAATTGGTATCAGAGCCAAGGTCACGGTTCGATGGTCATTGATTGCAAAAAGTGTAATTATTGATATCGTTTGGTGTAATAATGTTTTTGCTGTGTAGAACAATCGAAACATGATGCTTAAACTGATGTATGGTTTAAAAGATTTGAGTTTCAGCGTTATCACCAGCTATAGTTTTTGGTAAAGCAGCAAGAGGTCGGTCTTACGGAAAGTTTTTCCTATGACTTTTGAACAAAGGACACCCAAATAATCATAGGAAGAAATTTATTTACAAACTAGTGGGGGGAGCAGTCAAATTGGTGGAGCTGAGAGACATTGTTTCCAGCGACAATATACTTTTAATATCATCGATCGATCGATCGATTGATTGATTGACCATACGGTCATACACATTCGCATAACAGAGAAGCAAGTCTTTAAGCTTTGTTATGCTTCTGGAGAATCCAGGCTGGAGATTATCATACGGCTAGCAGCATAAAGTTGCATCTATGGACCGAGTCATGAAATTTTTTAGGTCTCTAGAAAGAGAGTCTGCCACCAATGCAAATAAAAATACAAATTTAGTTTCTCCTTGTTTTGGACCTCATCTTTCACTGGGAAAAAACTAGTATTCTTAATGTTAATAAAAACCGAAGGAATGTCTTGGAAATGTGTTTTGATTTGAATTTGATGCATTGAGTACAAAAACCAAAAAGCTGGAGACCTTCAACAAGAATTACGTCCAAGAGCTAATATAAGTTCTGATTATTTCTGGTTTTTTGGTCTAAATGGTGTGCACAACCACTTTAGCCAAAAGGATGTCATCATTGATTTGTCTTCCTTTTACAAACCACCATGTGCTTTATGGAAATAAGCGGCTTTCTCAATGATAATGTCACCAGTAATCTTTTGAATCAGATGGAATCTTCTCAACATTTATTTGGACTGCTGGTGAAATTTTGGCTTCTTCAATTGCACAATGACTTGTGTTGTCTGAGTATGCCAGAGCTGGGCAGTAGCATCCGGAAGTAAACCAAATTCATGGATGAATTCCGCATTCAAATGATTGCCTTTGTATATACTATATATATTCAGGATTAGTGGTGATTCGGTGAAACCCATAGCACTGCCTTGCCTGGAACGCTTTCAAGAGAAGAAGCCTATCATTTAGTGTAAAATTTTGGATATCAATTTTGGACTCTACATTCGATTGAAATGCAAATATCTAGAGCGCTTTAATTTCAATTCTCCACAACCATAAATCATAAATGAATCCTTAGTTCTTCTTACGTAGGTAATGATATTTGAGCCTTTCGGTAATCTTCACCAGTGTCTTAATGATAACAACTTGCAAGGCTGAGAGTATATACAACATGAGACCATAGAATTCGGAAAACTTTGGTTAGTCTGACACAAAAAAGCTTGGAAATGAATCCATAATATATATCATTGCTTTTGTATGATAAAAGTTGTTTTTTTCCTGTGCTTACTATTAACTATTTTGCT
This sequence comes from Primulina huaijiensis, assembly GCF_012295235.1. Taxonomy (NCBI): domain Eukaryota; kingdom Viridiplantae; phylum Streptophyta; class Magnoliopsida; order Lamiales; family Gesneriaceae; genus Primulina; species Primulina huaijiensis. The sequence continues at coordinate 1,772,716 of NC_133319.1, read as the reverse complement.
TCAGTTCGGGAGGAAATGATCTCGATCTAAAGACTTGCCCACCTTCTGAGCAAACTGCAGAAATAAGTTTATGGGAAAGACTTGGTAAAGCTGGCATGTTAGACATCAAATCAAGCTCCTTCTCCTGGACAACACTTTCTTCTCTTCACCGCACAGAGCACAGTGGAAGTGGTGAGCATTCTGAGGATGAGATGAATAAAGCACTGGAGGTTTGACAGAGAACTTTAATGCATTGATAGATAATGTTGTGCCTTTTTTTTTGTCTTTATGTGACTTTGATATTGTAATTGCTTCAATGATTAAACTGATGTATGAGAAATTAATGCGACAAAATATCATGTTTTTCGGGGGAGAGATACTATTTCATCAATCAAGTTTGTCGATGTAATATTCCCTGTAAAGTAAAGATGCTCAGCCACAGTAATAATCACACAATATATGCAATTTTGTCCTTAATGTGTTGGTATGTGAAAGAACCGGATTTCTAATTTCTCCATGCATGACGTGTGTTTTCCTTGTACCCTTTTCTTTCAAGTGTGCTAGAGCTTATATTTTCATTGTTTAGAAGTCTTCACTTCTCCTTCTACATGCATGCTTGTCGAATATAGAGTAAAGCATTTGCTAAACTTAAAAGTTTTGCGGAAAGCATTTGATTTTTATTTATTTTTTTTACATTTAAACATGTTATCTAATTCTAATTTTGAATTTGGATTCTTATGCCAGTACAGGTTACTGTTAATTCTGGCGGTGTTGTTTTTTTCGCTTTATTCAACCAACCCGAAAATGACGAGCATTGTTCGAAAGAAGCTGCAGTTGTTATAAAGTTCTCATCATCAAGGATGGCCACTCAGTCTGAACTGCTTGGTTATGAATTTGCAAAATGGCTAGGCGTCCAGACCCCACAGGTTGTATCTCCACGCTTTGACAGTTGCTTGTTAATACACATTAGGTCTAAACTTAATTTTGAAAATTTGTACACTGCTTTTCAGGCTAGAGTCATTCACAATGTGAGTTCTGAGTGGCTGCAAATCAAGGAGGCTGCAGAAAAAGCAAAAGACGCTGCTATTATTCAAGGGAATGAACTTGCTGAAATGACTTGTTCAGAACTCCTGGAAGCTCTTGAGCTCAGTCGCTGCCTTTTACTTATGAAGTACGTATTGAAAATTTTATCATTGCAAGTAATTGCATTAGCAGAAGGCGTACTGCATAGGAAGGCACCGGAATTTCAGCAATTTATGCTAGACCACAATTAGACCTTTTGCCTGATCCAATCTGTCTCTGGTGTTATGCACCTACTTCTGTTGGTCCACCAAATTCCTTGCATGGTCATTGACATCAGGCCAAAAACATTAGCAGCAGTAAGATAGTATATCGGTACCGCTTAAGAAGTCAAAATATCAAAATATGATGCAGATGTGTTTCAAATTCCTTGCATAGGTCATTATCATCAGACCAAAAAATAGTGGTCATAAGAGAGAATCTTGGTACTTTTACAAAAGACTGCATATCAAAATCTGATGCAGATATTTTTCATGTAGAAAGATAGCTATGCTTGTGTGATTACTTTATAAAGGAGAAAGCACTCACCTATGAAGCTGATATTTTATAAGCGCTTGATTTATTTCTCCAAATAATCTTCACATTACAGCTATGTTCATGGGTCTCCTCTATTGGAAAGCTCGAATGCATTTGAATCACAGGAAGCTGCAGGAAAAACAGCTGCAGCTCTAGGCAGGATTTTAATGTTAGACCTTGTCATAAGAAATGAAGATCGTCTTCCTTGTCGCCATCTAAGGTGGCGTGGGAACTATGCAAATTTACTATTGGCTGAAAAATTAACTAGTGCAAATAATGACGCACTAGAGGTTGCTTTTGATTCTGCAATCAAAAGATATAGACCTAAAGTTATCCGGGCACTTAAAAAAGAAATTAGAGCAACTTCTGTTGACAGTGTATTTAACCTTTCTCATCCAGGATTGGTATCTCAGGGTTCTGATGTTTCTAATACAGCAGAATCCACAACGAGTCTCACTTTGAATGAGTCAACTAGCTCTGATTTACATATTGTGGCAATAGATAATGTAGTGCCTCGTAGACCCCCAGCAGGGAAACGTGCAAATGATCAAGCAAATTATCCGAAGCTCATTGAGCTACTTCTTAACAGTTCTGAGTATGCGTCACAACTATTGCATGAAATTACTGGAGGAAAACTTAAATCTTCACAGCTAGTTACTGATGCAAATGATTTCTGTGGGATTGAGATAAATTCAGCCATCCACGAATTCAGAAGTGGATTTCGAGCAGCACTCAGGGACTTGCAGGGATTTCACATGTTCCTTCTTACCCTTCACCAGAAACTAGATGGCCTCTTACGGGCTTTTCTCAATGTACTTAATAGATCTTCTGGGGATCTTGATAAAGAGGATCCGGCGGTTCCTGAATCTCCACCACAGGCTAAAGGGACTGAGGTCCCTTGTCCATCTTTACGAAGCAGGGATTGGATCCTTGGCGAGGACAATTTGGATTTGAACGACTCAGAAACACAGAAAACAGCCCTTAGGATTCCATCTTCAGGATCTAAAGAAATTTCAGACACTTGTTCTCCAATCTCACGTGATTGCTCTTATGGGAAGTTAAGCAAGGGAAGCGGTGAACCGTTGCATAGCTTGAGGTTGACGGCAAAGATTCGTGACTTTCACCGATTTGCGAAGGTTGTCATATGTATTCATAGAAGTTAGTGTTACCTAAAAAAAGAATTTAATGTTTCTATGCTCTGTTCATTACAAATAGTTTTAGATTGTTTGGTAGTTAAGCAACATGTTGCCTTAATTGGTTGCAACTGATGTTCCAGTATGTTACATCCATATCTGTACAGTTGCTCAAATTTAAGTCTTGTTAATGTCATCCACTGGTATACTGGCAGGCCAATTTCTTATCTTGATTATACTTTGAACTCTGATGTGTTCTGTTAACCTCTTCCTCTAATATACTGGCCGACCAATTTAATCATTTGTCTATTTCAGATTTGACTAGAGATTGGAAATTTGTATGGGCATGAACTAGTAGGGCAGTACTGTCATAGTTGTGCTACTTCTCGTTCTGTGGATTACTCATCCGCTATTATTGTAAAACTTTATCTATCAATAAATTCTAGTTTCGTATCAAAAAAAAAAAATTTTGGACTCCGTTACATTCCATTATGTGTGTAGTTATATTAAACATGTTTCTATAACTATGTTATTGTTGAACCATGAAGAGACATGGATTATATTTTAGAATGTTTTAACGGCGTAACTGTTTTCTGTGGATACAATTTATCAAATAATAAGTTTAGGAAATATGCGGAATGAGATTGTTAGTAGCATCAATTCTTTTAATAATTCAATTTATCTTGAATTATTATTTGTTTTAATCACAATTTCCTTTTTGCGGTTTATTTTCCAGGTTGATACAGAGTCAAGCAAAGAACTACAGCAATGGAATGATATGCTTAAAAACGATGCAGTTAAATTGTGCCAGGAGAATAACTTCATCACTGGGTTTTTTGAAGGCAGTGATAATAATTGTGTGGTGGATGCTTATGAGTTGAAGGTGATAACTGCATTCCGGCATGCCATATTTTGAGACAACTTAGGTAGTATGCTTTGGTTTCTGTCATGGAATGACCAAGTTTCTTTTTTTAAAAATACTTAAAATTCAGGTGAGGTTAGAGCACATTCTTGAGAGGATAGGACTGATATCTGACTCAGCAAATACAGAAAAGCCATCAGCTATCTCTGCTACTTTGTTCATTGGTGGGGCACTTGCTGCTCGATCTGTGTACACCCTGCAGCATTTAGGGATTGCACATATTTTATGTTTGTGCTCCAATGAAATTGGACAATCTGATTCTCAGTTTCCTGAGTTATTCGAGTACCGAAATTTTTCAGTATGTATTTTACAGAATTTGCAGCCTTTTGCTCCACTTTTATATACCTTCCAATTTCTTTTAGGCTGCATTTGGATGGAAGTATTTAGATTTCTAATGGTTAATTCAAATCCACACTAACTGTTTGGGTAATTCTTAAATCTATAGATTTTAAATTGCAACATTCTTCAATTTATGTTTTTAACCAAAATAGGGAATTTGAAATTCTCAATTGTAGGAGTGATTTCAACTTGCTTTTTAAACTCATTCAAATAAAATGCTTCCACCCAAATGCAACCTTACTAAATTCTGCTTCGCTGAAAAATTTCCTTGACTTGTTTGGTGATCATGATTTCGTCTATGTACAGATATATGACCTTGAAGATGCTAACATCAGGGATATCTTTCAAGAAGCACATGATTTTATAGATCGTGTGGAACAAATTGGTGGCAAGGTTCTGGTACATTGCTTTGAAGGGAAGAGTAGGAGTGCTACTCTAGTTCTTGCTTATCTAATGCTCAGGAAGTAAGTGTGGACTGATCTTTCTAGTATTTTATCATCTAAGTGGCATGTCTGCTTAATTCGTGATGCACGAAGAGGGAGAACCTGTGTCCCAACATGGCCTGAATTCTGTTGATTATTTTTCATGGGAAATAGAAGCGATGAGGTGATGGGTGATGGTTTACTGCCACCAGAAATGACCTGTAATAGGAGAAGCGGGTGGAGGATTTCAAGGATAAACCAAATTGTTGTTGTCTCGTCTTACCTTTCTATTACTTTTTCATGTTTAAGTTTTAACTGAATGCAAATCTATAGCATTAATAACATTTTTTCCGGTGTTGAGCAAGGAATAGGAAGATCTGGTCTGGTTGTCCCTTGAGGAAAAAGATTTAACCTCCGCGGTTCTTTCCAATGCAGAAACTTCACTTTACTGGAAGCCTGGAATGCCCTGAAACGAGTTCATCGTAGAGCCCAGCCCAATGATGGTTTTGCGAGGATTCTTTTGGACCTAGATCAGAAGTTGCATGGAAGAGTTTCTATGGAATGGCAACAGCGTAGGCCTACGATGAAGGTTTGCCCTATATGCGGAAAAAATGCTGGTTTAAGCAGCAGTTCTTTAAAGCTTCATTTGCAAAAAGCTCACAGAAAACTATCATCAGGCAGCGTGGACAGTGCCATGACTATGGAAATACAGAAGGCATTGGATGCACTCAAAATAAGTCGAGGCGGTAGTGTCAGCCCCACCCAAAGACAAACTCATTCCATGATTGATGAATAACTGCTGCTTTTGGTGCACCTGCGAGGTATTTTAATGGCAGTCCAATTAAATTTCCTTTCCATTATTTTTTGGCTGCCTGATACTGGTAACTATTTTCCAGGAATTCCAAATAACGTATCTGTGGAATGTTCATGATACGAACCATTTCAAGAAGGCGAACATACACAGGTACTGAATATTGAGGTTTCAGTGATCCAATTGTATATGTTTTAAGGTTAAATTTTGTGGCTTATTCATTGGTTGTGTAGTGAAAAAATTCCATTTGATTTATTGTAGAAACCATGAGTTGTAAATGTATTTACTGTGTTTATATAAAATAAGACGTAGCTCTTGCTCTTATTTTTTTGGATACACGTAGCTCTTGCTTTTGAAATACTGAAGTAAGTTACAATATACCACTCAAATAACCTCATGTCTGGTTTATTCTTCTCTCCTGGTATTAGATTTAAATTTAAGATTTATTGCATCCTCTCCTAGTGTAATCTTAACTTTAAGATTAATTACATCATTCTCAAGTTTTGTTCGAACTCTGCTTCCTGCTCAGAAAAAGGTACTTAGTTATTAGAATTGTGGAGAATGCACGTTGATAAAAACACCAGCTCATTTTTTAAAGTGACTACTTGAAATATGGAACGAATATTGTCAAAATTATTTAAAAAATTCACAAGGAAATAAAATTATCGCCAAATATGAATTAATTGAACCATTAAAAAATATACGCGAAATTCACAGAACAATTTTCGACATTAAATTTTGGAAATTCGATAATAATTTAGGGGAAGGTGTGTTTGATGCATTCGATACGAGTCATTGATGACTTAACTTAGGCTCGACTTATACACAAATGACCAAGCACATAATAATAAATCACAATACAACTTATACACAGATGACCAAGCACATATAATAAATCACAAATACATAAATCGTCTATATCTATCAAATTTTCATCACTGGTCATTCCTTCAATCATCGCTCTCTCTGACCAAACAATATCAACCATTGATCTCCCTAACCAAACAATAATAAATCCACTACTATCACATAATACATGACACACGGTACTTCTTATCTCATTTTCGTTTTCCTACCAAATTACCTTGTCATTTAAGGCGAAATTTAACTCGATGTTTCCAACATCTTCACCATATTTTTTAAATTACTTCTGTTCATTAGAATTTCATTTTAGCATCAAGTGTCAATTTCTCGATCACAGCATTTGATAAAAGACGGACATTTTTCCAAAATATCGCTAGCAGGACAAACGACATTTCACCATTAGTAGCATTAAATGCAAAATCTACACTACCACAGGTTCAGGCGCCGGTTCTGGAGGTGCACCATTACTACCGTTGAGAACTACCACGTTGCCATCAGAATCAACATCCACGATGACTGAGTTACCTTCTTTAATATCACGGGCGAGCATCTTCTCAGCCATACTGTCCTCCAACAGTCTCATGATGGCTCGTCTTAGAGGCCTTGCCCCATAACTCGGGTTGTATCCTTCTTCCACAACCCTATCTCTAAACCGTTCGGTCACTTGAAGTTCTATCTCCTTGGCTTTCAGTCTATCGAATACCTCCTTCAGCATTATATCGGCTATCTCCTTCACCTCAAGCTTGGTAAGCTGTCGGAAAACAATCATTTCATCCAATCTGTTTAAGAATTCTGGTCTGAAATATTGTTTCAGCTCTTCTGTAACCAAACTCTTGATACGGTTGTAACTACTATCCTTCTCATCATAATCTAGATCAAAGCCTATGCGTCGGCCCCCCTTCTCGATTACACTACTTCCAACATTTGATGTCATGATCAAAAGTGTGTTCTTGAAGTCCACCGTCCTACCTTTGCTGTCCGTCAATCTTCCATCCTCCAGAATTTGAAGCATCATGTTGAAGACATCAGGGTGAGCCTTCTCGATCTCATCAAAAAGAACGACTGTGTAAGGGCGGCGCCTGACTGCTTCAGTTAACTGCCCACCTTCGGTATAACCAACATAACCAGGAGGTGACCCAATGAGCTTTGAAACAGTGTGTCTCTCCATGAACTCACTCATATCAAGCCGGATCATAGCTTCTTCAGATCCAAAGTAGTACGCAGCCAGAGCTTTTGCTAGCTCTGACTTCCCGACACCAGTTGGACCGGAGAAGATGAAGCTAGCAATGGGGCGGTTGGGGTTTTTGAGCCCAACACGGGCACGACGGATAGCACGACTTATGGCTTTGACAGCTTCATCCTGTCCTATGACACGCTTGTGGAGTGTCTCCTCCATCTTGAGAAGGCGATCAGATTCATCTGTGGACACTTTTTCCACAGGGATGCCCGTCCAAGAAGAAACGATATGATGAATGTCAGCTTCTGTTACAACAGGCCCTGTGTCCGCTGCCTCATTTTCTGCCTTGGTCATCTCCTTATTTTTGTCCACAAGAGCAGATATCTGCGCCTTAAGATCCATCTCTCTGTCACGTAGCTCGCCAGCCTATAATTATTTACACCATAAACTAAGTTTGTTAAGAAACTCAAGATCCTAAACCACAAACTAATTAGCCTATCATAGATGCCAGAAAATGATCACCTTCTCAAAATCTTGACTTCGGACAGCCTCATTCTTTTCCTTTGTTATCTGCCTGAGCTCTTTCTCAAGCTCTCTGGCTTCTTCAGGGAGCTGTAGATGAAATGAAAAATGTGTCACAATACATTATATACAGTGAAAAGAATTATGATCAGTTAAGAAAGGAAATTACCTGCGCATGGCGAAGTCGGACCCGAGAACCAGCTTCATCAATCAAGTCAATGGCTTTATCAGGCAAAAAACGGTCACTGAAATTTTCAAAAACAAAGGTCTTCAAAGAGGTTCAGTATTGAAGAATGAATTCAAATTCTACATACCTGATATATTGATAAGAGAGCTGAGCAGCAGCAACTAAAGATTCATCAGTGTAACGAAGCTTGTGATGTATTTCATAGCGTTCTCTAAGTCCTCTAAGAATTTGTATGGTTTCATCCACAGTGGGTTCTGGGACTTTGACTGGCTGAAACCTTCTTTCTAGTGCTGGATCCTTCTCAATATGCTTTCTGTATTCATCTAATGTAGTGGCCCCAATGCACTGCAATTTTATCCATATGCAACATTACAGATATGTAGGCCACAACATCATGCTCGAAAAGCAAATCCACGCTTGAGTCATAAAACAGAAAATAAAGGCGGAAGGCGACGTAAATTAGGTTCCCCAATATCATTCAAAGGCACACTTTTACATGTCAAATTGTGGAGCAATATCCAGAAAGCTGTGCTGTTCAAAAATTCAGACTGCGAATGTTTGTATCAAAATTTGCTAACCTGCAATTCACCTCGAGCTAAAGCAGGTTTCAAGATGTTTGCTGCATCAATTGCCCCCTCAGCAGCTCCTGCTCCTATCAATGTATGCACCTCATCAATGAAGAGAATAATTTCATCGCTTTGTTTAATTTCCTCCATCAGTTTTTTCAACCTCTCTTCAAATTCACCCCGGTACTTTGTCCCAGCAACAAGAAGACCCATATCAAGGGTTATAACCTAAGATGATCCATAAGAAATTTACTATTTCGACATTGTTAAGAAAGCAGTATTCCAGAAACATAATAATGACAAAAACAAACCGCTGGAACAACAATACCCGATTTTTTAGCTCAACTACACAGTATTCCAAAATCTTTATAATAAACCAATATTAAATATCAACATACGTAGAACTTTAATTGGGCTAATCAAGTATATGTATGGCTACTGTTGCATTTCACATTCTCCAGTAAATCTCTAATGACAAAATGAAGGAAAATCTATATAATTTAACCTTTGAAGATGCCGTCACATCATCACCCCCACCTCTTATATCAACTCACAAAATAACTAAAAGTAGAAGGTAGGAGGCTTCCAATATTTCTTTTCTTCATACGAGCTGTTATTACTAGCTTACCTTTTTCCCTTCAATTGTTTCTGGAACATCCCGATTGGCTATTCTCTGAGCAAGACCCTCAGCAATAGCTGTTTTCCCAACACCTGGTTCTCCAATCAGGCAAGGATTATTCTTAGTGCGTCGCCCTAAAATTTGTGTAACACGTTCAATTTGTCCCTGCCTTCCAACAACAGGGTCTAGTTTACCCTGAAAAGGCAGAAAAACCATAACGTATTAGGCCTCCAATTTTTTAATTCCAAGATATCGAGAAGAATAGGAATTACCTCTTCAGCTAGTTTGGTAAGATTTGTACCATACTCCTCCAGAGTAGGCATCTTGTTCCCAGAGCTTCCACCTCCAACACCAGCTCCAACAGCCTCTGCACTCTCACCTACCATTCTAATAACCTACTTGCACAAATGATTCTCTCAGTTTCTTACACATTATCAAGTGGGCAGTGGAAATAAGGTGATGCTTCTTGCCTGTGTTCGAATGTTATTTGGGTCAGCCCCCAAATTTTCAAGAACTCGTGCTGCCACACCTTCACCTTCACGAAGCAATCCCAGGAGCAAGTGCTCTGATCCAATGTAATTGTGACCTGAATCAAGAACCAATGTCAACATCAATGTCCAAACTGCATTTTTTATCGAAATCAAAGCTTTGAAAATCCGACCAAACTTTGCAAGCCACTACTTTGATTACTACAATGATGCTGATAGACAGAAAACAAATTACCAAGCTGGCGGGCTTCCTCTAATGAGAGTTCCAAAACCCGCTTTGCGCGAGGAGTAAAAGGTATTTCCACAGCAACAAATCCACTACCCCGTCCAATTATTTTTTCAACTTCCACACGGGCATCTTTCAAATTTATGCCCATGGACTTGAGGACCTTGGCAGCAATTCCAGTGCCCTCCCCAATAAGTCCCAATAATATCTGTTCCGTTCCAACAAAATTATGTCCAAGCCGTCTTGCCTCCTCTTGTGCAAGCATTATGACTTTTATTGCTTTTTCTGTGAATCGCTCAAACATCGCTCGTGGTGCCATTCGCAATTTTCTCCCTCGCCTGCCAAAGGTTGCAGCTGCTTCCCTGGACTGAAGTGTTTGTCCAGTTTGTCGAACCATCATGTCTAAGGTATTAACTCCACGCAATCCTGAGAAATTCCTCATCTGTAAGGGAGTTGTTTGATAACCACACAGCATTGTAACTGCTCCATTTGTTTTACTAGATCCCCTGAACTTTCCATTTTTTGTCAAACCAGCTGAAGGTAAATTGGTAGACTGTACCAAAGCATGTGACATGACTGCCTCTAGTGGTCTGCATATATGTCAATCGGCAATTAGGAAGCTGTGGACGAACTGATCAGGAAATTGTTCTGAGCGTGAATTTTTATTTGGATGCAGAGATTTTTTATGTTTCCGAGTAAAATGATAATCATCAAAGTGGCATCACGAATAGCAGCAACAAAGGCATCCTATGAGAGAAAGTGAACTTTGTATACTACAATGCTTAACTAGAAAAGGTTCCAAACAGTGTTCTAAAATTTGACCTAGACGGCCGGCATTGGCCGACCGCACCGAAAAAGTGCTAGTCGGCCAGCCTAGGCAGCTCTAGGCGCTCGAATAATTACCTTTTTTGGGGCTTTTTTTGGGTTTTTTTTTTGAAAACTTTTTTGGACTTTTAATTTAAATTAAAAGCCGAGTTATAAAAATGAAAAGTAATTTTTTAAAAGCCATAAACCAGTGTCCAATAAGAAATGTGATTTATTGTCTTGTCCTAACACACCAAAATTCATCTTATTATGTTGATATCATAGAATCCGCCTAGCAATGCCTAGTCCCCGTCTGGGCCCTGGGCGCTAGGCACTAGTCTGGCGTCTGAGTAGCGCCTAGAGAATTTTAGAATCTTGGTTCCAAACACCGTTAACTTCATATAGTTACAAAATCGCTTAGCATCACCTAAAAACAAAAAAAAATTCCATAATGGACAATATTAAAGGATGAAAATAACTCCACAAAATTCACAACAAAAACACTTGGAGAGTTATGAAGCCAACTCGTAGATCACATGAAAGTTCCAAAAGCGACAAGATTTTTCCCAAAATTCATATTGTAATGAAAGTAACAGTTCCGAAATAAAAAAAATTTAACAACCCATCTTGGTTAAAGGAGTCAGCAAATGCAATTATCCATCTGGATATTCCCAGCTGCATCACTTCAGAAATGGCATGCATAACAGTACTTATGTCCAAAGCTGAGAAATCATCGACTAAAACTTCATACTGTTTACAACTGATATTCTTCTAGCTGGAGATAGTGAAAAGCACATTTATATAAAAACATCATACAGGTTCCCAAACAATACTGGATGCGATTAAATTTTTCCAACATTTTTAACAACTGTAAATCTATTTGGATGACACAAAAACAATTCAAATATTCAATGATCCCAGTTTATTTCTAAATCGAATAGCAACCATGCAATTTACAATGCAAAAGCAAACACACAGATGAGGAAGAAAATAACATCACTCTGGGAATCACTGCAAAGAAAAAAAAAAAAAGCAAAATACCATCGAGAGCTTACCTGAGGACAAGTTTCATATGGAATTTTGTTCCCACATATAGATAGACAAAATAATAATAATAATCATAATAATACTAATTAGTATCGAATTAAACTTAATCTCCACCGCATAGTGCCAGCTCACATAATCCATAAACAAGTGCGCAGTAGATAAACAAACCTCTACCATTTCATCAATATAGAAGCACTGCCCAGAATTAATTTCATAAAAGCGATCAATTCAACTATCAATACTACAAAGAAATTACAAACTTTTACCAGTCAATTACAAATACCAAATTAACAAAAGGCTCCAATCTTCAAACAAAACACTCAATTGAACTGAAACCTACATAGAGACATCGAACCAATAAACAATGAAAATAATTTCACAAAACCAACCAATTGAACAATCTTGTATTCAATACAGCCATGACATCACAAACTTCTCCGCAGTCAATTATTTTCAACAAAACCCAAATTAACACAGAGCTCCAATCTTTAAGAAAGCCCTAAATTAAACTGAAATCCATTTAAATTAATGGAGCCAACAACATCAACACATCGCCTACATGAACAGTATTGAAGAATAACTTACAGAATCAAGTAGGGGGAAAGAACAGAAATATGGAGACTAACCAGGTGTTCGAGAAGAGGGTCGGCTGAATTTATCCAGAAGAGAGGGTCAAATATAGGTATTGTGAAGATAATTGGCTGCTCAGTCGTTCTTCATGGATTTATCTTCACGTTTTCCCCTTGTGTTTTCCTTCATGTCCAGCCCACTGAAAAATTATCAACTAAAGTCGTTTATTTTAGGTAGTATATAATATAACGAGTTGTTCTGACGGGATTAGTTCATTCAGTATCACACAAATTTATTGAGATGATTTTACAATTTAATTTTATGATACAAATATTTTGTTTATATCATCAATGAAAAAATATTATTTTTTATATTAAAAATATTATTTTTATTATAAACATAGATAAAATTGATTTGTATCACGAATAAAGATACGTGATTTATCGATTTGTATCACGAATAAAGATATGTGAGATAGTATGATAAAACTTACTAATTGTGTATAATTTGACAGGTTGGGATGGGTCGGCCCACAACTACATTAATCCACCACTATGCGGGAGAATTCGACATATCTAACTGATTTTGACATTTTGTCATAGGATAGAAGTGTCGTGCTATTTTGTTTGTTAATATCGGTTAATGAAATATTAGTACAAGGTTGTTATTCATATTAAAGATTAAATGGTCTTAATTTTGATTTGGTTACATAGAGTCCCCTCATGTGGCCAGGTCCGATATGGGTCTGGATCGACACAATCTCGACCCTTAACTGGTCTGCTCGTGACTGTTTCCGAGGCATGGAACCAACGATCTGGGTCTGGTTTACTATCGGTTCCAGGTCCAATTTGAACCTTTTACTTTTTTAAAAAAATTATTTTTTATAAAACATTTAAAGAATAAAAATATATAGATTTAAAAAAAGGCTTGCACAATTGAGCTTATAAAAACCCTATAAAATATATCAGTATTCCAATAAAAAAAAATATATTACATTTCTCCAATAAAAATTCTATTACATTTCAAATTTTAACATTTTATATAAAAAAAATATATTATATTTAATTATATTCAATCACATTCACACATATTTCCTCTTGTCGTTCCGAATTTCGTTTTGGTCTTCTTCATCACTTTTAATATGTTGTGTTCAGCTAACAGCTTTTGACCAATCATTGGGCTCCCAAAATTTTCATGTCGTAAACTAAAACATCTCTCATCCAACGTGTTTCCTTCAATACTAAATTTTTTCTCCACTGCCATAGTTGAAATGAGTTAAGCTATAATTTCTTTTGTTAATATAGACAAAATCGAATATGTTTGTGTTTTTTTATTACTACCATCGCAAAATATCGAAAGGTTATTCGTCTGTATCACTAAAATTAAAAATAGTGGTAAAATAATTCTCAAATTCTTGACTGGAGCTTAAAGATCCTCATGGACGTTTTTTTTTTGTTCACTTAATAAATTTGTGATTTAATAAGTTTATAAGTAATATTACTAATGATAGTAGATTGTGTTTCATATGGAACAATTTGTCCACCACATTTGATGTTATATTAATTATAAATATCATGTAAATGAGTTTTAATATTAAACAAAATAAATGAGATATTAGGAACCGTTTTCGTATCAGGGTCCAAGTATTCACGATATAATGTTAACATTTATTGTAAACCGTCTAATTTAAATCTATGTTCTAAAAAACGCATAAAAATATTTTAGGAATTTGTAAAAATAATTTTTCTCATTTTTCTTCCAAAACATAAATACATTGAACTAAAATATCATAATTATATTTAATATATTCACTAAAAATACATACAATGTTGTAATAATATGTTAAAACTAAATGAGAAGTCGGATAATAAATACAAGATAATGGATCACTAGTATCATTAAAAACTTTAAAAATTTCACGAATACTAGTGCACATGTTCCATTGATTTGAAAACAAATAAATGTCACGAACTTGAACATGTTGATGAAAAAATAACATAAAAAATCTTTATATTCAAAAAACAATAATAACAATTTATATGTTGAATTTTAACGAGTTGGAACTTCTCGTGCAAACCATTTAGGTCTCATACCATTTATTATACAAATTTTGGCACATTGTTTCATAACTTTGAGATGTACTCATAAATAATGAATTACGTTTCTAATTGGTTGAATATGTGATGATAAATTTTTTAGTTCGTCTTGAATACACAAAATTAAAATACGACATGTGCATCTATTAGGAAAAAATCATCACCTAATAATGGTTTACATATTTTAATTAGCTCAATAATACTAGAAATATTCGCACTAAAAAAATTGAGAAGTTAGATCATATTCTTCTAAAATAACACATATATGTTGAAAAAAAAATTTTTTGTCGTGTGTGTTTCGTTAAACAGCTATACGCAAACATTATTTTTTTAACGTTCCAAGATTTTATCAATCCAATAACATGTAATATTCATATATTAACAACTTTGTCAATGATCACTATATCAATCAATCACATACATATATATATTCAAGTGAATAAATTTTTTTATTCACTACCAAAATATGAATTTTAAGATATAATTAAAATTAAGATGTAGGTTAGCTAAAATTATAAAAAAATAATTAAACATAAAATGTTATATATTAATAAACAAAAAAATCTAAATTTTATTTAATAAAAACAATTATTATCATTTTCAATTTATGAACAAATAAAATATTATATTTTTTTGTCAGGTAATGTAATAAATTATTGTTAAATTTTTAATAAATATAATTTTAAATTTCGCAAATATTTGTGATTAGAATTCGAAAAATAAAATGAACGATTTTAATTATTTTGATTTAAAATTTTTTTTTTCAATGAAAAATATGTTTTTAAAAAGTTAAAGGAAGAGGAAAAACATATGTGAGAGAAAAGAATGAATTAATTAGTGTTTGTATTGCTATCATTTTTAACATAAATGAAAGTGAGTATTTGAGTTTGAGATATTTCTAAATTAAATGATAATCTAAACATTTAGGTGGAATAAAAAGCATTTTTTGACATTTTATAGTTGTACCTTAATCTTTAATTATTATATTTAATATAATTTTATGGAGTCGTTAAAAGTCTATTGATATTTCGATTTCTTCTAGACTTTTGTAGAGTTTTTAAAAATCATGCGGTATATCACTTAAATTTTATAGAACATATAAAAGTCTAGATTAAATATCTCTAGACTTTTAAACTCCGCAAAAGTCATTAAAAATCTAGAACCAATTCACATCTTTAATCTCGTGCATGAGCAATTAAATTTTAAATTAATAATCAGTGTATTAACATGTTAAATAATAACATTCTCAATTTAGATTAATAAAATTGATAGATTTACACCCCTTTAATTCAAATTACATTTGAATTTACCTGATGTAATAAGTCACAACCAAATCAGCGTAAAATTTGTGAACAATGGAGCACACAAGTGTACCAATAGGGAAGTACTAAAATCCATGTTTTATACGACATTAATAGTCCATGGTCTTAACGTGGGTAGATTTAGTTGGTAAATAATTGAAGACAAAAAATTGTGTGAGACGTCTCACGGTTCATATTTTGTGAGACATATATCTTATTTGGGTCATCCATGAAAAATATTATTTTTTATGTTAAGAGTATTAATTTTTATTGTGAATGTCGATAGAGTTGACTCGTCTCACAGATAAAGATTCGTGAGACCGTCTCACAAGATACCTACTCATAATTGAAAGCAACTTCTCCTACGTATACTCTCTTAAATTAGTAACAAATTCGTATGCGGAAGGGAAAGTATTATGTCAAGAAAGAAAAAAAGAAATGAAACTATTATTTTATACTATGAATATTATTTTTTATTGTGTTTGTTTTTTAATTTAATTATGTTATTTTTTTAAAAGTACGTATAATTTCTAGAATTTAATTATGTATTATTCTAACTTTTTAAATTTTGTGTAATTTTATTATATTATTTTAAATACAAATTTATTAAACAACATAAAATTAATATTTTAACATCGTCTATGCAACATGATATCACAACAACAAAAACATATAATGAAGTTATCAACGTTGACATGAAGAGCACGTAAATTTAATTAAATTTCTCACACAGTTGAAAACTTTTAAGAGTATTTGACTTGTGTTGTGCTTATGATTGTAAAAAAAATTATATGTTAATGTTTGAACTAAGTTCAACAATTTTTTTTAAAAAGAAATCACAATCAAATCGAAAACACAAATGTTTACAGTTTTGCCATATAATCCCATGATGAAAAATTATTGAGAATTATTTAATTAAAATTTGGTACATTTTTGACAAAAATAGAAAAAAGATAATAATAAAAAAATGCTCTGGTTTTCCAGTCCCTATGTACAATGACATAACAGAGAACAACCTATAATTTTTTGTTGTGTGTCGTCGAGATAAATGCAGAGACACTTCATTTGTCTGCCATTTCCCTCTTCTTTCCGCCACATTCCCTCTTCTCCTCGGCCTCTCTCTTATCGTGTGTCGTATTCGAACTCCTCTCTTTGATTCAGACTCATCCTTTTGAGAAGTTGTTAGTCTTTTGCTTCTCTGTTTCCATAAAGCTTGTTAAATCAAGAAATTCGCAGGATGTTACCTGGCATGGTTTGGGCTGAAGATGGTACGGGAGGGGGTGAAACGGAGTCATGGGCTCAAAAAATTAATGAAAATGGTGGGCTGGAGAATGAAGAAGTGATGGAAATAGGTGCGCTTTCGAATTTTAAGTCCATGATTGGAGCTGCAGAGGATAACTGGTACATCGGCGGGAGTGGTGGTTCCGCCACAGGCACCACCGGCAACCACCTAGGGAGCATTAATGGTATCTCGTTTTCATCAGGATTACCTGAAGCTGACAGTAGTCGGCTGTTTTTACAGACAGTGGATTCTTCCGCGTCTTGTTCCCCAACTTCAGCTTCAGTTTTCAGTAATCTTGATCAGTGTGATCAGGTAAACTATTTTCTGCCCCCGAAGTATTTAATGAACCCGATGCTTAACAACGCTACTTTGGAGGGAGGGTTTGATTTGGGTTATGGGAATGGGTATCTTGAAAATGTTTTGAATAGGAGCGGTGGGATTCTTGGTGATGGTTTCAGTGATTTGAGTGCTCAGGCACAGTTTGGTGCTTATAATTCGAGCTCCGCTGATAATTTGCTCCAATTTCCCCAAGGAAGTGGTGGATTTGGTGCGTTTGGGCATGGGGAAAGCTTGATGCAGGGAAATTCTTTGTTCAATAGGTTCAAGATTTTGAAGCCACTTGAAAATTTTGCCCCGCTTGGAGCACGGCCTACTCTTTTCCAGAAGAGGGCTGCCCTGAGGAAGAATCTTACCGATAATGATAGCAAAAATTTGGGGTCTTTGAATTTAGATGGCGAGTTAAATGAAATGAGCTTGATGTCTCCAAATAGTTCAACTTTTATGGAAGGATACGATATGAGCTTGATGTCTCCAAATAGTTCAACTTTTATGGAAGGATACGATAAGGAGAGGAAACTATGTGGTGGGAATGATGTGAGCATCGAGGAATCTAACCTGAATTATGACTCTGATGATCAATTCTATGAGAATTGTGGTGTTAATAAGGTTGAAGGGAGTGGTAAAAATGGTGGAAATGGCTCAAATGCAAATAGCACTGTGACGCGTGGGAAGAAGAAGGGACTTCCAGCTAAGAATTTGATGGCTGAAAGGCGCCGGAGGAAGAAGCTCAATGATAGGCTTTACATGTTGAGGTCAGTTGTTCCAAAGATCAGCAAGGTATGAAATTCTTTGCTGCAAATTTCTCGTGAGATTCCGACATGTTTTCATTAGCTTTCCCGTTCTCTGTTTGAGCCATCTTGTTATTTTATTTGTTTTTGATTTCATGTGAAGTCAGTATCTTCTTTGTGTTTAATCATTAATGAGTATCAGTTTGTGATTGGCATATTTTGATTTGAGAGGTATCTATATTAAAGTTGTGTGATGGCATTTAATTTACTCACATGGAATCTATGAACTGATTCAAATGCCATCTTACACTTTGAAACGCTGACAGCAAATTATATGTTGTTTGAAAGCTGTTGATTGGACGTGGACCATTTCAAATTTATTTCTTCATTTGCATGTGGATTTAGATAAGCACTAAATTTGTTTATCTTGTCACGTGGACTCCAATGCAAAATATAAATATTAGTCAACAGTTTTTGCTAGCAAACTAAGAAGTTGTACTCTTTGCTTTCCGTAACTCCAAGATACCTATGATACTAAAGTAAGATGCTACATACTTGGAAATCATGCTTTGACCGAATATTCTTTCATGACCTCTTTTGCTGAAGATCAATTTTTGTTCAGGATTGAGAAGGGAAGAATCACATGTTTTTAGGGGTTTTAGTTGCTTATAATTAGATAATCCATAGTTTGGTAGCGTATAAATTAATTAATACTGACAATTGTGACGCCATTCTTCCCAAAGATGGACAGGGCATCTATACTTGGGGATGCAATTGATTACTTGAAGGAACTTCTTCAAAAGATCAACGACATCCATAATGAGCTGGAATCGACCCCTTCTAGCTCCTCTCCAACTCCATCATCGACTTTCTATCCAGCGACACCCACTGGTCCCCGACTTTCGACTCTTGTTAAAGAAGAACTTTACCCCCCAGCTACATTCCCAAATCCAGGCTCGATCCCAACTGGACAACCGGCTAAGGTAGGAGGTCTCACTGCAAACACTTTTCTGTCCTGAAGATTAGTCTTTTTTATTAAATGAGGAAATTGCTTTCTCCTTGCAAAATTATCAATAGGTTGAGGTGAGGCTAAGAGAAGGGAGAGCGGTGAAAATCCATATGTTCTGTGGCCGCAGGCCAGGGCTTTTACTCTCGACTATGAGGGCTCTGGACAACCTCGGCCTGGACATTCAGCAAGCTGTTATTAGCTGCTTCAATGGGTTTGCATTAGATATTTTTCGAGCCGAGGTAACCACCCATTTACTCCTTAATAATCCTGCAACATGCTTGATAAAGTACTAGTCGACTCAACTACGATTTCCTTGTGTTTTCAGCAATGTAAACAAGGCCAAGACCTTCACCCCGACCAAATCAAAGCGATACTATTGGATTCTGCGGCCTTCCATGGCGTGGTATGAGTTTCTCACAAGATTTCGAGGATCTGCATTTCATCTTGCTATGTCTGAATTAAACAAAATTTCTTTTTAATAGTACTGAAGCTCACTCTTTCAACTTGCATGGTTCGTTTCCCAATCTCTTATTATGAATTTATGATAAATTTGTTGTTTTATTCCTCCTCGTCTCAAAATATTTCTAGTAACGCAACTCCTTCATCAGCAAGAGTGCGATCTTTTTTATATGTTTATTTGATGAACGGATCAGGCAAATTTTTTTTTCCAAAAATATCGTATTTACATTTTTATTGTCTAATAAAATAACGTGACTATAATTTTGTTGAAACGACTCTTAATTATCAAGTGCAAAAATTATAATATATAATATATGTAAGTGTCAAATACATTAAATATATGAAAATTGATTGTAAAAAAACCCATTATATTAAACATTATACAACAGAGTAATTGATTTAGTTATTTTATGCAAACGAATAAAAAAAACATATTTTAATAAATTTATAACTTAATTATAAGTCTATAACCACCACATGCCATATTCTCATTTTCAAAATGAGTATGGAAGATCCATGCAAATGACACTGTTAGATATAATTGAACGAATNGCTACATGCAAACCCACTATCTTATAACACATAATTTTTATGTGTTATCTCACAGATCAATTGTATGATACGAATTTATAATTCAATCCGACTCATGAAAAAAGAGTTTTGTATGCGAGCTTATTTTATTGAAACTTTCAAACCAATTTTATTTTCAAAATGTTATAGAATAATTTTTTTTATAATTACCCATAGTTAATGTTAATAAATTTATAAGAAAAATCAAAATTTCAAAAACTATTTATGTTTTTAATGGTCATTTTAGTTTGAATGACTTTGTATTATAGTAAATACTCTAAAAAGTTTGTGATTGAAAAATACCAAATTTTAATTTTACCCAGAACTACATTAAGAATCATATATAAGAAATTTTAAATAAACAACAAATAGAAAAAAGTTAATGTAAGTTGCGGGCCCCCGGCCCGCTGGTCCGTTTTGATGTTGTGATGGACACCGAGGTTCAATTTACGAGTGAACAGAATTGGGCTTCAGGGTAAAGTTAGCCCCAATTTCCAGGCCCATTTGTAGTTATAAATTTTCATTGCATTTCTGGTTCGGGAAAAATATCCACTGCGGTCTCTGTACACATTATAATGGCGAATTTGTACTGTAGATTCGTCTAGAGAAATAAGGAAATTCAAGAAAATGGTGCCGTTTATCTCGCAGGAAACCTATACCATGGGGATGCACCAGAAACAGTTGATCAAGAAAATAAGGTTGCTTTGTGTGTCCATCAAATCAAGGCGATATTCCCATAGCCCCGTAGATATTGAGGTCACAGCTGCAGAAATCACCAAGATTTTGAAGCACAACAATTGGCAATTCCTTTTGGAATCTTCACACATCCCACAAAGAATTAATTCCGATGTTGTGAACTCTGTGCTTCAAAGAACGGAATTTTCGATTCATCCCAGGCGACTCCTTGATTTCTATAAGTGGTCTAATCAGCATTTGGGTAATCCTCAAAATTTGCTTTCTTTGTCCATTCTAGCATTGGTTTTGAGCAGCTCTAATCTTTATTCGCCTGCAATTAATGTGTTGAGTGAAATGATAGAGGCCCGGGTTTCGGTGGCTGATATTTTGAACTCAATTCTGAATCTTTATAACGAATGCCAGAGGTTTAGGTCCAGGCCAGTTGTGTTTGAGCTTTTGATCGACGTGTACAGGAAAAATGGCATGTGGAGTGAGGCTGTTTCTGTGTTTCTTGGTGTTCAAGGTGGTGACATGGATATTAGTCTGTTGTGTTGTAATTCATTATTGAATGATTTGTTGAAGTGTAATAAGATCGAGTTGTTCTGGAAGGTGTATGGGGGAATGCTGGAAAAGAAGATCCATTTCGATGTATATACTTATACCAGTGTTATTTCTGCTCATTGCAAGGTAGGGAATATAAGCGAAGCTAAAAGGGTGCTTCTAGAGATGGGAGAGAATGGATGTGATCCGAATGTGGTTACCTATAATGTCTTAATCAAAGGGTTGTGTGGGATTGGTGCAGTTGATGAGGCCTTGCAGCAAAAGGCGAAAATGCTCGAGATGGGATTGACCCCTGATAACTACACATATACATTACTTATTGATGGGTTTTGCAAGCACAAGAGGTCTTTAGAAGCAAAATTGATTTTGGAAGAAATGCGTGAAAGAGGCTTGAATCCAGATCATATTGCATATACAGCCTTGATTAATGGGTTCATGAAAGATGGTGCTGTGGATGATGCTTCTCGAATTAAGGATGCAATGCTTGAACATGGGATTAAATTGAATTTGGTGACCTATAATGCTGTTATTCATGGGCTCAGCAAATGTGGCCACATGGACAAGGCAGTAAACCTGATACATGAGATGATTAAAATAGGAATTCGTCCTGAAACCCAGACATACAATTATTTGATTGAGGGGTATAGTCGAGAGGGTGACATGGATAAGGTTTCTGAAATGCTGATTTGGATGAATGAAAGAAACTTGACACCTTCTGCATACACTTTTAGTGCCATAATTAACGAGTTAAGCCGCTTGGGAGATCACCAAAAGATCAATCTTTTCTTGGAGAAAATGATGGCTGGAGGCATAAAACCCAGTGCTGTTATCTACACGGCCATCATAAAAGTTTATGTTAAAGAAGGTAAATACGAAGAGGCAATTAAAATTTTGGATGATATGTGGCAAAATGAAAATTTTCCTGATGTTTTCTGCTATAATTCCATCATCATTGGCCTTTGCAAGGAGAAACGGACCGAAGAAGCTAGGGATTGTCTAACCCAAATGAGGCAGAGGGGATTAAGGCCAAATGCCTTCACATATGGGGCTTTAGTTTCTGGATATATGGAGGTAGGGCAAATGAAGATTGCGGAAAGTTATTTCATGGAGATGCTTGATCAAAATATAGCTCCAAATCTTTTTAACTATACAGCCATGATTGACGGTCTATGCAAACACGGGAACATAACACAGGCCTTTTCTATATTTAATCATATGCTAGCTCGTCGATTGCTTCCAGATGTGCAACTATACAGTGTACTTATAAATGGTCTTTCAAAGAATGGGAAATTGATAGAAGCAATGAGAGTTTTTTCCAAATTCTGCGACAACAGATTGGTGCCTGATGTTTACACTTATACATCCCTCATCTCTGGCTTCTGTAGGCAAGGTGATATGATTCAGGCTTTCAGGCTTCGTGACGAAATGCATCAGAAGGGCATAAATCCGAATATTGTCACTTATAATGCCTTAATAGGTGGGTTGTTTAGATCGGGTGAGATAAAGAGAGCCGAGGAAGTATTTGCTGGACTCTATGGCCTATGCTTAAAACCAAATGAGGTGACATACGCCACAATGATAGATGGATACTGCAAGTCTGGAAATTTGGACAAAGCATTTCTACTATTGGAAGAAATGTCGTCAATGGGGGTTCAGCCTGATGGTTTTGTTTACAATTCACTTGTCAATGGTTGTTGCAAACAAGGGGATATGGAGAATGCCTTGTCCGTGTTCGATAGGATGATGGAGAGGGGTATTGCATCTGTACTGACATTCAACACTTTGATAGGCGGGTTTTGCAAGTCGGGAAACTTGACTAAAGCAGTTGAGTTGGTGGAAGACATGGTTGATAGGAAAATCATGCCTAATCACATAACCTTCACAATAATAATTGATCATTGTAGTAAGAAGGGCATGATGAAAGAAGCAGAGAATCTTCTTCTAGAGATGCAAAACAGGAGTATAATGCCCACAAATGTGACTTACACATCCCTTTTACAGGGATATGGAAAAATAGGGGATTGTTCCAAGATGCTTGCTCTATTTAATGACTTGGTGGAAAAGGGTATTGAGCCTGATGAATTGGTGTACCGGTTGATTATCGATGCACACTATGAAGATGGAAATTCAGACGAGGCATTTAAGGTTTTGAATGAACTTTTTGACAAGGGCGTATTAAAAGGAAAGGTAAGTGAGATATTGATGGGGGCCTGGTGTGGAAATGGAGAAACTTCAGAGGTGTTGGCATCTCTCGATAAAATGAGAGAGGAAGGGTGTAAGCCCAGCATTGCCACATGCAGTACCTTGGTCTGCGGTTTGAAAAAAGCAGGTTGTGGTGAAGAACTTGGTATAATTCTTGATGCTATGGTGAGATTTGGGTGGGTGTCAAATGCCTTGACTTTAGATGAGTTAATCAACCAATATAAAACTGGGGACTTTGAGAACAATATATACCACTTTGGGCAGGCAGCGCCAGCAGTTGCATGTTAGATGTAAGTTTAATAATTAAGAGGATGTATACAGCAGCAATTTCTTGGCGATAGATTTGTGAAGCTCTGTCAGTACCTGTACAAATGTGGCATCAATCTCGCCATCCCACGTTGTGAGTATTTTGAAATGACGCTTTTGACTTTTTTATCTTTATCGATCAGTACTCGTTTGATGTGGTGGTGTCTAAGAACCTGATGGTACATATTTGAGCCTGACCAAGTCACAAGCGTACCTGATCTTGATCTCTTCTTCTGTTAAAAAATGTACAACTTCATGCTTTTCAATGAGTTTTTCTGGCCTGTTATGACTTTCTTGGAGATAAATCGTTAGCTGCAAACACTCGATGTTCTGCTTACCCAAATTTTCTTTTTCATGGCTTCCAAATTCTGTATATTCTTGCCTTATTGTTTTTATCAGGTCATTTGTTGCTGAAATTCAAGATTACTTTACCGTTCAAGCTTGCTAACAGTTTAATTATCAATTTGCCAGCAACAGGCTATTCAAAGATCTCAAAACGTTTTCTGCAAAAAACAATGAGAATACATTGATGCTTCTCTGTTCCTGTGAATTTATAAAATGGTATGCTACATTATATGCTACATTACTTGTAGTTTTTTTCCCAATCACGAGTCATTCTATCCAAGTCTTTATGTTCGTCAGTCTAACTTCCAGGTGGGTTTCTGTTCCAGCCTGGGATTTATACAGTAAGCACACCCGGATTGTTGATTAAAGGTTAGATTTTCTAGTATTCTTAATAGAGAGATCGAAATTTTGGTCTTTATTATTCTTAAAACAGTATATGATCGTATTTAAGATTTAGTCTTGTGTAATACTAGACAAAAATAGGAAGAATATCTACACTGATTCGTGTGCTGGGCTGTGGGATGAGAATGGAGACGGAACGAATTATACAGATTATACATGTGACAGACGAAAAGAGTCAGAATAATACATGAATTCGGTATGATGTATTATTTATTTTCTTCACTGATCTTGTGGTAGGAGAGTAATGTTTCATGTTGTTTTACTAAAAGATTTGATGTGTTTCCCTTTTATCATTTCCTATCATTTTAACTTTAGATTCAGTAAAATGGATGACTTTATGAAGAAGATAATTATTGAGTTGGGAACATAACGTTAAATTGAGTTGACTTCATAAATTATATTTTTTTGGTCTTATTCGAATCAAATTGCTTACCAGTTTCCTATATTACGGTCTTCTGATATTTTCTGAGGTATCCATGAGAAACGTGCAATTAATTTAATAGGAAAATGAAACTTGAAATCTTATTACAAGAAAAAAAGAGATCATATTTGGTTTGGAGAAATTAACCGTGTTCTATCCTATATTTGGATGGAAATTTGTCAGGCCCCCAAAGATACAGAAGTCAGCTCTTAAGTTTTGTTTGTTCATGGATATTAATACATGCTCATTGACTAAACAATCTCATCACATTCCACTTTCTTTGACATGATTCTTTCCCACGTAGTTGATATTTTCTGAGTGCAAATATTTTAATTTTGAAATTTTGTTAATGGAGAATCTTGCATGTGAAATTTGATTTTTACAGGTATTCTGAAATTAATGTCTCCTTATGTTCATCAATCTAACTCTATCGAGAACACTGCTTTCTTATTTTCTTTAGAATGTCGGCCAATCGCAGAGAGGCATCCCAGTCATTTTCCCATGTTCTCCTGACTTGTAAAATTTATTTTGGCAGGTGAAATTATGGTACGTTATTATCCGTGTTATTCATCCACCCAAGTTTTTTTAAATGCATCCGGTGCTTGTGCATATGGACTCACATGATCCAACTGTTCTACTGTGTATAACACGGTAGTGTGCTCCGTGGCTCTCCCGCAACCATAATTTTGTAAGTTTTGGCCAAAACTGAATCACCACCAGGGTCATTTGAGGCCCGCATGATCCAATGGTTTTACTGTGCATAGCATGGTACTATGTAGAGTAGCTCTTCCCGCAACCACAGTTTTGGAAGTTTTGGTCATATATATTTGAATCACCACAGGGTCATTTTTTAAGCTTCAAGGAGCCCATGTTTATTGAAATTTAAATTTCAAAAACTACGAAAGGAAATAAGTGAATCGTATCGTGCTCATGCACAAATCTTTCATTACACAATATTTAACAAAGCTTTGAAGATTTTCATGGTTTCGGCTTTGTGACACGGCTTCGCGGCCTGAAACGATGATGATGCATGCTCAGAGGTTGAAAAACTTCACGCCACCTCAAATGGTAATCAAAATATAGCAAAAAAAATGTTTTTCGGTGTAATACTTAAATGATCATCCCTTTCATTGATGAGACTAGGGGTGAGCACTCGATCAGTTCGGTTGGTGAGCGAACCAGATTTTCAATAACCGAATACGTCGGTTTTTAAATAACCGAAATCAAACCGAATTTTTTGCGTTAACTGATTAAAAATCGGTCATTTCAGCCGATTTTTCAAAAAATAATTTGTTTTAAAGAAAAAAATAACTTATTTACTATAATTGAGAATTTATTTCAATCTCATAAATTCGGGATGATTTTTTTTAGAATGTAATACTAAATATATTGTTTTATATTTTAATACAGAGTATTTAAAAACTTCAAAATTTGTTCATGGACGAAAAATGGTCAAGAAAACGGAAAAAATTTTACGTACAATTTTAATGAAATTATAAATTACTCAACTTTCAAGAAAGAAAATATTTATTTTAATGCAAATTAATTCAATTAGGTGGTGAATTCGGTTCAACCGATTTTATGCTAATCCATATTGATGGCCATTTGGAAATCAGGTTGGGGGAGGATCAGAAGCAAGAAAACCTGGAGAAGAATTATAAAGTAGTTTAGATTACAAAACTTGCTATTCTGAATATGTGCTACATCTTCAAGCATCAAGTAACTCAAAACAGGGCACATATTACTAAATGGCCCGAGTCTTCCTCGTTGCATCGATATTACAACATAATATCGATATTAAGAATGACTATCCTGTATTTACAGGATTAAAAAAAGAAGACAATCTTGTATATCCTGGGAAGAAGATAAAAAACACATTCTCTTCTTCTAGGCATTTTCAAGGAGAAAAATAATTTCAGCTGCTCAACATCTAAATCCAGAAAGATGGCATGCAAATCTGCAGCAAACCATCCCCGATATTTTTGGATTGGATTTTCGTGCTAAGATAAATATAATAAACAATACTATCTATTTGCATGTTTTAACAAAGCGAAGAGTTCGACATCATCGAGGGCCGATTCTGCGATGAGCTGAAAAGGAGTTTTGCCTTCTCTGTCAACAGCTTCGGGAGTTGCTCCCCTGCAGAAAAGGAAGTGCCATATTTAGAGTGATTATGAGCTCAAAGCAATCTCAGGTCAAAGCAATCTTCAACCGAGAATACCCCAAATTCCCGTTAGTATCACATGTTAAGTAGTCTTAGTAGATATTAAAAACTAGGAGAAAATAACATTTTCACATAATTAATCCGTGCCCAAATTTCTCACAGCTTAAACCATGATTTAATTGGTTTCTTGAAATTTGCGGTAAGCATGGTTTTTCAAGAAAATGGACTAGCATGAATTAGTATACAATGCAGATAAAAGGCAACACTGCCCTATAACATGACGACCTCAACAAAACAATCCTAAACCAAGATCTTCCAAGGTTCAACCTTCATTTTATGCTAGATCGAAGTTATGCTAAAAGTCAGGTAACACTCAGTTATGAGCACTAGTGTCTGTCATAGTGCTGATTTTGAAATCTGCAAATAACATCACACCTTCGTAAAGTATTATCTATAATGATCATGATATTGATCAGTAACTCAGCAAAAGCTTCTATTTCTGTACATAAAATCAACATGCAACAAGCAGCAGCAGTCATAACCTTAAGTTTTGGAATGAGGGAATTTGTAAACTCAACTACGAAATAATTTTTTGGTTTGCATGGAAACTGCATAGTTAGAAACTAGATTCACTTCAAATTATTGTTTGGTAGATGAGATTATATATACATAGATATAAACACAGCAGAGAACGCAAAGCATGTCACCTGGCGAGCAGCAGTTTTGCGATTCCAATTCTTCCCCTAATAATGCTGTGATGCAGTGGAGTATGACCCCTTAGATCACAAGCATTTATGTTTGCCCCATGCTGCAGGAGCAGTTCTACCATGCCAATATCGGCAGTTTGACAGGCAAGATGAAGCAAGGAACATCCATCAAAAAGATCACCAATGAATCTGTTTTCATCTTCTACTTGTGGTTCTGGAGATCTTGAAGTACCATCATCTACAGCATGAAAATTCTGATCCGGATTCGCATGCTCATGCAATCTCATTACATTAGCTAAAGTTAAAGATGTAAGGGGCGAGGCCTGACCAAGAATTGAATTGACATCTGCTTCCCATGTGACAATAAGGCGGTATACTGCTTTCATGTCATTAGCACGTACACTATCCCACAACAGTTCGGCAACTGAAAGAAGACGCTGGCTGTCCTTTACCTTGTGAATGTAACGTTTTTCTGCATACTGCAATCAAAGAGGCACTATGCTTTTGGTTAGATATGAAACATAAAAATTAATTCGAGAACTATACATAGCCTTCTTATACAACCAACTTCCTTGTTCTGTAATCAATATTTCTGATACCGATGATTAAGATTTCCAGCGAGTTCTTGATCATAGTTAATTTTTAAAAAAATACGGCAACCATG
This sequence comes from Primulina huaijiensis, assembly GCF_012295235.1. Lineage (NCBI taxonomy): Eukaryota > Viridiplantae > Streptophyta > Magnoliopsida > Lamiales > Gesneriaceae > Primulina > Primulina huaijiensis. The sequence goes on along the minus strand of NC_133319.1, from coordinate 1,744,213 downwards.
TTATGTTATCATCGAATCTTACATTGCAAGGATTAACACACAACAAGAAACAAATCAAATATAGTACTACTAGGACTATCTATAATTCTAGGACCATAACATGAAGTTATACTAAGTTCCGCATAACCCAATTGCTAAGAAATCAGTTCTATCAACATATACAAATATTTTTTTCAAATGAAAATTCAACACCATGGATACATTAAATTCAAGCTTAGCTAAAGATTTCAACCATGTAACTTAATCCTTTTTGTCTTCTGCGAACTTAAACAAATTATACATTGCTAGAGAAAACCTTTTTGGTGGCACTGGAGAAAATGGAAGTCCGTGTAAGTATGTTTGCACATGAATGCTTGATAGAAATGTAGAAATTCAACTTTCGTGCACACACTTAAAAGTTGCAGTTATCACAAGAAACAATTGCTGCTAGTATACTGCGACAACTACTAATATCTATTATGGCTGATAGTGTTCATCCTTCCACTCTATTTTAGGATTCACTTACCTTATTGAGAAAAAAGATTGTACTACTTCCTATGTGAAATAATTCCAACGAAGCCGAACAGAACGTTACAAAGTCATTGAAAACAAAGGCAGGAAGTTTGGCATTAAAGACATTTCCACTAAGAAAAGCTTTAAGGTCTTGATCCAAGGGCTGTAGCTTGCTCCATATACATTCCTTGGAAGAAAGTTTGCTCATCGTATAGTTGTTTGTGTCATATCACCATGCCTTCTAAACTGCTTAAATTCCGAAGATATATAGAGATCACCTTATTTACATATGAAGTAATGCTCAAGGATCACTATTCCTAATAGTATTAAAAGCAATGATACAAAAAACTGAATATTAATCAAATGAGGTGACACCTTTGCATGAATGAACTTCTCTTTCACTGATATATGATCGCTCTCCTTTGGTTTGCTATAAAACTTTTTGCGTTTGTCAGATTCAAATGACCTGTGCTATAAAGATCATACTCGTTATAACAAATATGGAGAACATGACAATAATGTTGATTGCAGTATACTTCACCTTCTTGGTATTTCATCTGCCTGGACAGTTCTACTTGCTTGCAACAATCCCTCCCATATTGAGTTGACAAAGACGTTGCCAAGTGCTTGAAACAAAGTAATGATAGAAGGTTCCCAAACTTTGACATCAAGTGTTAAGGATCTTACCTACATTAAAAGTTAGGAAATCCATGAGATGAGTGCATACGTGTCAAATATTTTGTGGCTCATGATTAACATCCTCGGTGAAAATCAAACACTCCGTTGGACTTACACCAACATCAAATAGAAAACAACTGAATTCAAGGACAAATTAGGCACAACAAGGAAGCTACGATCAACTTGCCTTCGATATGTGCACACCAAGATTGCGATGAATGCCGGAGCATTCAATACATATAAGAATGCCAAGATTCAAGGAAGCCCAATCTGGTTCAGGTGCACCACAATCGGCACATTTATCATTTCCAGGCAACTTTTTCAATGCATCGACTGGCTTTTCGTTTTTTAAGCTGCTGGGAATTTGGACTGAACTTTTGGATAATCGTATAATATTTCGTGATGAAAGATCCTTTTCTGATGCATATTCTTCAATGGTCCTCACATCATGTTCAGGACTTCCAATGGAACTGCTTTCACTAACTGGGCTACAACAGAAATGCTGACATACAAATGAATTATGATTACAATAATGAGAATAAAAATAAAAGAAACTGCCCATCCAATCACAATTTGTTTACCCTCTCAGGAGTCTGTGAACTCAGCAAAGAAGTAATAACTCCAGTTATTTTTTCAATCCAATCCATTTGTTCTGCTGCATTTTCTGCCTGTATCAAACAAGAAATTACCAATTATCAGAGCATTATGTCCATGTCCGCCACTTTTGAGTTTTTGTGAAAGAGATAACACTAAAAATTCTATCTGATGCGAGAAAGATAACCTGTAAAGTGTAGTTTTTTGTGGGGGAAATAATCCTGAAGCAAAATCTTAGATCCGACTGCTCTGCATCAACTTTTATTGTTGATGTCAGCAGGTTCACTGTGTGACGTGCAACAGATTTTTCATCATGCACACCACCATGGTAATGAGATGAAAGCCACCGACTCAATAACCCCGAACCAGGTTCTGAGGGAGAACTTCTATGTATGGGAAGTGGACTGTTAGAACCATGAAACTGAGGGCCAAATGATCAAGTTAGCAAAAAGTATCATTAAACTGAAACAGCATGCAGGGCAGAGTGCATTTGTTATTCCATGACTCACAGTTGGCCTGCTCCATTGTTTGCGATAGTAGAATAGACTTCCCCGGCTGTCAAGAACAAAAAATCTTCTCTTCCAATCACCTCTCAAATTGGAGGATCGTTTCGAGAGATATCCTTGTTTAATGGTTTGTACCTACACTATTGAAGTCTTAGTTACAGATATGACATCTCTAAAAGAAATAGGAGTCTAGAAAGAGAATATTAGAAATCTAAGGGCAATATCAGAAAACAACCTTTCCCTCAGAAGCGGACCGCATCACTGCATCTATCATTTTATGGGAGCTTCTGGAAAAAGAATGTATACCATCCATATTAGTGGGACCATAAGGTCCACTAAAAGACCGTCTGTTTTCTTGATCAACCTGTCTTTGGTATTCTCGCATACGATCATTGAGTGCTGCTTGCTCATAGTTAGAATTTTGTCTTGCTTGCTGGGCATAAGCCAATACCTGTAGTATAGTAGCAAGCTAAACAAAGAGCGGGTGCATGTTGAAATGAAAACGTTACATAGAGGAGCAACCAAGAGTCCCACAAATTGCAAAAAAAAAAAAAAAAAATCTTAAATTGTGAACCCTAAATCATATACTTGGATGCCATCTTGGATAACAATTATCTATAAAATGCAAGTCAACTAAAATCCATTTTTCATGGTTTTGAATAACTACATCGATCAACAAATTCCAACCTTGCAAATAACTTAATTGTAAAGGATGAATAATTGCTGCCAAAACCAAAAGGTCGTGTTGTAGTTTAATGGATTATCTTCCCCAAAGAAAAACTTGACGAGGAAGATCTGTACTATACTACTATCTACCATAAAGCCTCTAAACCTGGTTTGAGAAAGGGATTAAATTTCCTTGACCCATCCTCAGTTTTTTGGAAAAACTATCCGCTGGAGTACACATTGTCTTCTGCAGGGAATACACATTGTCTTCTGCAGGGAAAAATAAAATGAATCGTCTAGTAACTAATCATTTGAATCCGAATCCGAATCCGAATCTGAATCTGTGCTAGGTTCCTATTCAGTTATCGTGGTAGGACTATTCATGGTCATACGTATTTTATGTTGCTATCTTCAGTATTTTCTACTGCTAGCTGTTCAATATCAAATTAAGAAATTCCTCCATGCATAGACACTAAAGGAAATCAAGAACTTAAGATAGTCATCGTAGTCTGGAGGGAAGTATTGATGCTTTTTCCTGACAACAATCATCCTTCTTTAATTTTTCCCATAGATTGGGTATATCTATTAAAAATACAATCTCTTTTCAAGGTAAAATTATAATCTACACTAAAAATAAGAAAAGACATAGAGAATGGGGGTACAACTGAAAAATACCGATACAAAAACAAATAAACCTGATTGATATAAGGCTCCATTTGATGCAATAGTTCGTACCCCTAGCACAGAGAGGAACTTCAGAATAAGTAAACAAGAAACAATGCAGAGCATGAGCAATGACAACTTCTCATCATGCCACAAACCTGTTTAAAGTAACGAAGATGAGCATCCATTGTACCACCAACAGCTTCTAAAAATTCAAACCTCTTCTTTGCTTCTACAGCAGAGAGAGCACGGACCTGAATTTGCAAAGGAGAAAGCAGGGTGCTCAAAATCTTCCCCTTTTCCAAATGAATCCTTCAGCATTACTGTGTGACATAGAAATTTTCAAAGTAGATGACTTGGAAGAGATTATCAAACCAGATTGAAGCGTGTTTGTTCAAAAGTTGATCTTGCATTGTGAAGTTCCTGGAAAATCTTGATAAATTAGAATTCAACAGATTATGGTTACCCATGCCAACTATCTGAATAGTTACAGCCACAGAAATGAAGCGCTGCTGAATTAGAAAGGTATTAATGGTTGGATACCTCCTCTAGGGCAGTCGCTATGTCTATCCTTGCACTTTTCCTCAGTGATAAAAACTTTTCACGAACCTGAAACATGACAGGGACGGACATTCCAGCATATTAAGTACCAGTCTATGTCCCAGAAGTGAAACAAAGTAACAAACCGACACAGTATTATTTAATTCTATTTCATAAAGCGAAGTTCATACCATTTCACAATCCAGATATAAAAGGGAAGCAGTTTATGCTGGATTTAATTTCTACTGAGCAAAACAACATCAAAAGGGTACAAGCAAAGAGAGATCCACTATCTTCCTTTGTATGTTTTCTACGAAGGATAAGCAGCTGTTCCTTTTCTTTATTGAGGAATTTTAAATTTAAGTTAATCCTTGAAATCACTCTTATGAAATTTGCCCATGAAATGTTAAATTCGGTGAGAAAAGAAAATACCATAAAATCAATATCAACTCCAAGTCTACAACAAAACAAGACCTTCTGTTATGTAGAATTGTCAAGGTTTAATTTATCTGCCCAATATGCATGTCTCCTATCAACGCAATCAGTCCGAGTCTTCCTTGCTTACTCACCTTTTGATGACAAAGTAAAAAGGCAATAATAGAAGGACTAAGGAATGGAGATGATTTCAATCAGGAAGAGTTTTGGATAAGTGCATGATAGGAGTTCTTCTGTTTTGACGCTAATCTACAGAGCAGTATGCGGTCCCTTCCCAATTTTGCAAATAATAGATCTATGACCCAATGTGCATTTGAGGTAATTCCATTTGGACATTTGAGCTTCTGAGACACCAAAAACACCCCGCAGGTGTTTTTGTCATAAATTTGAGTTACACATTTATCCTACATTTTCAGATCCTTGACATAGTATGATTTTATCTTTAGAACGATTTAGGCCTCCCACACTATCAACTTCATGCTAATCGAGTAACAAAACAAAAAGGATAATTAAAAGACACCAAACATCAGATTCAGAGACTAATCACACTTGAGTTTTAATACAAACTTCAGAAATAAAAACTTGATCCACACCTGGTCATAAATTGCATTGGCTTTGTCAAAGCGCTTGCGGGCTTCCTGTGTGTGATCAAATAACAATTATGTAAGATAAAAATCCCTAGGAATTACACGAGAGGTGGGAAAACTGAAAAAATTGAAGAAATGTTTTAGGGCCGTGATAGAGGTGTAGATGTAGCTAGCAATATCTTCCCAAATTTTGACACCTCTGAAACATTCTAATTGTTCGGCATGAATCTCTAAATTAACATCCTCGTGCTCCGTAGAAAATTTTCTTTTTTCTTCGACAGATGGTCAGCTAAAAGGCCAGGTTAAAAAAGGAAGAGCTACAGATGTAAAGATTTAACCTTGCTGCTAGTTCACCACAGTTGAAGAGTTTTAATGACTTATCCATCAATGAGCATGTATAAAAATATGTGAACAAGTTTTCATATAGAATCATTGTATTTTTATTTCGGATGGCCCGTCATGTTCTTCATCCATAGCTTTTTGCTACACACCATTGTCTGGGATACTAGCCATTCTGAGCTTATGTCTAGTTGTGTATCTCAGCAGAATTTAGTAGTTGCTGGACAATGTACGCTTGCAATCGAACTCACATGACATTAAAAAGAAAATGCCATTAGTATGCTGATGTTTTTCCAGTGATCAATGCTATCCTAAAACCAGGGCCCACCAATAAAATGTAAGAACTAGCAAAACATAAAAAACATGGTAACACAACCTCGATAAAATGTAAGAACCAGGAAAACATAAAACATGTGTCACAAAATTGTGAAATAGGGCATACCTTAACATCTTGAAGATCAACATTAGCAAAGTGCAGAAGTTTGTCATTCAGCACGTGCTCTACCTAGAGGCACAAGTGAAGAATGTCAGTCAGAAGCCACAAAAGAAGTGGTTTCACAAACTTAATATCAAAAAGTGATTTCAGAGCCAAATATCTTGAAAAGAAAAATGAACATAGACAGTATACACACAGAGAACAATGATTACATTAAGGCCCATATGATTTCTATCAACATAGTTACTATTTTTTGGAACTCTCACGCTCACAAATACAAAATGACTAGTATATTTCCACTTATCCATAACATCGATGGGTAACTAGGAGTGACTGTAGGGGACAAGAACCACATTCAAGAAACACTGAAGAACGCTAAAGCCTCTCCAAGAAGTTTACGATCTGGATAATAAAAGGGGAAGTCAAGCATACTAATGACAAAATACACCGCCTACTTCTGATGCATTTCTAGTGATGATATAAAGTATGGTCTGCAGACTACCATAGCTCCAACTCATCATGCCTTCGTCATTCACCAAACATGTAGCCATCCGAAGTACATCACTTCAAGAGATTATTACTCAAACTTGTAGTGGAACATGTAAAACCCCCGCAAATGATTAACGTGGATCATAATTCTAGAAACTCCTCAGGCATTAAAGTTAACATGAGAACATAAAAAAAAAATGGAAAAACATAATATATGAAGGGGATAGAGTTAGTTAAAAGTTAAAACCTGTTGAAGAAATTTCAAGACTAGAATCAGTTCATCCTATGAAGAACTACTGTGGTATCCTAAATTTGATCTGTGATTCTCAATTCCTCAGTGCCTCAAACTTTTTCTTTTTAACCAGATAGCCTGAACTCATCAGCCCCTATCCATGCTCACCAATTATTTAAATATATACACACATATCATATATCTTGAGAAATTGACAGACATATTACTAAATCACCAAGGTATCCAGCTATTGCATTATATTCTTTACCAACAACATGAGCTATAATAATGTAAGAAAGAGAAAGTTTCCACCTGTGACCGAAGAATTTCCTTGTAAGTTCCAATTTCTCTGAGTGCAATTGCAAATTTTTCCATGTCCGGGCCTGAAAATATAAATAGACTTAAACCAGCATCACAAAGACTTGAATTTACAGAATTTATAATAAAGAATACAAGACAATTTTTTATGGCATATTTTCTGGGTAAGATGTCGTGTCATTTGATTTTTGTTACGACTTTCTCATGGTCGAATCTTAGCAGTTCAGAGATGTCCATGCATAGCAACTAAAGTGATCAGAAGGCTTATATATTGTATAAATAAATCTATAGCTTCCAGTTCAGCTTTGGCCGCCCATAAGGCCGCTTATCATGATGCTGAGCCCGACCGAAATCAAAAAACACAACTCAAAAACCTTGACTTCAAAGTTCTCTGAGCACAATATTCATTTATCATTGCTTTCAAGCCATATTATAATTTATAGAATGTGAGCAGAGAAAACCGATTTGTATAAATCTCTACTTTTTATCTCTGTCCCCTGTCCAGCAAGCCAGTCATATCCAGCCACAACATTATTGCTATATATTTCTTCTTCTTAAAGACAAAAATTATTAAATGTACAAGAATGAGAAATAAAAACAACTAGCAAGCCCAACTTTCTCTGTCATTGTCTTATTTTCTCTCTTCTTACTTTGTGGATGAGGAAGAATGGAGAATGGGGTTAGTGGATAAACTTTACTTCCTGATTTCCAGCCATGAGCATGAAAGGATATCTTTATTTAGAAAATTAAAAATATACCTCCAAATGCTACCGATATTGGATCATTATGTCCTCCAGAAAAAGTTTCAAGGGAGCTTGCGAAAGCAATGTCCATATCATATGCTTCTCCAAGTCCATCTCTATGTATCAAATGAAAACAGGACTAGTAACAATACAGGAAAAGTTTTGCAGAACATGTAATTGACAGAAAAAGTTAAATAGAAATGAAGAAAAACTCTCCCTTTTTTTATTGTTATCAGCAAACATTTTCATCTGCCAAAACAAGACAAAGCTATTATCTATTTTCTTCCTCTTCAGTCTTCCCTAAACACTTGCTTTTCCACCTTTTCAAATCACTCAACTTAATCGTTAATTTAAACTAAATTTTTCCTCACTTCTAAAAAATATGCTATTACTAAATCATATTATAAATTTAAATATTAAAATTTTCAACTTAAAATAATGTTATCCAATAATTTTTACATAAATTGGCATGTACGGTAAAAATTCATTTTTCTCAAAACAAAACCAAACATGAATTTTATTCCCCCAAGATTTCCCCCAAATCTCCGAAAAAATAACCAAACAGAACTTCCAAGTTTCATCAATGCTTCATTTTACAAAAAATAAATCATAAAACAGATTAACGAATGCTAAATTTGACAAGATTCCATCACTTAGAAAATGAAGATAACAAGCACGATATACTCGAACCAAAGTTAGCAATGTCCCAGAGTAAATATGTGAAACAGAAAAGAGCAAATCAGACAGGCAAAGAAGGAATGAAGATGTTTAAAATATCAAGTATCAGTTTATCCATCCACCCAGATATTCATAAGTGACACAAAGCTGCATACAATGCATATTTACAAAAACACGGCATAAAAGTCATCCAGAATTCCGCAAGCTTACAAAAATTAGAGCTCAAATGACTGTTTTTGCACAAGATGCTTAACTGCGCTTAATACTGCACATACCATACTTTAAAGATATCATTTAAATAAAATTTGATGCTTAAGCTGAGGACTATAAGTGAGAAATTATCAAAGGCGTGAAAAATGCATAGCTAGTAAGTTACATGTACTTCCGACATCCTTTATGAAACTTAAGACTTCTATCTCGTAATGTCTCAGCAGTGTCTTCCAGCAACTGGATCTGCATGGTCAAACAAGACTATGTGTCCATAAAGTTCAGACATAAATATACATGTGATTTCTGTATGTTAGATTGGGTATTTCAATGATATTATAAGAGATGAACCACTGAAGCTATTGACAAAAGTGCTACAAATAGTCGGAAATATTGCTGATTTTTCATCAATGGCATAACTAATGACATGATTATTATCATGGTACACTTGCACCCAATCAGCTGAAGCCAGGATTAATGACAACTGTCAGGCCCATATCTCCGGATGCATGTCTATAATAGAAACTAGCAATAAATTTTTCCATTAGACACATGAGCGTACATATCAAAAGTAAAAGGCAGTGGGTCTTTTTCGATCTTTGACCGTAGATTCTTAATAAATTTTTTAAGATTTTCACGTTGAAGGAATCTCAAGAAACTGTTTAGAGTTTAATCAAACACTAGCTAACTGTAGATAAGCAATGCAATTCTAGTATCTAATAGAAACTGCCACTAAATTTTTCCACTAGACTAGTTTTCCCCTTTGTTCATTTTCTCCAAATTTGGTCTTGTAACTTAAAGACCCCACGCCAAAATGCCTATTGCCCAATTAAATTTCACTTTTAACATTTTGTAACCAAGTGTATCAAATAAACTCCATTGCTGTAACGCGGGCAACATTCATTCACTACAACCCTGCTCTCTAGTTACAAAGATTTCTACGGGTTACCAAAGTAAATCTGCACAAAGCTATTATTCTTCAAAAATAGGCATGCATATAATTATCAAAAGTAAACAACCCCCTCCAGTTACCTACACAATGTAGAGAGTTAAAACTCTAAAGAGAAGCCTTGAATGTGTGGAAAGTACACTCGATACATATAAAAAGAAAACAAGACAGGAAGATCACCTGTTGCCGAAACATAGGCGAATCATCTAGCCTGGTGAAATACATATTAGTCTCCTGCGCGTGATCCAAAGTAAGACGGCCTATTTTCTGTGATTAATTGATCCCATTAAACCGTTTCAGGGAAAAGACAAAATCCCAGATGATCTTCGAGCAAACTACATGCCCGCAACGCAATCGAGGAACCAGCGATCAAAAGATCATATCACGATGCAAAATCTCGAAGTCAAAACTGTCTGGAAGAAGGAATTCCAGAAAAACTACGAAGAAAATTATTGCACATATTGAAAAGGAGAGAAATAAATGATGGGTTGATTCAGTAGAGGTAAAATGGGAGCGAAAATGGAGGAAGAATTGGGAAAGGGGGACCATATTTTGCGGTATTTCATGGCTGTCACAAAATTGAGAGCTCTTATCAATGTGTTCTCCACTTTTGTGTATATATATATATATTTTATTTTATGGAAGTCGAGGATTTGAAAATATACACCTAATAAACATACAAGAAACATATCAATTTTTTCTTCTAATTTTATTTATATATATATTAATATTATACTTTTATTTTTTGTTTTTGTTATTTTAAACTTCAACAAACATTTTTATTTTTATTTTTTTTATTTCAACAATTCAAATATCAATTTAGTCCTTCCATAATTTGTCAAATTTCACTATATCCATCGATAATGATAAAAAGGACTGTACATACACGCATCGCATGTGAAAATCAACTAGTATAGTTGGAAAAATGTAATATTAATATCATATATTAGTACTTTCAAAAATATAATATTAGTATCATGTAATGATAAAGTTGGAAAAAAAAATCGATATATTTTTTAATTAATATCATCTTCTCAACNTAATATCATATTCTCAACTTTAATAAAATAAAATAGATATATTTGTTAGTTTTAAATAATTTATTACCATGACTTTCGTTTTTGTCTGCCAGAGCGCGCCAATTTCTATTCTTGTTTGTTGGCATGCGCTAGCTTTGTCTGCAATCGTACACAAAAAATTCGAAGTATGTCTGCTTTATAATTTTATTATTGGTCTTCCAAATAATATATATTTTTTCAAATTTGGTAACAAATTTTAAAAAAAAAACATTTTGGAATATAATCAAATGAAATAGACTGGAGAGTGAAAGTTGTGCTTTAATTTTTTTTTATTCCCAATTATATTGTTAATTTAAGAAATTATTTATAAAATTTTATTTGATGATAATTTATTTCATTTGTAATATATTAAAATAATCAAATGTTTAGATCGTAGTATACCTACTTTTTTTTATTTAGTAATTGAAAATGGGGATATGTTAGAAATTGAATAACTCGTCATTATTGGGAGCATTTCCAATCCGAATTATTTATCACGAAAACCAGCTTTTAGTGTTTCCAAGTGAAATGCCTCCGTATTAGTACAGGAAAACTTTAAGTCGATAATAAAGATTCGAATTTCCATAGGAGTAAGCTTCACTACCAATTCTGCGGGATGTACAGGACCTCCTCTTCATTCGTTCAAGAAAATCACGCCCATTAGAGTCTGTATAAAATGTTTTGTTGTTTCCTACAGTTGACTTTATTTGAGTTACTATCTCCTTCCCAATTCCATCTTCAATGGGTATTGGACCAACCTGTGATGCCAGACATTATGGATAGCTTGAACATTAGAAGTTTCAACCGTTTTCATTACGAACAGCTAAAAGAACATATGAATGTTGACTTACCATGAATTCAATCTCAACATGTTCATTTTCCTTGTACACTCTGGTGATCTGCAGACAAGTATGTTAACATTAATCCATGGTAACAACAAAGAAATGAAAAACAGCAGAGTATTTTTGTTTAGTCCCCCCTTTATTCAAGAAGGGTCAAGTCTCCTTTCCCTAATTCCTTACAGGCGACTCGAACAATGCACTGGGATCCATTTTTAAATTTTTACTTGTTTCTTCCAATTAAGCTTTTGCATCACATAATTGAAATTTCTGCATAGTTTCTCGCCGAGATAACTTCAACTTAATAACCATCCAAAAATACTTTTAAGATCCTAAATCGTCGACACACACAGAAAAATTTGTAATGTACGCATCAAAATATACATGACCCTCTTGACTGACTAACATTCAATGGCTCATTAACTCGAACTTTGTTCCACACCTTGAGATATAACTCAAACCCTGAATGAGATGAAGAGAAACCCATGTGGAAGACATATAACAGAGAAACCTGATAGAATAAACTAATGATTCTTGGACTAACCTGAGATGTCTATGAATCGAATATCTGATGAACTTCGTCAAACAGAGGTCCTCGAAAAACTGCAAGTGGAATTTGCAATATAAGATAAACAATTCAGTGTCTAACCAAGAAAATGTTCATCATGCACTGAATGGTTGACTTTGAAGAAAATGTATGTACCTTTCCTTCAGATTGTATTGGAAATGTGCCGTTTGGGTAAAAGATATATGCTCCCGAGGCCTTCCATAAGTAAATGAAATTTTCTATCAATTTCAACAAGTATCACTTTAGGATAGAAAAATAAAGAACATATTGCTAATATTACCTGTGAATCTTTACTCCCATCATTTCTAGCATAATAACTGTATGATTGTTCCAGAGATATGTTCACCTATATCATAAAATATAACTCAAGAACATTTAAAATTTACAGCAAAAGATTGTAAAAAGGAAGACCAGCAGACAGTTCAGGCAAGGTTACATCAACCAGGACAAGCAATAGTCTACAGCAGCATGCATTTGATTTTTTTTATTTCGATTTTTTTATATTAAAAATTTAGATTTTTTTTATATTAAAAATTTTGATTTTAAGTTCATTAATTTGTTATACAATAATATGAAGTTTATGTACAGTTCGTGTCCTCATGTGGGGTCCACACTACGACAAGTAGCAAACTCTATCCTCAAGCCAGATTACATTATCGTATCGAACCCAACAGTCCCTCCACTCTTTTCAGCTCCCGCCAGCAGGAGTCGAACAACAATGGCTTCCTCTGTTTTCTTTGCTCCGCTCCACTACCCACTCCTCAATCCGACCAACAACCGCTCACGCAAGCCCCTCTATAACACTGCCGCAGTCCCGCCGCTTTCTACTGCGGCTGACTTATCAGCCGTGGCGAACACCTTAGACAGCACCACCATTGCCGTTATCGGCGGTGGCTCAGTTGCCGCTCTCGCAGCCGTTCTATCCCTCGCCGATCCGGAGAAGCGGCGGCAAATGCAGGCGGAGGAGGTTGGCGGCGGGGACAAGGAGGTGGTGAGGGAGTACTTCAACAATGATGGGTTCCAGCGTTGGAGGAGAATTTACGGAGAAACCGATGATGTTAACAAGGTGCAGCTTGATATCAGGATTGGGCATTCAAAAACTGTTGAGAATGCAATGAAGATGCTGCTGGACGAGGGGCCGTTGAACGGGGTTACGGTTTGCGACGCTGGGTGTGGAACGGGTTCGATGTCTATTCCGTTGGCGAAGGAAGGAGCCGTTGTGGCAGCGAGTGATATTTCAGCTGCCATGGTTGCTGAGGCTGAGAAATTGGTAGAGTATTTGTAATCTTCTGTGTTCTTTGGGCTAAATTTACTGCTTCTTGGAATATCTTTGGTGGTTCTATGTGTTACTTTTGCATACGTGATACAGAAGAAAAAAATAATGCTTGATTATCTTTGATTTAGAAGCAAATAAAGTCCCAGCTGGAAAAATATTCCACGATCACGAGAACTAACAAGCTTTGATCAAAGAGTTGATATCTATAGTTGGCGAAATGATTTACTGGCTGTTAAAATAGCTGTATTCACCATGTTCCCATTCTTATTGGCCGGAAAAAGGATTTGATTCTAAAGAAAGTTAACTCACTTGGCTTTAATGCAGGCACGAGAAGAGCTTCTACAAGGCAAGGATGATATATCCCCAGGACTCGTATTACCGACTTTTCAGGCCAAGGATTTAGAGAGTTTGGATGGTAAGTATGATACAGTAATCTGCTTAGATGTTTTGATCCACTACCCACAAAGCAAGGCTGATGCAATGATTGCCCACCTTGCTTCCTTGGCCGAGAATCGGTTGATTCTGAGCTTTGCTCCAAAGACATTATATTATAATCTTCTAAAAAGAGTTGGGGAATTGTTCCCCGGGCCTTCCAAGGCAACAAGAGCTTACCTCCATTCCGAGGCTGATGTTGAGCGAGCATTGCAAAAGGTTGGTTGGAGGATAAGAAAAAGAGGTTTGATTACAACACAATTTTACTTTTCGAGGCTTGTTGAGGCTGTTCCTGCATAGTGGTGCTTAAAGAGAGGTTAGGTATGTATAATCATGCCTTGTTCTCTTCCAGGTGGCTGCAATATAGGAATTGCGGAAAAAGTTGTTCTGGAATTATTGCCCAGTTTTTACCATTGATGTTTTTTTTTTACTTCATTTAATGCATATTGTAGATGTGAGTTCTCCAAATGCTACGCTTGGCGAGTTGGAGTTGCTTGTGTGTATTATAGCTCTAATGTTTTTTTCTCAAACAATGCATAACTTTTGTGGATACTCTATTAGTTTTGAGATAAGATCCTTAGAATCGAGTTCTTTGAAATAAGGATTATACCGAGTCTAGATTTTGTATTTCTTAGCACAGTAAGCTGCGTCATAGTCTTGTATCAATTGCTACATTCAGAAATTAGATGAGCTCGTGAGTTTGATCAAACAAATATTAACCATTGGTATCTAAATAAGTTTGGATGGAATTTGTGGACATTATAATATATCAAGCGAAGTAGTTTAGGCATCTTTGGTTTCTTGATGTTGCAACTTGTCTCCAATTTTTTCAAGAGCATCTGTAAGCTTGGTAAGAGCTGCGACTAAAATGTTGTGACAGTCCTTTTGCTGCTCTCTGTCCATTTGACTGATAACCTTTTGCTCTTCTAGCTGTGCATTCAGCAGACTAATATTTTTTTCTAGAGCTTTGATCAATTGGGTTTCCACATTGAAGTTTTGGCAAGCACTAGATGTGTGTCTTCTTCTCTTCGCTCCCTCGTGAAACATTGAACCTTGCCAAAACGGGGTGCCTGGGTGTCTCTTGTTTTCTGTACCTTAACATCAAAATCATTAGGAACGTACATGTCTTGTCCCTGACCATCAAACTTGGGCAGAAAGTAATAGCGAAATGACATTTTTGAAATTTTGTATTAACTATTTCTTAGGTGAAGATGCTTTATACTCTGTCATAATATGCTTGTATTGGAAATGCTAAAGTCCCTTGTCTTTCATGTTTAAAGTCATTATAAACAATATATACGATGCTAACCTGGATTTATGTATGCCTGGTGATATGGTTGATATCTCATCTCTGCGAATAGTACAAAATGTACAAGGTTTCACAATTCATACGGTCATCATTTTTTAATCTTGTTGCAATATATTTATTGACATTCACACGATGTAAGTTTGAACATCTATGGTACCTGAAATGGGGACTGGAGAAGGAATTGTATCTGCTTTATCATCCTCCAGAACGTTTTCCTTTCCTGTGTTTCTCCCAATTTTAAAATCTTGAAGCAAACCATTCTGTGCTGTAGCAGGAGTACCATCGCTCACCTCCGTTTCCGTCTCCTCCTCCTCTTCTTCTGCCTCCACACCATAATTTTCACCTGCACTTGTTGTCACGAGTGCAAGTTGATACGCCGCATTTGTAAATCCCTTTCCATCCAACACATAATATACTTCTTGGTCGAAGAAACCCGGAAGTTTTCTCTCCCTCCTCAAATCACTTTGCATGATCCAATAAGATTCACCTCCATTTCGTACCCGGGACTCCCACGTTTTTATCTTCTTGAAATCACTGGCAAGATTGCTCCACCTCTTTCGGCATTGAACCGCCCCTCTCTTCACTCCATGTTGCATGCAGTATGAAGAAACAAAATCCCATTTTGGTTCAGCCTGCTCAGGCCCTAACTTACGCCCCTTTCTCCCTCTCTCCTCGGCAATCTTCTTCCCTTGTGCTAGCACCATCGTCTCTTGGCGCGTCCATCGGGGATGCCTCGGTGTTTTATTTCTGTCATCACTCCTTTCAAGAGATGGCTGGCCACCTGAGGTGATGTCATTTTCTTGTGTACTGTTTGATCCCAGGGCCATGGATTCTTGCAATTGCCTCTACTTCCTCAAGGATTCAGGTGCTCTGCTCTTAAAGGTGCCCAACGATTAAAAGGGTATAATTCTTCTTTAATATGGGATTGAATTCAATTCAATTCTGACATTATTCAAATATCTTCTTCGGTGATTGACTACTCAATTAAGAGCATTGTCCGAATACCTTTTATCCTTCGACTTATTACTCCATTTTCTGTCCTAGTGATCGACTATCCTAATAAGGGCATAATTTTCTTTAATGCAAATGTTCTCCAAATCATTCTTACACTGTCTTTTGTCAAGTCTTTGTTGCCTTATTTTGCGTGGTATTGATTCTATAATGTACCTTTTGGTATGCATACTTTTTTCATTAATTCGAGGTGGAAAAATCTTTAGATGAAAATTATTACTTTGAAGGATTGATTATAAACAAATTTTTTAAAGGTTTGATAATTTTCAGAGCAACCAATTCATTATGTTATGAGATGATATTTTTTGGTCTTCAAAATATTACCAAAAAAAAAAAGGCATTTGGGAAATATATATATATATATATCTCAGACATATTTAATCCATTATATTTTTTATTATTAGTTTACCCCTTTAAATTATTTTCACCACTCACATTAGAAATCTTACCATATATTCAATTTTGATGTGAAATAATTGATGTATATTAAAAATAACTATGAGAAACTAAACAAAAATTCATATGAAACGGTTTCACAAGTCAATTTTGTTATATAGATATTCTATTTAGGTCACTCATGAAAAATTATTATTATTTATATAAAAATATTATTTTTTATTATAAATATGGACAGAATTAACCCGGACCGTCCTACTCTAAAAAATATTAGTTTTGATTATATAGGGAAAAAATGTACTCATTTAATTTAAGATGTTGAGGGGGCATTTTGCAATTAGTGGAATTAGCCCCAAAAAATAAATCAAAGTTTAAATAAAAAAGTTAGTGGTCCATCGTCTCCAATCCACGTGAATCTTTCCCCGTTTCCCGCGCATAATCTGTGCTCCAGCATTTCCCCTCAAATCAAAGCAATAGAACCCTAAGATTTGATTTCAGTTCTTGAATCGACACAAAGTAACGCGACATAATGGCAAGCGATGTGGAAAGAGAAGAGGAGGAAGATGAATCGGTTAATCAGCTCCTGAGAGATCGATTCCGACTCTGCACCATCTCCATTGCCGAAGCCGAAGGTTTTTACTTTTCGATCACTGTAATTACTTCCATTATCTCTATATTCATGCGCAGATGGAGTCAATTACGACTTATATAAACGTTAGATTCGATGACAGCGTTCTTTTTGTCGGTTTGTTAATGTTGCAGCGAAGAAAAATGGCATGGAAGTTTCTCAACCGATTATGGCCTGCATATCCGATTTAGCCTTCAAATATGCGCGTAATTATTGAGCTATACATCTATGTTTTTTTTTTTTTTTTTTTTTTTTTTTTTTTTTTTTTTTTTTTTTTTTTTTTTTTTTTTTTTTTTTTTTTTTTTTTTTTTTTTTTTTTTTTTTTTTTCGATTTTGCGTCATCGCATTGCGTTCTATTGGTATGGACTATGCACTCATAATAGATTTGTATATCAAACATGTGGAATGATTTATCTGGTGTAATGCAGTATAAACTTGTTTCTTGTAAGTGTTAGTTGGCGCGATTCAATGTTGGGATAAACTGGAATAATTCTTGACATCTGGATGTACGTTCTGTTTTATGGGCTTTGAAAGAATTCCCTGGAGTGGCAGGACAGTATCAGGATTAGTATTACTAGTTTCCACATTTTCCTTGACTGTAATTGACGTCTAAACCGCTAGCGAAAAAATATTGATCGGAAATTGCTTATGACTGTTCAATGATTATGCTGAAGGTTACTCGTCACAGTTGGCCAATTGTTCAAGCTCTTGTCAAAAGTAGCTTAAACCAATGAAGGATTCGCTAGGAGAGTTCAGTGTTTTTATGTAATCCAAGCGCATAATCTATGTGCCTGTTGATGTCAAGAGGTCAAATTTTTTCTCATAAATTGAGTGGAAATTTTGGTTCAGAAGCTAAAGCTTTTCCCAACTTAGATGTCGAAGGATTAGAAGAATGATAAATATTGATACATGTGAATTCCTTTTTATATCTAAGAATCCCTCAGTTGACACAAGGCTATGTTGACATCATAAGTTGATCAAATAAGATCATCAGCTTCATTAATTTATCCAGTAATGTTTAACATCATACTTCTTGAAAAGCAGAACAGTTAGCAAAAGACCTTGAATTATTTGCTCAGCATGGTCCTCGCAAGTCAGTGAACACGAAAGATGTCATTCTTTCTGGTAAGATTCTGATAAGTTATATGAAGTGTTGTGCAATAATATTCAAAATCAACTTTGCAGTTTTACAATATTTTGTATGTGTCCACATTTTTGCTGTGATTGTCCATTAATTTACTCATATAACTACATTGTCTGAAACCATGTATACTTCCATAGCTAGGAACTTGCCAAACTGATGATTTCGATTATATTATTCATGTCTCACCCTCGTTATGATATTTGAAGTTAGTATTCCTGAGATTGCTTACATTTGTTTCAGCACATCGTAATGA
Source organism: Primulina huaijiensis (assembly GCF_012295235.1). Classification (NCBI taxonomy): domain Eukaryota; kingdom Viridiplantae; phylum Streptophyta; class Magnoliopsida; order Lamiales; family Gesneriaceae; genus Primulina; species Primulina huaijiensis. The sequence goes on along the minus strand of NC_133319.1, from coordinate 1,725,747 downwards.
TCATCTTGCTGCCTCCCTAAGGTCCTTTTGCTATGATTTAAAACAAAAGATGCCTCAATCTGAGAAGAAGAGAAGGAAGATCTCGAAAAAGGAGGACAAATCAGCTGCAGAAGTGCTCCATATTGCTGATCCCTAGCTCAAAAATACTGGAACATTGTCCCTAGTCTCAACATTTTCTAGAATATTATACAGCTTAGACATATGTATTCTATTTGAATGTTGTAATGATAATTTGTGAAATGGCGTCTGATTTCAAATATGCAGTGTACTACTAGCGAACCGGTTGTATATTTTTTAAATTTTATAATTTTAAAATAATATAATAAACTTATAGAACATATGCCAAAATGAAAATTTTATTAAATATAACTCAGGAAATATTTTAATAGGTAAATATAAAAATATGAAAAAAAACTATTACTTTTTAATTATTATTATTGACTATTTGAGCTCGTCAAAGTTATTCACTTATGATAAAAAAGAGGCCTGGTTGTAAATTTGATCTCATTTATCGTAAAACCCATTATCAGGCCATATTTGATTTGTTTGTTTTGTCTTAATTTTCTTAAACATGATATATCTTTCTTCAACTTAATAATTTAAGTATGAATTGCTAATTACTAAAAAGTCCCGGTCTCGGGTCGGGTCTTTAGGCCCCCGAGGGTTCGAAAACTGGCTCCCGAAAGAACTTATCACGATTCCCGCCTTCTCCTCCAGTTAGTCGCGTATCAGTCTATCAAATTCACCGCAAGAAAGCGAAGAATCTTTTTCGAAGGAAGAAAATGAGAGGGCTGCCGTTTCTGAAGAAGCCCAAGATCGAAATTGTGAAAACAGAAGATGAAGAAGAAGAAAATGGGGATGGAACAATGGAGGAACGGATTTGGAAAGAACAAGAAATAGCACTAGTAGCCCTTATTGAACACCGTAACAAAGAAGTCGAGCAGCTTCGTGAGCGCGTTGCTTATTACAAGTCCCAGGTTTTTTACTTTCTCGATGTAATTCTTTCAAGAACAATTTTTTATTACTCTTTTGTTAGATACAAGTTTTTTTGGGGGATTCTGAATATTTAAACTTGTGCATGTTTTGGTTTTTCTTGTTGTTTTATTAATGTACGCTGTAAAGCTTATTCATAAACCTTTATTTATGGGAAGTCACCAATCAATGAACTTGATTTACATGGCGACTTTATCATTCAGATTATATGCAGATCCAAAGTACTACTGCCATTTTGTATAATGTGTGAGGAAGTTAAAGATAAGTGCGATGCAGGTGCAGTGATTTCAATATTGAAGATTCTTTTGTTCCTTGAGTAGTGATTGGTACAACATCGTGAAGGACTGACAGTCAAATATCCAACATTTTCAGGATAATGATTGATTGACAAAATGTTGTAGGAAAGTGTGAGCTGTGATCATGTTCTTCCGGATTCAATTATTGGATTATTAGTACATCTAGGGCTATTTGGCTGGCCACCCCTAATCATTGCCCTGATTGGTGCTGTTCTTTAACACATTGAAATTTTGTGGAGTAACTTGACTAAGAGCATTGCAAGATGTTGTTTACAATCATTATAGTATGTTCCAATTTGCATAGTGGGAGATCATTTTTATTTTGATTGTTGAAGTCCAAGTTATGCCTCTTGATACAATGCCCATAAAATTCTCAAAATAATATCTCATTCACTTAACAATATAATAATTGCTATTGTTAGATGCGGTAGGCGGCATGGTTTCTGCAATCACATGGTCAGTACCATTCCATCAATGAGAAACCATTGATTGATGACTTTGTTTTTCGCTGCAGCTTGATGAAGCATTAATGAGGTTGATGGATACACAAACTGAATTGTCTCGTCATCGTGGCCAGGAAATTTCAATGGCCTCAGAAACTTTTAAAAATTGTATTAAAAAGGTAAAAGTAGAAAGTTTAGCGAGTCCTGCCAACGTGAGTGGTGATTCTGCTCAAAACCAGTTTCTGTATAAACCACAGCTGTTTGGTGAGGATTCAATTAAGTCATCCGGAGATGATCATAGCATTGAAGGAAGATCGGCTAGTTTTTTATGTAAAAATGGGGATTCTTCTCGAGGAAAATGTCACTCTAAACCACAGCTTGTGATTCCTTCTGTGAATCCAAGAATGTCGCATTCATTGACCATGAAAAATTCTGGAAATAAAGTTAGTGGAAATTCTGCTGCATTTCCTACTGCATCGATAGCCACTCCAATTAATAGCAATGGAAAGCAAAATGGAGGCAAAGCTCGTAAAACATCTATGCAGCAAGAAAACATGGAATCTCAACCTAATGGAACAAAAAGGAAGCATGGTAATTGCTATGTAACTTCACATATTATGTATCATTCGGTTTATACTCTATTCGATACATGGATTATCAAAAGCAGTTATTCTACCATAACATATGCCAGGTATATGCATAAGGCTACCCTTACGAGGAAAACCAAACAAAAAAATCGAGAATAAACCAGTACATGGATAAACATAATTTACGTGAAAACCTTTCGTGTTTCAAAAGGAAAAATAGCTGCTGCGGCAAAAGAATCTTGTTTGTTAAATTTTACAGTGCTTTTAGAATTTATTCACGCTGTCCCTGGCCGATTGCTTGTAATATTGTTTGACGTATTCTATAAAATTGTTATGTTCTCAAAAGTTCGTAAAATGATGCCACTTGCTTACAAGTTACGACCTCTATCGTTGAGGGTAACAATGTGAAAACATCAAAATCTTCATTATTTGAACTCATGTTTAAGTTTTATGCCTGTTCAAATGAAGCATTTGAGCTTGATTGGTGAGTGGGTTTTATTTAAACTATTTGACTTGCATCCTTGTTTGGTGAAATTCGGATCTGAGCGTGACCTGGTTGTTTTTAAAGCTTCACATTATCGAATGATATCACAGCTAGTAAATAATAATATTCGCGATCATATCTTTGTGAGTACAGAGCAAAAAGAAGATAAAGACTTGATTCCGTTGATAGGAAGCATGGTTTCATCACAAAGATTCCACTGCCAGGCCATTCTTTTATCCAGTCAACACAAAAGAAGGCTGAGAAGCCTTGAGCTTTGTCCGACAAATGATAATTTATTTGTGACCAGGTGATTTGATCTTCCCTGATTTTTCACATGAATAACAAAAATTATAATTGATGGAGATCATGGCCCTCTTGAATTCACTAATACAAACTAGGGTCTAGGATGTGATGTTGGTTGCTCTGTGTGAAAGAAGAAAAAAAAGAATAAGGCAACAAAATAATGCTTTGTGGTTTTATTTTGCTGTTGTGCATAATTTCAGTAGCGTTGCATGTGCCACTCGTTCAGTACTTCACACATTACCTGGAATGCATATTAGTAGCTGTCTTAGCGCATACGTAAGGTTTGAGTCAGAAGGAAAGCATCACTCTTTGTTACAATTCATCTTGTTGGAAAGTTGACAATAGGCAACCGCTCTCTCCACTTCAAAATTAACGATGTTTGCTAAATGTATACATCGAGTTCACTACAAAGTTGAGAGTGTTATTTTTACCAAAATATCTGTTAAGTACACGACAAAATTGAGGATCAAAACTATATGATTTTGAAAGATTAATACTACCGGGATTAAATCTTGAAGTTCAATGTTCTATATTGTACCTATCTTCTTTTAATAGTTTTCTGTTGGCAGCATGGTACAGTTTCCCATCAATCATATACGTTTAATTCTTCTTTTATGTCAAGTATTAATATTATTATTGCACTATAGCACAAAAATAAGCATAAACAGTTGATGAGCTCTGCATCATGTTTCAAGTGCTCTCTTCAATTTTTTTCCGGGGGATTTTTTGTATTTTTCTGGTTCATCTGTCTGATTTGTGTTCGCTATACTATCAAGCTAAAATTCTTGCTCTTTGTCAAACCTAATATAGATTATATATATCTTGTGTAATTTGTTCTACACTTTGGGCAACTGGATAAGTGGATTGACGGACATGGTGGTATGCATGGTATCTCAAGAAAGCTTTGCGCTTTATGGCATGTTTAGTTGTTGTCATATTTGTCTTTGATATTGTATGTTTCATACATGCCTGATTAGGGTAGTATGCTCAATTTTCCTTTTCAGTGTTGCCATGCTTTGTCGATTTTATTGTTTTTCTTAGTCACAAGTGTAATTTTGAATGTTGCATCTAATTAAGAAATCCGACGATATGTATCGGTAAATTATCAGACAGAGAATGCAATTGCATCCATTGCTTTTGACCATGTCTTGATTTGAACATCAGATTATAACTGTTCTTTTACTTTTTAACTTATTACCTCATAAAGATAAGTTATTTACAGACTACCATGCACTGAACAGTACAAGATTTGGTCTTGCCATTTGCATTTTTAAAAAATCTTGTTTACTGTTACTATTGCAGATTGCAATTACATATGACTAAAATCTTTTGGTATTAAACTGCTTCATAACTCTCTTGATGGTATTTCCACTTAATATGTTTGAATGGTTTGCAGCGCATTGGATGGAGTGGTTAATCTGTGGCAAATCCAGGAGAAAGGGTAAGTGTTATTGGAATAAAATTTAGTCACATCAAGATCTCTTTGATCTCATACTTTTGTTCCTCGCTTTATGATGCTTTCAGTATATGCATTTCAATCATAACTTGGATACTAACATATGTTTCAGACTTTGATTGTTTAGCATACATCTTTCCTTTGTAACTTGACAAGTGATGTAGGTTTATAACTTGAATTGAACTCTTAATATAAAAAAGTGCAGTGCTGTTGCCGATCTTGTAAGTACTTCTGAATGTCAATCAAACAAGCAGAGGAGATGGCCAGAAGATATATCTTGGCATCCCCAGGGAAATAGACTTTTTTCGGTTTATACTGCAGACGGTGGAGATTCTCAGATATCAATTCTGAAACTAAATGAAGGAAACAAGGTAAGGATCTCAAGTTGTGGCTATCATCCTGTAATGCTATTATTGTAAACTGTATGTGTTTGCGCATTACTTTAGTGGCAATTTAGTCACAAATTTTTATGCACTTTATTTTTAGTTACCATCTCTGTGAAGTCAACCTCAGTTTCAGTTTTGGTTTTGTAGAGGACACGTGTAAGCTTTCTTGAAGACAAGCCTCACGTTAAAGGCGTAATCAACAGCATAAACTTCATGCAATGGGACAAAACATGCTTCGTTACTGGTGGCAGTGATCATGATGTAGTCCTTTGGACCGAACATGAGAAGGAAGACTCATGGAAACCTAATTCATTACACAGAAGTATCCATACCAGTGCTGTAATGGGAGCTGCTGGCCTGCGGGATAAGAATGTTGTAATGTCTGCTGGTGCAGACAAAAGGATTATTGGATTTGATACGACATCTGGGACAGTTGTTTACAAGCATCAGACTGAAAGCAAATGTATGAGTGTTCTAACTAATCCATGTGACTTCAACCTCTTTATGGTTCAGACAGGGTGAGTTTTCTCCAATCTTGTATCAATAAGCCGTTTTATAATTTTTTTCCCTGCCAAGCATATGGGACTGTATTCCAGGCAAACCGCCTGCCGACTCATTAAAAACCCATCTTGAGATTGTTTGGACTCGCATGGTCATTCAAATTGAGTAACTTGCCAACCTAGGCCAACTTTTTTTTATTACTATCTGAAGTAGTAAACTAAATTTGATGTTTGTGTTTGCAGGACCCCAGGGCAGCAGCTGAAACTATTCGATTTCAGAACCAAGACATTGGAGATCCATAGTTTCGGGTGGAGCCAAGAGAGTAGCGAATCCCAGTCGGCCCTCATTAATCAGGCATGGTCTCCAGATGGTGTATACATAACTTCTGGCTCAGCGGATCCGGTGATTCACATCTTTGACATCAGATACAATGCTCAGAAACCATTGCAGTCACTTCATGCCCATCATAAACGAGTCCTTAAAGCTGTGTGGCACAACACTCTCCCTCTGCTTGTTTCCATTGCTTCTGACTTGAACATTGGATTGCACACATTAATCAAATAATCTTGAACCTGCCTGCCAATTGATGCTGGCATATGCTAGCTTTGAGCATTTAAATCAATTTATACAATCATTTGTAATCCTATTTTTTAAATAAAAAGTTGGTAAAAATTATGCTTATTTTTAACTAATTGAGTGATCACATAACGTATAAAGCAGTTAACATGAAATAAATTGATCGAATGTATGGTTCAAAGAAAAGTCATAAATAATTTAATTTGATATAAAATAAGAAACAATTAATAAATACAATACTTCTGATATTTACATTTTAGATATATTTGACACGTGTGTTGTCCAAGTACATGAATTTTAAGGATTGCCAATGGACCCCTCACCTAATTAATTAATCACGGTTGCCTACCATTCATTACATATGATTTGTCACGTCTAGATGTAAATGTTTATTTTATTATTATTTTTAATCAGATTTTACTGTTTCCCGGGCCGGACCCTTTTATTACACATTATCTTGGGCTAGGAGAGCTTAAATATTTGTACACTTGTTAAGACCAATTAAAATGATATTATTTCCTAAATAGTAAAGACAAACAAGAGGATAATTCAGTCCACTTGTAATAAATTAATATATATGTGTGTGTGTGTGTGTGAAATATCTATATTATGAGTAGGTATCTTGTGAGACAGTCTCACGAATCTTTATCTGTGAGACGAGTCAACCCTACCGAAATTCACAATAAAAAGTAATATTCTTAGCATAAAAAGTAATATTTTTCATGGATGACCCAGATAAGAGATCCATATCACAAAATACGACTTGTGAGACCGTCTCACACAAGTTTTTACCATATATTATATATTCTTAAATGTGAAACTTATTAATAATAAAGTACCCTTATTTTTACATGTAAAACAAAACATAATGAAATATAAAATATAAAAATCTCCTTTATCATTAGCTAAAAAAAGGCAAAAACTTGTGTGAGACGGTCTCACGAATCTTTATCTGTGAGACGAGTCAACCCTACCGAAATTCACAATAAAAAGTAATATTTTTTCATTGATGATCCAGAGAAGAGATCTGTCTCACAAAACACAACATGTAATGAAACTTATTAATGATAAAGTACCCTTATTTTTACATGTAAAACAAAACATAATGAAATATTAAATATAAAAATCCCCTTTATCATTATCTCAAAAAATAGGAAACATGATCTTGGAAGCAGACATGGTGTTGGGGTAATGGACATGAATGTTACACGAATAATGAGGGGATGTATTTAATTGGTCAAATGTTAGTAATAATTGATAGTGACGATAAAGGAAACCTAACTTTAGCAGACACAATCATAAATATACCACTTTTGTCCACAAAAAAAAATAGTAAAAATAGAGTGCGTTCCCCCACGCCTCTCATCAAACTAATCCTTTGCATAAAGCATGCCTTGAAGCGCGGGACTTCCCAACAAACTTCCACCTATCATGCTTCTCAATCCACAATTTTTTTTTACTCTTTTCCCCTAAATTTTACATCCTATCCTAATTATTGGTCGGTTTGAAAATATATACTTTCTAAATTCACATTAGTTGAGTCCAAATTTTATTGGTCTCATATTATTTTAGGAGTATATGTGAAAATGGATATATTTTTCTCGTGCTATATGATATATTATATTTTTATTAAGAAACGTTACAATTTTGGTCTTTTATGTTATTATAACTTTCGAAATTTGGCGATTTTAGTTAATTTTCATTAGGGATATTGTCGCGATATACACATGTCTGCGTCACATCAAGAAAGAACTAAAATTGCAAAACATAATAACATAGAATTCCAAAATCACAATTGTAAATAATTGCGAGCAATCATGTTTCTAATAATTTATGAAGTCAGAAAAATGGAAATTGAATTGGTGAGACTTACTTCAATATACATAGAAAACAAGTACTAATGTAGCATGAATATTCTCACTATCTTGCCAAGTCCCCCAATTTTTCTTGTCAACAAGCCTATTGAGTAACGGACGACTTTATTATATTAATCCTTAATGTTGATTGAATTAAGTCGACTACACTACAAATTAAGATTATATTACATATATGTAGAGAAATTCACATAATGAAATAGTACGTGCGAATGAGATACAAGTTAACAAAATATTGGACTAGAAAATATTGGCCATGTTTCAAGAAAAATAAGGGAAAACAAAGGATCCATACAAATCTAAGCACTTCATTTCTATTTGGTCTTTTCTTCTTTTTTCCAATCTATTTTCTCTACTGGTATCACTCTCCCCCAAAGTGCACAAAAGATGGGCTAAAAAAATGCCCGAGCTGATCAAGAATCCCACAAATCAACAGCACACAATCCCTCAATATTCCAATACTTAACACACAAACTTAAAAACCCTCCCATGCATATATATATACATACATATATGTTGAAAATCCAATCTATTAATTCCTCCAATGGTAAAATCTTGGTGTAGACAAAGGAAATGGAGTAGGGTTTGGGGTGTGGGTGGAATCTATGTTAGTGGGATTGCCATTCTCCGGCGCGGAGGCGAGTCGTCGGCGTTCGCAAGACGGGCACATGGTGAGGGTGGTGGCCATGTAAAAAGGGCTAGAATTAGGAGTCTTGAGAGCTCTCAAATCTTGCAACTCTTTGTGGAGCCTTGTGTTCTCTTCACGCAGAGTCTCACAGCATCTCTTCAAGTACTCGCAATCCACCTCGTTTTGCTTCAACTTGGTCCTGCATACGTGAACACATGTTAATTAGTGCGTGTTTACGTGACATGAAATATTATATGTATACAACGATAAGAGAATATCCACAAACCTCGCTCTTCTGTTCTGAAACCAGACTTCTACCTGTCGAGGCCTCAGATTAAGCTGATTTGCTAGAGCAAGCTTTTGCTTCTGCAACACAAATTAGTTAAGACTTGAAACACTTGATTTAAATGTGTGTATGACAAAACGCAGCCCATTAAAGATGAGTAGTTTTCCAAGAAAAATCCAATCTTTTTTAATTTCTTCCCGTAGCATGTTTGGAGCTGAATTAAGCTTGTATTTTTGTTCTAACACACCGAGTATAGTGACTCACAGGATTGAGAGTGGAGTGTTCTTTAAAGCTTTGTTCGAGGAAAACAGACTGTTGCTTGGAAAGTCTCAGTTTTTTTCTTGTGTTGCCATCATCGTCATCACTTGCTCTAAACGATTCTCTCTCGTTTCCCGTGGCTTCAAATTCTCTCTTGTTACCAAAATCCATCTGGAACAGTGACCCCTCGCTGTTCGCCGTCGAGGCTTCCTCCGCGGACGCCGGTAGTCTGTTCACGTCCAACCGCCTCGCCGCCGGTGGCCCTTTATTCCTCGACGAATCATTTTCGGAACTCCCTGGAGAAACCCACAAAGAAATATGTATTCTAAACGAAAATAAATATTTCTCATCACGAAAAATAAAAATATTCATGAGTACTGTACAGTAATCACATAAAAACCATTAATCACCAGTAACAGATTTCATCCATATATCAGACAAGTTATTAAAATACCATTATCAGAAGACCAAGGCAAGGATTGATCAATATGCGATGAAATCTGGCGAGGAACTGGAGAAAATGGGAGAAGATTAAGCTGAAGCGATGTTTCCCCTTGATCACCATCACTACCAGTACCAACTCCTGATGATGTATGATCGTCATCTTCTTTTTCAACATTTTCTTCATCAGTTTCTCGAGTTTTCTCCATTTCTTGATTGAGGCTCAAATCCATTCCCAGGTTCAATCCACTACTTTTCTTGATTTTGGTGAATCTCCTCGCCTCTTGAGTGCTGTTTTCGTTCAAGAACTTCATGGGTTCTGATGCATCTCCTAAGCGCAAGCCTAATTCCATAGCTGATCATAACACAAATTAGAGAGAGTTGGGTTAAGGAGATGAAGAGAAGGAAAAGGTTTTTGGATTGAATGAGTGGAAAGAGTCTTTATAGAGAATTTATCAATCTATGAAATTTCTTGCATTATTTAATTTGGTTATTTAATGACAAAGAAATACAGGACAAGGAGCAAGAGTATAACAACTTGTTCCCTTTTCAAATTAATTGTTTTTACTATTTTATTCAATTTATATTGACTATATTTCTAGCTAATTCAAAACATAATTTGATATTTTTCAAATTGAAATAAAAAATTGATATGAAACGGTATCATCAGTCAATTTGTGATTCAGATATTCTATATGGATTACTCATTAAAAAATATTACTTTCTATTATAAATATGGACAGAGTTGATACGTCTCACGAATAAAGATCCGCGAAAACGTCTCAGAAAAGACTTAATCATATATAAAATATGATATATAAATGAAAAAAATCAGTTAAAACATAATAGAAAATAGAAAAATATACCCTTTTTGCTTTTTATATTTAAAAGTTACTTCATATAATTGTATTTCTCAGTAATGATGATATGCCTTTCACTTTTGCTCCTTTTTAAGGTTTTGGTGTGTGAATTATGGAGAATTAAGAATAATAATAGCGATGATTAGTATAATGAGGTTGTTTGACCGACATACTTATGTTGACAAAGAGCACACGTGAAAGTCTCCCATTTTTATGTGGTCATGCCAAGATTTTGGGGCCAGAGGGACCATTATTAAATTCCATTAAAATCTCTCAAGAAATTTATTTCATTTTATGTACTTTATTTATTAGTATATATATATGTATGAGAATATGGCAGCCAAAAAATATATTTGGATAGTTGTGTAAAACAAGAGTCAAATAATATAACAATTATTAAAAAAATTATTTCTCTTGTGAAACGACATATCTTTATTCGTGATACGGATCAACCATGCTTATATTTATAATAAAAGTAATATTTTTTTGTATAAAAGCAATACTTTTTCATGTGTGACTCAAATAAAATATCATCTCACAAAATTTACACCAGTTTTGTGTAAATATATTGAAGAAAGTTGCAAAATTCAAAAAGAATATTCACTGTCTTGCCCACCGTGATTCATGCTTTATTGCATATCATTCACTCTCTAAATTATTATTCTAAAAATAAAAAAATAAATTAGTACTTTTTTTTTTTGCAATTAATATTTATAATAATTCCAAAAGCATGACATACATTGAATTACCCTTAAAAAAAAAAGAGGAAAAATAATAAATAAAGAAAGTAGATTTAGGGATGCTTTATAATTTTTTTTAATATTTTCAATTATTCGACCACCAAAATTAAAAAGAGAACCACAGATAATCAAATAATATAGTTTTTCTAAAAAATGTTTAGAGGGCGATCATTTTCATATTCTTTCTATTTTTCAAGAGTATTATATTCGAATCAGTCAAATTAATTTCTTCAAAAATTACTAATAAAATTTTTTTTTTTAGGAGCAAGACTTTTTTTATTTCGTTAAAATAAAATCTTAGACTGCAGTTTTAATAATTATAAAAAGGGTTTATACATTATGTTCTTAATTATTAAAATTGGTATAATTGGACGAAAGTCCAAAGTGCTGTCATCTTGTAGGAATATGCAATAACTGTAGCAGAGATCGTTTGCTTTAATTTTATTTTTATGAGTCTTTGTCACACAATCCATGGCCGTTGGACACCAAATCCAAAAACCGCAGTCAGTCAAAATAAATTAATCAACTCGAAAACTTCGGGGTTTTTCTTCAGAATTTTGCTTACAAATTGTTTGGGTTTTATGGTTGACAAAAGTCTATGTTATGTTGGGTTGGATTCAGGTTAGATCTGCTTCGTATGGCCTAAACGTACTAGCCTGACCTTTCTCAACAATAAATATCTGCGGAAAAATTTATTATTCATTCATGTTTAGGTTCGAATATGTTGCTGTATGTCAAGAAAACAGGATTGCACGCGTAATTATGCAGGGGACATATTGATAAATAATTTGGGAGTTATATGTATGTACTTCAACACTCTTCCACCATTGAGCTAGTTTTTGGAGTTGCGTTAAGTCAAAGTTTCAATCTTAACATGATAACAGAGCCATGTTCCACCGTCATGTGTTGGACTGCCTATAGTTAGACCACTCGTTTTGCCCATAATTGGGTCATTTGTAAACTTCACGTTCTAGATGTTCATTACTGGGCGTGAGGGAGTGTGTTAGTTGTCTCACATCGGTTAGATAAATAACTTGAGAGTTGCATATATGGACTTGAACAATCCTCCCACTTGAGCTAGTTTTTGGGTTGAGTTAGATGCAAGTTCCAATATTAACCCATATTAATAAATTTTACCAAGAAATAGTATGATCTCCTTTTGTTTCAACTATTTTCTAGTTCTATGATCTTCTCCTTTACAAGATGAAGCAGATGAAAATGAATGGAAGCAAATAACACCACCTCTCACTCCACCATTGCACCAATACCAATCCTAATCCGCCTGAGCGCCTCCGCAACAGGAACGTCATCCAAACCACGCCGCTGCCTAACACTCTCCACCCTCCTGGCTTTGGGTCTCGGTGGCGTCTTTGGACCGGATTCCAACTCGCATGCAACATCCCCATTCCCATACACCGGAATCACTGAGCTGTCCGACATCTCTCCCTCGCAAACCGGGCATCCCTTAGACGTCGAATCCACGTAATTCATGTGATAAAAGCAAGCCCAGCAAAACAAGTGTCCGCAACAAGTCACCACAGGAATCCTCGCCGTCTCCGAGCATACATTGCAGTCACAGAAACATCCTTCCTCCTCAGACACGACGACAACGTTGTTAACCTCGCCATCCATCTCCAACGCCTTAGCCACCAAATGAGAACTATCACTTTTCCAACGTTTCCCCCTCTCGGTCATATCATTATTGCTTGGTTGGAGCTCATGCCGGCGCCGTTTAATTGCACGACCTGTAACAGTGTGTTTGGCAACCAAGATTTGAGAGTATTTCATGGGATTTGGATTTCAAAATCCTATTTTTACTGTTTGGCAAGGTGATTCAAAAAAAGAATTCGGATTTGTTTAGAATTTTATGGGATTTCATGAGATTTCAATAAGTATATCCAAATCCCATCAAATTTGATAAGATTTGGTGGGATTTGGATTTTAAAAACAGACAATTACTTTTTTATCCAAATCCCATCAAATTTAATGAGATTTATAAGGGTAACTTAGTAAAATTTTAAAATTCCAAATTCGAATTCCTTTTTCTCCCAACAAGAAATGGATTTGTAAATACCATTTTTAAATTCTAAACCAAGCACCAAATGGAATTTCAAATACTTGAATTTACAAATCCAATTCCAAATCCAATTCCAAATTCAAATCCAAATCCATATTTACAAAAAACCAAACACACTGTAACAGATTCGAGAAAACGAATTCTAACGCCTATTTCGCCACTACAAGTTTCCGGTTCATTCGACGACGACCCCGTACTCGGAACCTTGAGCAATGGTGAACCCGACGACTGTCGGTTCAGATTAAGATCCATGACATCGTCACTCATCATCGCATCGACAGGAAAATCCTTGTGTTTCCTATCAAGAATCCTGCTTTGATTGGCAAAAGAAATAACCCAACAACCAGTAATCGAAATTGAACACTAATTAAATCAACAAGATCAGGGTTCATAAAACCAGAAATCAAACAAGGAAATCAAAATGACGATGAAAATTACATAACCACGTACAATTTCCTCGCCGTTTGGTGACTGAATTGGAGAATTTCAATAAAGTCTCTTTCCGAGAGAAATTATGCGGGAGGCGGTCACTAATTGCATTTATACCCTTTTTAATTGGATAGGATGGAAATTGCACATATACGTTTGACTTTTCTAAAAAAAATATTATTTTTTGGAAACTTTATATATATATATATATAATACAATATTCTGTGAGACGGATCAATTCTACCGATATTCACAATAAAAAGTAATACTCTCAGCATAAAAAGTAATAATTTTTCATGGATGACCCAAATATGAGACTAGTCTCACAAATACGACCCGTGAGATCGTCTCAGACAAATTTTTACCTTCTTTGTGGATTTCAACAAAGTCTTAGGGAAATTTTCGAGTAAGTTTTTGTAATCATCTGCGGACAAAAATATTCAATATTAATGCCAAACTTCTATTGCTATTAGAAGTTGGATTTAACAGCTATTGTTGTTTAATGGATCAAACTTATAAATAACAATGATTTAGAAAATAAGCCTTTGTTTTATATATGGCAAAAACTTACGTGAGACGGTCCCACAGGTCGTATTTTGTGAGACAAATCTCTTATTTGGGTTATCCATGAAAAAATATTACTTTTTATGCTAAGAATATTACTTTTTATTGTGAATATCAGTAAGATTGACCTGTCTCACAGATAAAGATTCGTGAGATCGTCTCATAAGAAACCTATTCTTTATATATAATAAGTAGAGTAATTCCTCAAACCTAGCTATTGTTTACGAGGACTAATTTTGAAATTTCTCTTGTTTTTCCTCCAAAGTTTTCAACTACACGTGGCTTCAAATAAATATTTTTTGTTGAGAAAATAAAAAAAAACTCAATAACCAATCTTATTGTCAGCTGCATCAATATAAAATCTGTCTTATAAAATTGACTTATTATTTGATTTTAGACAAAAATTTGTGTGAGATGGTCTCACGAGCGTATTTTATGAGACAGATCTCTTGTTTATTTGGATCATCCATGAAAAAATATTACTTTTTATGCTAAGAGTATTACTTTTTATTGTAAATATCGATAGGTTAATCCGTCTCACAGATAAAGATTCGTGATATCATCTCATAATAGACATACTCTTGATTTTATTAGCTATTATATATTGTTAATTGGTTGGATTGGATTAAAGTACAACTTATCTTTTGAAAATGAATGATATTTTAGGTAAGTACAAAATTATATCACGATTCCAAATAATTATTTAGGGTGTTCAAATACTATATATAATAATTAATGATTAATGCGTATCAACCAAATTGTCAATAAATAATAAATGGCTTTTTAAGTACCATATCATTACATTTATTTTATTCTATTTCTCGTTCTCTTAACATTTAAAATATGACATTTTTAATTGTTTTTTGTGGTGCCATGTCACAATATATATATACATATGTATATTTTGATTACATGCGAACCGACAACCACTATTTTTCGGTACACAGTAGGTAAATCTTCGGATTAATACAATAACATGCAAATCACGTTAGTCACGTAAATTATACTGGATAAGTTCTGTATGACAAGCTCATCCTAGAAGTTATTGATAGGGATAACTGAACTCCTGAACTTTGATCAAATATTCACTTATTCCACTAATTCGAATGAAAAATAATTCTATATTGATGTTATTATTGGTTTATTTTGTTGATTTTATGATTTCAAATTGTAAATTTTTTTAAATTAAAACTTTTACAAACACAAATCAATATTAACTAGAGTAGTACACCTCTTATCTATTTTATAATTTTAATAATAATAATATTATTATTATTACAATTTACTTTATATGGATGTAAGTCACTATGCACTTTTTTTAAAGCAATACAAATGTAATATTTAATATTATAGTATAAATATAAAATATGAATTAAGTTGATTAAAAAATTTATAAAGC
Source organism: Primulina huaijiensis (assembly GCF_012295235.1). NCBI lineage: Eukaryota > Viridiplantae > Streptophyta > Magnoliopsida > Lamiales > Gesneriaceae > Primulina > Primulina huaijiensis. The sequence continues at coordinate 1,710,166 of NC_133319.1, read as the reverse complement.
GTACGAATGTTAGCGTCAGCTGTTTGGAAAAGCGCCGTTATCATCTGAGAACACTGAAATTACGAATCTAAGATCGTGTTTTTGCGCTCTTTAATCATCGGAAGAGGAATGACGGAAAACGGTAGAACAACGCCGCCGGAGGTCGCCGCCGACACCCAGCTGTTTGGGTTGCTCTCCAATCTTCTTCAGCAGGTGCATCAATCCAAAAAATATGTGGAACTTGTTTGCGCATATATCTATGTGTGTGTGTGCTTTTGCCTTTCCGTTTCGCTTTTAGGTCTCCAATTAAGGATGCTTAACGATAATTGGACTAGATTGGATTATCGATCGGGGACATCATTTTGATAAATTTTGTTGTTGTAGCTGCGGGATCTGCTTTATTTTCTCAACTCAACAATATGTTGGCTTTTACATGGTGATTTATATTTGGATTTTGGTATGCACGAAATTACTTTTGAGTTTTACTCTGTATTGTATTTATCTCTCTTTTTTTTTTTTTTTACCACTTATAACCTTTTGTAGGTTATTTCCTTCGAATTCCATTATTATTGTATTCATGATACAAAGAGTCTGATTTTTAGGAGACATTGCTTCTAATTTGTACCATCGATCAGATTTAATGATAATCTTCTGTTAAAACTAGAGAAAACCTAACTCAGGTGATTTACACCAAGTTGACTGCAGTGTACAGAGAAAGCTGATGCATATGAATTATTTTTTTTTTCTTTTTGTGTGCGTGGGGGGGTGTCATGTTGTGATTACAATTTCCCAATTTGGCATTAAAGGGTAGAGCAGATTTATTGTTACAAGGATTGGGGCTTCCACATCTGTCTGATGATGCCGTGTCCCTAGAGAGGCTCTTTAAGATACGAGACTCGTGCCAAACACGCAGTCAATGTAACTGGTATCGTCGCATTACATATTACAGAAAATTTGAAATGATGAAAGTTGTAGTTGTCTTCCATGCATGTCATGTGATGCAAGCTTAGTTTATGGATCTGGTTTGCAAAATAAAATTGAAATTAGTTTTACGGCTTCTTGAACTTGCCAAGGAACTGGTTTATGCATAGGATAGGTCCATCATGCTTATATGTTAAAGAAGAAGAACACGATCAAAAAATGGATGTTGAATTCGAAATATCCTAAAATTAATGCATACGTTACTACAGTTTATAAAATTGATGCATATAGCTTTGAATGTCTGTAGATGGATACGCTTACACAAGTACAGTACAGTCAAGATGAGTACAGTGCAAATTAGTTTGATGCCTGTAGCTTTCACTACCTTCTTTGAAGGAGTGCTATGCTCAAACCAAAAGGAACCAGTGTCTATGTGCAATTCATTTGCATATCATCTTATGTGGTGCCATATTTGATGTTGATTGTAAATTGATTCCTGCTCAGCCTCAGTAAATGTGAAATTAATTAAAATGCGTTAAATATAATCCATATAGGACCTCATCTCGAAATGTTTGGGTCTATCAAATGATCAATCATATGTATTGTGCGCTGTTTGTAATTAAAAACTTTCATCAATCTCCGATTAACTTAGGTCAGTTTCCGTTAGTCCCTCTCTTTCTCGTAGAATCTATATTTTCACATCTCACATGTTCTTTTCTCTTATATATGTATGCTAATGTTTAATTCGGTCATTTTTCATATCCACCTCAATCTTTTCTAGGTAGAATCATTAACCAATCAAGAAGAAGTCGAGCTGCGTGCCAAGATCGAATCCCTGGGATTGGAGATAAGGAAAGTTCCTCCCAAATCAGCTCAACATCTTAATGAGGTAGTTCAAGATCAGTTGCAGAATTCTTTTGTGCGTGTAACATTCTGTGATACATGATAAGTCGTGATTCAATCTGGGATTACATCTTGTCCATTCAGATGGAGATAGCAGAGGAGTTGGACAAATTATCAGCGAAACTAGACGATGTGGATGAGATGATATCCTCAGCAATGGCTTCAGACCCACAAGTTAAGAATCTCTTAAGCAGCACAGCCGATGTTTGGATTCCGGTTATTACTGCAACATCTGATGAAAGGCGTAATTTTACTTCCATGGCCGGAGAGGAAAACAGTAGCGAAGACCAAGGGAAAGGTTCTGCCTAGCAATTGATCATATGGCAATGGATTAATTCCTCCCTTGCATGTTATGTCAAGGATGATACTCATACTGAAATGTCGAATTTCATAAATTACTTTTGATATTGAATTGGTTAAACTGAGAGTTCAAGTGTATTTTAAAGTTTTATATGATTATGCGAACATAATAAACGATGTGAAGATTGCGTAATAACATTCTTTCGTACTTTTTTTTTAAACCTATTTGGGAACCTAAATAAGTTTCTTGGAGCCTAACAAGCGGAATTAAATTTGGACTTGAGTCTTCAAGTTTTTCCCCCCATTTTACGGTATTTTCTGTTTGGGGTACGTCCAGAGAGTTTTAAGCGGTAGAGATCATTTAAGTTGCAACACATGAAAAGTTGCGTACCATGCGTTTAAAAGTTAAACATATCGAGGAAGCAAAATTATAATAATTTAAGAATTTTTGGATGGAAGGAAGATTCCAGCGCTAGGACAGCTTTCAATGCATAATTTCGAGAATACATATATCCAAGTCGATACGAGGATGTATCCCTTCCGATATGCTGAAATAGTATGCAGACGCACGAGTATATTGACTCTTTGCGCCACCGGCTGAATCAGGAAACCTGGTGTATTAAATGTGGAATTGGCCTGTTTTTGTACTAAGCAAATTGAAATTTTCATGCATTCGATGGCATTCAAAATTTGGGTAGATTCTACTTCCCAAATCAACAATCTAACGAGAAAAAACTTGTTACATTTCCGATATTAAATTTGCTTTTCCCAAGCTTTATTATTAAAATTGTTGTGATTCCGCCTAGTCTTGTGAAACTCGGTGAAACTTCAAGCAGAAGCCGCTTTCTTGCAGTAACTTTCAATCCATTCCATTGTCACACTCTTCGGCCTCTCGAGGGGCAATCCCAGGGCTCGATCCCATATAAGCTAAACGACATAAAACAGTAACAAAAACAAATCTAAATTTCATTTTCACATGGAAAATAAAGGATACTAATAAGAACAAGCCTGTATGAACACAACCTGAGCACAAATGCCAATAGCTCTTGACACACCAAAGAGAACAGTGTAATATCTGTCGAATAATAGAAAGATTGTTAAACGCATAATCCGTCTTTTTTTTCCCCTTGGGGTAGTTATTAAAACGGAAGGAAGGAGATCTATTCTTTACTGGTGATAATGACATTTGTACCTTGCTTCCGTTAGGCCATAATGATTAAGCAACACTCCACTGTGGGCGTCTACATTGGGCCAAGGATTTTTAACCTACAAGAGTCGGATGAGGGAGAGGAGAATATCAGAACAATGCCAGCATGAGAGGCTCAGAGGTTCGTTATGAGTATGGTTCAACCAGATAATTCAAGCACGAAAAAACTATTCCAGAGTTAAATCTAGTATTAAACATAAATACAGTCATTTTGCCGCAGTGGAAGATGGAACAGAGATTATGTTTTCAAAACCACATCCGCAAGATGAATGTGTAAACAGGAGATTGGCTTACTTTTGTAATGAAAGTGAAAAGTAGAAAAAAAATCTGTTTTCACAATTCAGCATGTTGCAACTTCCACTACCGAACCTAATTTTGATATTGTAGTCCATTCAAGTTGGAACTCTACTCCATCCTCTCTAATTAATTTGACTTCTAATCTATTTTGAGGTTATATAGAGAAACTCAAGCATACGCCCAGATGGTTATCACTCTTGGCTTGCATACAAGAAATTTCATATTGTAGAATAGTCACCACTTACCTTGCCTAGCTCCAACAATATAGGGGGCACTACTTCATAAAGATGTGAAACCTACATGTAGAGTAAATGAAGGAAAACAATTACACACAAGAACGAACAAGTTCGAGCCTCAAAAGATTACAAGTTTTTAAGGCTAAATGTAAACCAGTTTAAATAGTGGATCATCAGGCAAGTGCTTCAGGGCAAATTCTCTCTGGCATGTGTATCTTGGATCTGTCTTGCGCAGAACTCCGTGGCCAAACCCAGGAACAACCTTCAATATAAATTATCAATATCAGATGAGAATTTCACATTAAAGATATTAAAATTAAGAGATTGAAGCTTTTCCATCATTCCTATATTCTTGGCTCTCCAGCTCACTGCTCCCCTCCACCCAAATAAAGGAGAAAATACAAAAGAAAGAAAAGCTAAAGAAATGATAAACAAAATAAGTATGGCAGATATGATGAAATTCGAAAACAGAACTTAGTACTGAGGTACAAAGACAAATGAAATTCTTAAATAGTGAGGAACATAGACACTGTACATGGGCACATATGTTTCAGTGTGTGTCTGAAACTAAGACACAAGACTCCTTTGGTTTACAAGACTATTTGACCAGCTTTAACGATTGTTTCAATTTTGGGTTAGTATATCATGTCGCTTTTAATCCAGATGACATGAGATAAGGTTTGTATATTGTATTTCGCTTCCCCCAAACACAAAGAAAGTTATTATAGGAGTCCAAATGAAGTCATATTTTATCTTGGAAAGTTCAAGTTCATCACTGATAAAGCTAATAATGGAGATTCCGCTATTAATTCATAAATAAGATCACCTGAGCTTCAACTATTTTCGAGCTAAAGTGGCAAGGTAAAGAAAATAGCATGTCTACAGATAGGAAACCGTAGCTATTTTTTACTCAAGTAAACAACAATGACGAATGAAAAGAAATTCGAGATAAAACGGATCTACATTTAGTGATAATTTAATTATAAAATACGATACAAAGCAAATTGAGACAAACAGGAAGCCTGCTAGCAGCACGCACACGTTCACACAAAACAAGATTAACAATTTCAAGAATATTCACATACTACCTTGCCACTGTTCAAAGTTTTCCATACATAGTCTTTCAAATTTTCCTTGCTAACATTCTCCCCACACTCGTCTACCACTAATTTAATCCACAGTAAGACCTCCTGCAAAACCAAAGAGAGTAGCGAATGGGATATTAGAATGTCTGTTTGCTATCAGAAAAAAGGAGTTCACAATATATAAATTTTTTAAGAAATGCAATAAAGAAGAAAGAAGCCAAGAAAACACATATAGAAATTGATTACTCATCCAGTGCAATAGCCAGATCAAAATGCTCAGTAAGCAGACATTAAGGGGTACTAATCTAACACATGTAATGCAATACCATATGCTTGAAAGACAATTAATACATACACTATCAGAACGTGCAAAGAGAACATGGGAGAAATTGAAAACACAACCTATTCCCGTAGAGATTTTCAAATACTATTTATGGTCATTTTAATTCTCTCTTTTCTTCATTGGCCTTCTATGAAATAACGCTCCCGACCTTGAACTTTTGTGTATTTCATGGGATATGGACATGGATTATGGCATCTAATTTTCATCAAAAATCTTGAAGTGACAAAGGCTAAAATTCAGTTGGACAAATCAGTTTCATAATATTAAATCAATTTGATGGTCAAATAGCAAGCATAAATATTTTTAGAAGTTTCTTTTTTCAGAATTATCACAAGAAGAAATTAAAATTGAAGTGCATAGACCACTTCACTGTCATAAATGACAATTAAGCAATACCTGCTGACCCCCACAAAAAGATAAGATACACATGGGGACAGAAACATTTTAACACCTGATTAGCCAAGCCATGAAGTGGACCAGCTAGACCATTTAATGCAGCAGCAAATGACAGATATGGATCCGAGAGGGCACTCGCAACCTGACGATGATGAGATAATTTATCGAGCAGTAAACAAAAAGCAATGGAACAAAGGTAAATTGCACAAAATTTAATTCCTAAATGTCAGAAAAGATAAAAAAAATATCAGGTGTTTGTTAAAAATCATTTACATATGAATCATTGAAAGAGAAAACCACTTACTAGATGACCGGTATGGGCACTAACATTACCACCTTCGTGATCACTGAACAAATAGCACAGATATGGTTGTATGTAAGCCGATTCAGAATCAGTAGGCAAAAATGCATGTCAGGGTATAAATTACTCAACACACCTATGAATGGTGACATAAAGCCTCATAAGCTCTAGCATGGACGGATCCTCAAAGCCCAACATGTGGGCGAAATTTCCACCATAGTCAAGGGAGTCATCCATTGGTATAACTTCACCATTCTTATACATCCTTCACAATTTCAAACAACATTTACATGAAAATGATGCATAAATATAATTAGCCAGCAATATTAATAAGATGACTATCAATATTTACAGATACAGATATGCATGCAATTGCAATAATTATCGAGTTCAATCACCCAAGGTTAAATTCCAACTATCAAACCTGCGGTAGACATATGAAGCTACAATGGGAACTTGAGCAATCAAACTAAGGGAGTCTTCATATGTTGGTTCCCAATACCTGAAGGCCAAACGAGCAGCATCAGAATACAAAATGGAGCTAAAATCAAAACACAATCTTAGGAAAAAAACTCACAAATCAGAACAGAAAATCTTTGGAAAAACTCACTTAGATTTGTGGATCCCTTTCTCATATGCCTTCTGAAATTCACTTTGAACCTTCATGAAACATGTGAAAGTGAATTTTCAGTCACTGAATTTTTAAATAAGAACAAGAATCATGATATGTTTCCATAAATTAATACTACAGAATAAAGAAACATAATCATATAATCTCTTGAACACAAAGAAGAAATGATTTAAAACACATCATATAGAAAAAGCCCAAGAAAAACTATTTCATTGGCAATCATTTTCGACCGTCTTGCCAAAGCGTATATTAACTAATAGGCTATTCCATCACCTGAAACTAGTTGCCCAGATAGCTAGCACAAAAACCAGCCCAATCATAAGTATTACCAAAGAATATGTTGAGCTCATAACTGTGAGAAACCAAATCCCGACAACCTTCCTTCCCTCATCAAATCATTTTACTAAGATCACAGGAATGACAAAAGTTAAGCCACTAAGTCTACGAGCCAAGCCATCTTATTAACGGAAGAAGAAACTATCAGCACTTGATCAAAAATTAAATTTATCCAAGAAATCACTGAAATGCTTTTTGTACTCATACGACACAACAAAAAAGGAATTATGTATCATACATATCCGAGTGTCTTATTACTCCCACAAGAAAACTTCAGACCAGCTATATTACCACAAATCTGCTTCTTTTCTTTTGCTCTCTTAGTTTAGCACTATTATTAGTATTACCAAATAAATCCAAAATCAAACCACCTGAAGAGCCATGACACCAGTTGTGAACTGAGTCATCGGATGAGAAGTAACGGGTAAGGCATCAATTGTTTTGTACACATGATCTGCAATCAAGTATGAGAATTCAAAGATGGAATAATTTGCCTGGCACATATAAACACTATAAACTTCCATGAAAACAGACACGAAAACTTCAAAGATAAAAAAAGAGTGTGATGAATAAAAATAACACAGCAAATGAATGAAGGAGCTTTTTGTCATTGAAAAACCATTTTCATAAACAAAAAACTCGATAGAATTGGATGAAATGATTAGGCATCTCCTATCATGAACGGATTTTAGAATTTAATGTATGCATAAGGGAGGTGTATTTGAAGCTTGTCTTATGTGAGATCATAATATAAGCAGTTTGAGGTAAATTTGTGAATTTAGGAACCTGGGACTGTAGCACGACTTCTCAGATCCTTTGACAACGAATTCACTTGTTCTTTTGTTGGAACCTAAATGAGGTTAGTAAAAAAATAAGATGATTAACTTTTAAACATAACAATAGAGCATAGAGGAAAAGCACAGCAAGTCACTCAGAAGGTCAACAGCAAGCCAACTTCTAAGCAGTCGAGAGAACGATACTATAAGCTAACTCAACATACAAATTAAATAGACAATACTTCGCTTTCCAGGACAATAAAACAGAGATTGGGAAATGCACGGAGAGAGTTAAGCAGCTAACCTTCCCTGTTAAAAGTAGCCAGAGGAGACCCTCAGGCAATGGTTCTCCACCAGGCTTTACAGCAGGTAACAACTTTTGACATTCAGGAATAGACAAACCCCGAAAACGAATTCCCTGAATGAATTGAACAGTGATACACATTAAAAATCAAACAGTAAACGACCTACTACACAAGGAGTTGCTAGTCCTGCAAGCCATGAGCCTTACATATTCAAACTGCATGAATATGTTACAATCTTAAATCGAGTTAGTATTTACCTCTTCTGGGTCAAGCAACGAGGTTTCCCACAATAATCCGGTCATTCCCCTCATCCCACCAAGTACCTTAGAAAATTTGCGAACAAGTCAATTATTACATGCTCTGTCAACCTCCCTATAAAAATAAATAACTGGAGGAAAAAACAAATGAAACAAAAAACAGACCATATCAACTGTGATGTTTCCCAGATGAACCTTTCCATGTTCAGACTTAAGTTTTTTTAGGCGTTCCTGCGCAAAAAAAGGAGGGTGCAGTTAACATCACCACACCAAAATCCCTTCAGACATCGGTAGTTTGATCAATTCATCAAATAAAAAAGAAAAACAATCAAAGAAGCGTGCAAGTACATGTTCAAATATCTGTACACCCGTTTTCAGTTATTTTAAATCACATTTTACTAGTAAAAGTACCTGCTGTTCTGGAATCAACTCCTTCAGCTGAGAATGGAGGTCCTATAGAAGGCAATAGCAAAAATAGAATGAGTACCAATTAACTTAGTTTTCAACATGAAACCAAAACAAGGTAAGGATCAAAACACTTGGTAATGAGTGGAACTTAAAATAATATTATGTGATTCCTGGCCCGATTTAAGTGCAGTTTCTTCCAGGATCACACACCATCAAAATTTAGTCATGGTTTTTCCCTCTACAATAGTCTGTCCCAGTGTGTATATCATACCACTAGTTTTGAAGATTTTATCATTTAACAAAAGTAACCCATGCCGACTAACAACCCCGAATCACTATAGGATTCTTCCTAGAAAGGAAATGATCTCTACGTTAAAAGTTTCACGTGGCTCTTAACCATCCATGTTGAGTCATAGATAAATGAGCTCCATATCCACTTAAAAACCTGAACTTTTCCTCCTAACCATACCTAATCGGCAGATTAAGCACAGGAGAAAACAAATTCAAATTTTTATCTTCTCGTTCTTATCCTAGCAAACATAAGCTTCAAATCAAGTAAGATAACAATAGATTTTACGAAACAAATTAAAGTTGAATTTTATCCTATATTGTTTCTTAAAATTTTACTGCTGAAATTGGAGCAACAGATGCCTGAATACCACAGAGCTCCCAAAAAATGACTGATAACTGTGACAAATCAATAAAATATCCACAACAGAAGATCCTCTCAAGTTCACAGAATCATATGGAAACTGCAAATTAAATGATCGACATGATGCTTACAACATCGGAGGAGGTTTGGACTTGAAGCCAGCGAACAGAAGTGCTGAAACCTGGCTGCTGAATCTGTTGTTTATACAACATGTAATCACACCAATTCGGTCACATAAAATCAATTATTTCACATCTTCTGTACTTTGTACATGAACACAACTGCTAGAAAAATATAGACAGCAGCGAAGTCTCTAAAAGTACTTACGGCTCGTGAACGCAGCCTGGATAATAGAGAAATGCTTTTATAGAACACCATTGTACACCGAAACCAAATTGTACTGCATCAAATCAGTTATTACCAAAAGAACCAATAAAAATGACTGGAAACTAGCACATATAATTTCAAACAGAACAACTATAAAGCTTTAAAACATTCATTATGACAATTGAATGTATATAGATTTCCATCAGATGAACCGAGCAAAATAGAAATAGTATTTATTGAAAATAAAATCACCCAGACGCTGACTCAAAAGAATCAAATAATTTCCATGAAAATTACCACATCTGAGCAGATATTACCACGCATGAACCACTATAAAGCTTCTAAATATTCATTTTGAGACAAGAATGTTCAGAGATTTCAGATCAGCTGACCAAATATAAAAATTCGAAACTATTAACCTGAAAATTCCACATGATTACCTCGAAAAATGACGAAATTCAAATGCCGCTATTTCAAATCATCGCAAATCACAAAGCAATTTGCAATCAAATGTGACTAAAAGAATAAGATATTAGAGCACAATAACAACTGTGCAGCTTCTAAACATTTGTTTCAAAAATCGGATTTACAAATACGTTCATAAGATCAGCTGAACAAAAGTTAACAACTAGAAATTCGACCAGATGCTTACCGCGAAAAGCGAAGAAATTCAACGTGCAATACTTCGAAACGGCGAGGTGTAAAAAGCAAGAGACGTGACGCAAATGAGTACTATATTGGCCAAATCGTGCGAGTTATGAACGAACGAATGAACGAGTAAAACTGTAAATGTAGACTGACTTCTTGATGATGATCAACGGGTGGCGATTCTAGTATAGTATAATACTATTCTTGTTGTTTTTATTCTGTTATGCGCCTGCCTCCATTTGACTTCCAAAAAATCGCGCTGATCGTGACACGATTTTGTGAATGTACTAGAAACGTGGTGGGCTTCGTCAGGGTTCAGAGTTATGCAATCAATACATACATACATTTCAAAGTGAAGTTTTCGTCATTTTATTCTATTTATATATTTTTTAAAAAGGCTAAAAAATTAGAGGGAATGATTTTGTAAAATAAATTATACATCTTATGATTATAAAAAAGAGTCTAACTTTAAATGTATATATTTATGCAACTAAAAACANTATTATTTTAAATCCTAAAATTTGTTATTAATAATTTATTTTGTTCGAAAAAAATAAAATTTATCAGGTTGTATGTACTTCTTGAAAAAAAAAGGAGAAATGTCAGAAGATTTGTGTAAAATTTTTTATATTTTTCATTTTCGAATATCATAGTTAGGTTTTGAATTTGAAACACATTATGTTTCTAAAATTTCTCATCGCGAGTGGATAAATTAAACTTATCTTATTTAATACATAAAAATTAGAAATTTTTAGATAGATAGATACATAAACACATATTACTACTTCATCGTATGACACATGGGAAATGAAAAATAAATCAAACATAAAAAGTGATACTTGCAAATGTATGATATGACTCCATAAATATAAAATATGAAAAATGATATAAATTCTTTTCCAATGTTAACAAAAATATTGAAACCCACCAATTATTAATAAAACAATTGATAAATCACTACAAATTTTCAAGAAGTCAAAAAATTCAAACAAAAGAACATCATCCAAAATCTGAGATTATAATAGTGCAAACAAAAAAAAAGATCCAAAATGAAGATGGGAAAACATACCATTGAAAAAAAGAGAGATGCAAATAATTAATGACAAAAAATCACAAACGTCCAAAATAAAGTGATGAAAATATAGTTTTATATAATGATAAAATAATAGAAAAAAAAAAGAAAACAATTACAAGAATTATTTACTCTTCATTTTGGAAAAAGACAGATCGTGAAGATGCATCAAACATTTGGAATAATGACCAAAATTTGTAGCATAAAGCTTTCGAATGCAATTACAAGAATTATTTACTCTTCATAATACACGAAAAAGTACAGTTTGGGGGGGGGGGGGTGCGAAAGGGAGGGAAGAGAAGGCAAGATCCACACTTTTAGGTCACTAAACAGCAGCACAGTCGTCCATACCCTTCACTTCACAAGACCATTATTGGTGATGGGATACCTCAGGCCGCTTTGAGAGAAATAACTCATTTTATTTTCAGAAATACCATTCCGATTTACAACCCAAACCATATGGAAAAACAACACCACACAATAGTTATTTCGTTTTTCACCAGAAAAACCAAAGCATATGTTCGGTTCTAAATATGTTGTCCAAGGATGTGAGCTTTCACTACTTCGCGCCCTTTTGAATAATAGTGCCAATACATCTAAATTGCAGAAAGACAGTATGGTTGCATATGTAGCAGTGTAGATATGATACTATCTAATCCTGCCAAGAAAGCACAGACCGACCATCCAAATAAACATGTATCAGCTACGATGAAAACATAAAAATAACCAGTGCCAGAGCAACATTTATTTTTTCAAGCTCATTTAGACAGACGCACAAAACCAAACGAACAATTCTAGTCCCAGCTGAGTAATTCAGGCAGCCAGGAAAAAAAAGAGAGAAATCTTTTGAGACCTGAGTACCCTGACCAATACCTCTCTGGTTAGTGACAACTAGTTTTGGGGTAAGCACTAATCGGTATTTTGTTTATAACTAACAGTGATAACTGTTGACAAGTAGTCCAAGAGGTCGACAGATCAAAAGTACGGCATTACATGACATGTCAGTAGCCAAGAGGCACAAGACATAAAACAACTTCATGTCAACTCATTTTAACATTAAGTACAAAAAATAAATTAATGTGTATATTTTATATCAAACGAGGATTACAACTTGTTCCCCTCCCATGTTTGAGACAGATTAACAAGGAACATTATGTACACCCCCTCACCACCACCACCAACAAATTCAGGTAGAAGGATTTACAATTTAGAACGAGCAAGTTTCAAACTCACAGCATGCCATGAACAAATTCAGGTAGAAGGATTCACAATTTAGAATGAGTGAGTTCCAAACTCAGAGAGCAAGTCCATCAAGTACGTCATATCAAAATTTAGGCACATTTGGATGAATGGATTTGAGGGGATTTGATTTCAAATCCATCATATCCATTTGGCTCAAATTAAAATCAAAGATTTGAAACCCCCTTTTATTGGTCCAATACTTTATTTGCTTCGATTTCAAATCCACTCCCCATTGTTTTCAAAGGATTTCCAAATACCAAGACTTAACGTGTTCAAATCAATGAATTTTCAAATGCATTAATTTCACAGCCTTATCCATCCTACACAGCCTTAAACTCTTTTTATTGTCGCCTAAATTTTAATAACTTTTAACACTTCGATCACTTTACTGCAATCAAATAACCTCAGGACTGTAAATGGCTAAATTGATAAGAAATTTGTGTCAAAAAGAATAACTAGTCGTAGGCAATAGGCATAGAGCATAATAAAGCATTTTCAAAGTTGCTTGCCTTTGTACATTACCAAAAATATAAACAAAACATCTCAGGCAAGACTAAATAAAAGCACCTAAGTATTTGCTGAGATCAGGCATGGGCATAAAGTCAAATTTAATAGTTGGAAAACAATTTCATTCGACTTCAAAGTGGCGATTTTACAAAGCTCAATGCAAAATAGTATGATGCGAACCAGATTTATTTATTTATTTACAAAAAGCGCATCAAATTCTTTTCACACAAGACAAAATTCACTAAAATAAAGACATGGATGATTCAACCAATAGTGCATGCCACTATTAACATCAAACAACGCCAAAAAATGGCCCTATCAACCAGGCCATAGTACTTACTCGCATATAACTTTCAGTAACACCCAACAAACAAATGATTTGAGCAAAAAGTAACTCGAGCCTCAACGAATATTCGTGAAAATCGAAAGAAGCGAGCATATTGTACCACTAATTTATGCCGGAACGGAAAGACATCAAACAGAAGCTCCGATTGACCTTCAAGTTATTGCAGATGCCCCGCCATCACCATTACCTCTCCCATCATCATCCACTTGCCACCTTGGCCAACTCGACACTGTCTCCACACTATTTTCCCTCTCTAAAACCTCATCTCCTCTCTCCACCGCCCCAAGCTGGGTCGGCGAGAACAAATTCTCCTCACTGCCACTGCCAACGTTTCCCTCCTCACTCCACCCCTGCCTTCGTACAATGTGCCTAAGCGTGTTCCTAAACCCATATAAGTCCACCTCATCATCCACAAATTCCTCAAGCCTCATAAACCGCACATCCTCCATTCCGCTCCCCGCTCCCTTCTCCTGGCATGTGGGTAGCTTATACCGGCACACGGGGCAAGAGTTATTTATCTCGAGCCAAGGAACGATGCACTCTGAATGATACGCGTGTTTACACGGCATCAATTTTGCAACAGAGTTTATAACAAACGGGTCCTTACATACCGGGCAAAGTAAAGTAGGGTCATTATCGAGGGTAATCGTGATTTCTTCTAATGAATCGATGGAGGCTTTCGGAGCGGGGTTAGAACGTGGATTTTCGACGTCAGTAGCGGCGGTGGTAAGGTGGTGGATGAGGCGGTGGAGGTAGGGGCTGTTGAGAAGGAAATTGTCATCGGAAGGGTTTAAGGTTAAGGATGTGGCGTTGCTGGGGTCCACGGAAAAGGGGTTTCGTGAGGCAGGGGAAGGTGAGGCCAGAGAATCTTCCAAATCCATCTGTTCGAGGGAGTCACGGTGGCAGTGAGGGCAGAGAAGGGCGGTGGGTGTGGGAGAAGGCGGAAGACCGATGCTCATGTCACATGAGTGGCACCAGAAGGCGGGGTGGTAGAAGAGGCGAGGAGGGGCGATGATTGATGGGGTTGACGACATGGTGTGGCGGCGGCCGGATCGGTTGGTGGTCGGGTGATTTCGTAGGGGGGCTGGATGGCAAATGCTTTGGAGTTTGGTTTGACGAGGAAAGTCGTGAAGTAAGGTTTCGGGCCCAAGGTTCTGGTCACAGTTCTTAAGAAGCAATTTAATACAAAATATATAATCGGCTGTCAGGTTGTCGCTTTGGCCGAGTGGTTAAGGCGTGTGCCTGCTAAGTACATGGGGTTTCCCCGCGAGAGTTCGAATCTCTCAGGCGACGGCCAATCATTTTAATTTTGAAGTGAGCGCAGTACCATGCAAATTGTTTCACCCTGAAATACATCTTTTCAACTTTTCCCTGAATATTAATAAGTTCGGCCTGACAATAAATTAAAATATATATATATTCCAATTTTCTATTCATATATTCTCTAATAAACTTTTATACTTGAAAATCAAGATTAATTTATTTTACCGATTATTACGTAAATTGAACATTTCTACTATTTTTCAATTTCCTGAATTGGGTTAACTCTAACCCAACTTTAATTGGATCGATTTTAAACTAGACTGTCTATTTTCAGTTATCCATTCAGCTATTTATTTTTCTCTCAAAAACAAATATTATATTTTAATGTGCATCTTATCTCTGTGGATTGAAGATGTATGGCATTGTGCCAAACTTCCCGCAAGCAACATTATTGTGGCATGGGCATATTGTCACACCTCCATCTACTTGTCTACTTTGTTTGAATCTGATTAATTATCTTTAATGCACGTAGACAATTTACTGAATAATGATGATAGTTTAGAAAATTTGAGTAGAGATAATGTCTTTAATAACAACTACAAACAAGAAAAGAACTCGTGTATGGGCGTCGGAGGGGTATCAAGCGTGACCACTCCGATGATTGAGTCAGCAGGTTCGAAGATGAAGAACACAAACAATATATGTGAAAAATATATGTGTGCTTGAAATACGTGTGAACAACGGGAATTTATCCGAAATTTTCTGTTTGTGTATGTGAAATCTAATAAAAAGTACTAAACTAATCTAGTTATGATATGAGATGAAGTTACTATCTTTCATATAACTTACATCTTCACTCTAATATTAAGTTAAGTTAAAATATAAATAAAAAGCTATAATATGTCCAAAAAAACTATTGTGGGATTCTCTCTAATATCAAATTTGTTAAATGAATTTTTGTTCAGATTCAACTCATAAAAAATTATTACATTTTATATTAAAAATATTATTTTTATATATAAATATTGATCAAATCAATATATTTAATAAATATAATAAATTCTTAAGACTATTTCATAAAAAAATAAACTCAAATATGTTAATAAAACATAGGTTAACCCCGCTCACAAAAAATCAACTCAAATATGTTAGTAAAACGTACGTTAGCCAATACGAATGGGATGAATTCCAAAGTAAGCATGACATAACGTACACAAATTACGATGCTCACCGAGGGAAAACCAAGCATGAAAGTTATCAAGGTCTCATTTGTTGCTTGATCAATGGAGGAACATGCCCTCGATTTCATCCACATTCAGTGGTCTTTTTTGTCTCCTCTGGTAACTTTTTTTAATTATTTTTTGTACATATATAAAAACTTTTTTTTAATAATCTTAAATTAGATTATATGAGAAATAGAAATATTGCATTTCTTGATAATCAAATGACATCATAAAATACAGAATATGTGAATAAAACTTACACTCTCAAAAAAATAGTTTTAGTTGGAATAAATTTTAGTAATTAAAATACTCGAAATATTAAAGTGGGGATAATTCATCAACCTATCAAATTATTATTTCTTCGATATTTGAGTCGGATAAGATTTTCGTATTATATGTTTTATTTCCTAAAACTTTTATAAGCATCTCTCAATCAATAAGTAATCATATATTACGTAATTAAATATCATGATTAGAGATGTAAGGATAAAATTAATTCATATAAAATTAATATTATGACTAGATTGGGATTTTGATAGTAATTTATTGGGATTAATGTTTCCAGAATTATAATTTAAATAACAAAAAATAGTGTGAGATAGTGTCATATGTTAATTTTGTAAAACATATATCTCACTCGATCTAATTCATGAAAAATATTGTTATTTTCTTTAAGTATGAATCATGTTGACCCGTATAAAAAAACTTATTAAATATTTAAATTAACACAAAAACTCTTGTGAGACGGTCTCACGGATCAATTTCGTGGGTCGAATCTCTTATTTAGGTAATTCATGAAAATGTATTACTTTTTATTGTAAATATCGGTAGGGTTGACCCGTCTCACAGATAAAAATTCGTGAGACCGTCTCACAAAAGACCTACTCCTAAATTAAATGACAAAAACCAAATAGATATATTTAGCGCATTTATCTATTATTATTATTATTACAATTTATATTTTAAAATGAAATCTAGGTACCCTTTAGTGTAAATTCAGTTTTGACCCTTTTGACTCCGGCAGCTGCATAGCACCACCTTTTGCATAATTCCAGACACGTTGCTGTGCTTTCCTCAAGTCAGTCTGTACACAGCGGTGTGTGTATATTATGTATAATCAAATCTAAGAAGTAAGAGAAGATGCAAAAACAAAAATATACAACAAAGGAAGCTGAGGGACACCAATTTCCTCAGAAAATTCTTCATTTTCACGCCTTTTCTCGGTCGAAAAAGGTATTTTGTGCCGCAAAAAGTTGTCGGGCTTTGTGTAAATCACGCACACAGGCAAGAATAAATGACTGACTATGAAGTGTTTGTTTTGTGTTCTGGTTTGAATTGCCCTTCTGGCTTCTATTGGTTTTACATTCTGTATATCGTTGGTTTCTGCTTAATCATAAAATATTGAACGGATGACATTTGAAATCTCGTGAGTTATTTTGCGCAAAGTATTATTATTTGACATCATATTATTTGAGGCTGATAGTTAGTTATGGCGTTTTTGTGATGCGGAGGGGGAAGAAACTGAAAATATCGACCACCATTTCCAGTTCTTGAGTAAATGAAACCATCTGCGTAAATATTCCTATACTTTAAAGTTGAATAAATTATAGATTTTGGGTTTACTGTGTTAAAGAAAACAACAACTGTTTCCGTTTTTGTTGAAGTGACAAGCATCGTTTTGTAGGATCTCTCTGGTTCGAAATATTCTTAGTTGTTAAACAGTATGGCGGGGGGCACCACTGAGGAGGAATCTTGCACCAATCCCCTTGGAAGGTGCTCCATCATCTATTATGGGGTGGGACATATGCTGAATGATATAACATCTGCCTGTTGGTTTACATATCTCTTGGTATTTTTGACTGATATTGGATTGCCACCAAGGTTAGTACTTTTTTCATCTTGATATGTGGTTCAATGACTGTTGTATACTATGACCAGAAAATTTATGTTCTTTCTGTTTTATAGCCCAGGAAATAAATGTATAACATAGAGAAGTCATTTTAATCCATTAAACGGTTTAAGTAATACTATTGATTCGGAAGAAGTGTGTGATACTTAGTAGTTTATAATGTGGTCACTCGTGCTTTTTCATGAGATGTAATCTGTACTTTCCAGTCAATTTATTTCTCCATGTGTCACCTTTTTGTTCAACAGTGATGCTGCAATTGTCATGCTTTCGGGTCAGATTGCTGATGGAGTCACAGTCATATTTGCAGGTGAACTGGTAAGTGTAGACAAAGTGAAAAACGTGCTCTGAGAAAGTCTCACACAGAAATCACACAACAAATGGTTTGGCGGCCATATGCATTGTGTACCTTACATAGTATTACAGAGAAGAAACTAGAGCAGAACTAATGCAATTCATTCTGTTGATCAAGAAGAAAATGAATAAAAAACTAAGTTCATTCGTAACTCATACATCTCCATGTATTTATGCACGTGTGTGAACTAATTAACTTCCTTCCAACTAAGAGCTAACTAATATCTAATACATAGCTCTCAGGATGTGATATACATTCTTAATGACTAGAGTCGGCTGGAGTACCATATTAGTACTACTAAATTTTGGTACTCGATGGAATCTGCCCTTGAGAGGCATCACTGAATCACTTCCATAGTTGGGTTTAAGGTTCGAGAAACCATATCTAGGAATTAATTTCCAATGTACAGCCAAGAAATGGAAGTTTCTTTGGTACAAACACAGTAACTTCCTTTTCTGAAGTGGCCATGGCTGGTTTTTTTTTTTTTACATCATTAAAAATATAACTATGAAACAAAAAATGTCATTTGGTAGTTTTAATTTTGATTTTCATTCTTTCATTGTTATTTTTTTTGGGAAGTGGGTGGTGGGCCAGCGCTAGTGTGATGAGAAAGGCAGCATGCAAGTTTTCCATTACTGCAGGTAGAAGCATATCTATGTTGCGAAAGGGTGTGGTCGATTGTGTGTCAGTATAAATTATTTCAATTGTAAGAAAATGATCAAGCTTGGAAATCTGTTCTTAACTGATTGAGTCGTCATATACTACTGCAGAAATGATTTTCTTCTCCTTTTTTGACAGATAGACAGATATGGCTGTTTTAAGCTATGGCATTGTGCGGGATCGATTTTGGTAGCTGTCTCATTTTCTTCGGTCTTTGGTGGTTGTTTACCTTGCAAAATTATGGGTTCCAATTCATTATCTTTTGAGACCATGAGTTATAGCTTCTTTGCTGCAATCTTCAATGTCGGCTGGGCAGCTACACAAGTATCTCACATGTAATGAAAGTCTTTGATCAGTCAATGATTTTTCTTTTGTCATGAAAAATATGAGACGAGCAACTTCCATCTTGTTACTTATCAAGAAATGTGCTTCATATAGTTTTTTTTATTGTGTCTCATTGATTCATTTCACAATTCAAGCTAAAAGTGAATTTCGGATGCAATTGTTTTGGCACAATGGTTAATCAAGGAAGAAAGAATTAATTTGATGGGTTTAAACACAAAAAAGTTTTAACTTCCATAAACTTCTTGCTCTCACAATTTGCAGAACAGTTTTAAAATTTGTTAAGCCAGTGATTGTGCAGCTTGCTTTTGTTTTAGGTCAATGGTGAATTGCATCACTCTGAATTCTACAAGCAGAGCAGTTTTGGCTAGCTGTCGCAATGCTTTTACGATGGTTAATAACCTTTTTGTTGTTTCTTGCTTTATTTTGCTCTTTTGTTGTGTATTTGTGAAGTAACGTTCTATCGTGCATGATTCTCATTCTTGAAGTTTAATTTTCCTAAAGCTTGCCAACCTTAGTTTATATGCTGTTGCCTTCGTGGTTTTCAACGTCGACACAACAAGGTCAGGTATCAATGTTGAAAATCAGGTATGTTACGCAATATCTGTGATTTTAATTTGGTCTTTGGAGATTTTTGGTTGGCTCATGGCTGCTTACTTGCTTGACTGTTAACTTTTTTTCAGTATCGCTGGCTTGCATTTTTATCAATCTTCATTGGATGCTGTTTCGTGGGTATATTTCATTTTGGAACTGAAGAGCCAAGGTTGAGATTTTATCACTATTGCAGTAGATATCTAATCTCATATTTATTTGTACCTCTGCTTCATGCTATGCAACGGGAAATTTGAATACTGAGCCCAATTTTTTTCACTCCTTTCTAATTCTTCCAGATTGAAAAGAGAAGCTCGTGAAAAAGGTCACGCCAGAGTTTCTTGGGCGTACTGGTTTAACAAAGTGTTGTATTACCAAGTGGCACTTGTTTATGTGCTAACCAGACTTGTTACAAATGTTTCCCAGGTTATGACACATTTGTCTAAAAAAATTCCTGACATTTTGCTTAATAGTTTCAAAAAAGAGTGTTTCAGATGAGAGGTTTTTGACATTTACTTTTAATTGCTTAATTTATTTGATGGCGCAGGCATTTCTAGCTTTCTATGTCATAAATGATCTGAAAATGATCCAATCCTCAAAAGCCCTGGTACTACATTTGATTTTACAGTATTACTTCCATTTATATAAGAATATTCAGGAAATAGGATATAAATTTTGATAACTAGTTATCATGTTCAATATTTGTGCATAGGTACCTGCTGTCATCTACATTAGCAGCTTTCTCGTATCAGTCCTCCTACAGGTCTATTGGAACTAAATTATGTTGGAAAATTTTATTTGCTTTATTTATTTTTTGAAAATTTATCATCTTGTATTGATATCGACTCTGGGACGGATCTACATTATGCCCGTCCTGGTCTATAGCCCATCCCATTTTTTCTTAAATATATAGCGAAATGAGGCCAGTATGATTATTTTAAAAAAAGTATACTCATTACACAGGAGATCACCTGGACAGGTCAACGTTCGAAGACGCTATATTCTGTTGGAGGGCTTCTTTGGATAGTTTCTGGTGCAGGGATCCTCTTTCTTCCAAGTAGCATGAATGCTTTTATGTATATTTTATCCATAGTGATTGGAGTTGCAAATGCTTTGATCATGGTATGAACCAAGTTTCCCTCTCTAACTTTTCTCATTTGGATCAGAGAACATTTTTTTATTCTTTTGAAAGTTGTCATTCTGGATTTTCTTTTAGAACGCTAGGGAAATTACCTCACTTGAATACATTTATTTTTTACTCATATTTCCTCCTTGTTTGCCTTAGTAGAAGCTTGTTTTGTATGACAGAGAGATGCACTATGATCAGTTATACGTGGTAATTCAATTCCATATTCGCGAACGTAACGGCTTCAAAATGGGATATAAAATAGATAACAAACCTTGGGCTTTATTGTGAAATTTGAGAACTAGATTTGACCACGACTCACCTAAAAGCGATGAGAAGGAGCTGTCGTTTTTTTTTGTGCTCTCGATTTCTGTTGTATGACTCCGATGAATATTTATAGCTTTCTTGGATTTTCACATTTCTGAACAGATTATTTTCGGCATAATAGGTTTCTGGGGTGAGCATGCAGAGTTTTCTAGTTGGCAGAGATCTCAATGGTTGCGCCTTCGTTTATGGAACTTTGAGCTTTATGGACAAAATATTATGTGGACTGGCATTATGTATTCTTGAGTCTTATCAAAGTAAGCTTATGAAGATCTTTTCCTTCAACTCTCCCTTGACTTTGGTTGATAGTTTCTGTTGGTAAAACTTCAAATTCCCCTACTGTTTTTTTTTTTTTTGGCATGTTATTTTATATATTTTTCTAAAATTTCCGTAATCTGATTATCCTTACGCTTGCTTCCTATTTCTTAGTCTCATCACTTTTCCCCTGATCTAACCAACATAATTTGCTCTTCGAATGACATTTCCCCGTCATGTCTCTCTCAGCACATCTTTCTTTTGGTGGTAATATTCTGTCATTTTCTTGCAGGCTCTACTCCAGGAGTGAGTAACTATGATAACCCGAGTTTCCATTTCTCTATCGCGAGATACGGACTAGGCCTCGTTCCCGCAATTTGTTCCCTTGCAGGTGTGTCGGTGACACTATGCATGAAACTCCCGGATCCCTCTTTTACGCCCTTGTCGGATACGCTGCTGGCATAAGATAAGAGCAAACATGAAGACACTATCTGCAGTTCTTGACAGTGGCGAAACGATCAAAACGTCGAGTTTTTAGTTCACGGGCAGATGTTGAAGGTCGCTCCAGAATCTGAACCAAGATCTGCAAACCTTTTGTGACTTCTCAGCAGAAATTAGTTCCATTAAACAAATGCAATCGGTCGAGTTTAGTTTGTTTACTTACATATTCAACTCTGCAGATTAAGATATTGATTTTTACATGTTTAAGACCTATCTAGATTTTTGTTACAATCTTCTATTATACATGTGTACGCGAGCAAGTACATTATATGACGAATGTTTGTTCCAAAGACAAAAACTTGTGTGAGACGGTCTTATGGATCGTATTTTGTGAAACAGATATCTTATTTGGGTAATTAATGAAAAAATATTACTTTTTATGCTAAGAGTATTACTTTTTATTGTGAATATCGGTAGGGTTGATCCGTCTCACAGATAAAGATTCGTGAGACCGTCTCATAAGAAACTTACTGAACAAATTATGAACATCTACGAGCACTTTCTTTAATATAAAATATAATAATATTTGAAGCTTTATTTTTATTTTCTCAACATTCTATTTATTTACGAATGTGATATTTAAATATAATTTGATTTTTTTGTTCAAACTTTTGGGTATGTTTATTTATTTAATTAATAATAATAAAAAAAGGAATGCAATAAACTATTTTGTATAAATCAATCAATCAATTTGTAATAAATAAACACGTTACAGTTACACTTGCGTTTGTGGTGGCTAATTGTAGGAAAAAGCAATTTCAAATAAAAAATCAATAATAGCCATATAAATATTTTTAATATTATAATATTAATATATAAGGAATCTAAAATAACATGAAATAAAAGCAGATCCAACAAAGACAAAAACTTGTGTGAGGAGGTCTTACGGGTCGTATTTGTGAGACGTATCTCTTATTTGGGTCATCCATGAAAAAATATTATTTTTTATGCTAAGAGTATTATTTATATTGTGAATACGAATAAGATTGACCCGTCTCACAGATTAAGATCCGTGATACCAACTCATCGACAAATTTGGCTCCTCCATCTCCCTCGGTTCCACCACCTTCTCTCAGCCGAGCTCTCTCTCTTTCTCATCCCCCGTAATCATAGCACACAATTCCCCACACCGATCCTCGGAACGTTAATCATACCCTGAATCTTGGTCTAGGGTTAAGAAATTTCTTCCCCGGTTGCCGTTTTTCGATTAAGAATATTGGAACGTAGAGCAAGATGAGCGCGGATCTGGCAGCTGCGAGAACTCATGGAAATCTGGACGAACAGATTGCTCAGCTTATGCAGTGCAAGCCTTTGTCTGAGCCCGAGGTTTGCTTTTATCCCTTTTCATTTGTTAAATTTTCTATTTTGTTTTCATCTTCGTCTTTTACAGATCTGCTGCGTGTTGTAGACTTGGATATGTTGAGAGGTGGAGGATTTTTGGCTCTTTGTTCTGCACGTTTTGTTGTTGAATATATTATTCGATTTTCAGATTTTGGATTTCGATTGTTTCATGAAGGTTCTTCTTTTTAATGTATTTTTTTTTATATGTTAAGTGATAGAAGTCCATAGACATTCGATTAATTTTCAATCTTTTGTCAAGAGGTTTCTCGATTAGACATTGGGATTTTCTGGGAATGACTGAAGGATGCATTGGAATCTTATTCTGAAGTTATATTTACCTGAGAAACAATGAGAAAATCTTTCAAATTTGGATTTTGTTTTAGTTACCTGTGGCAATTGGAGATGGTTCCTCAACATAATTTAAATATGCCAGAAAATTCAGATGGATTATGAAAGTGAAATTGGTGTGGAGTTTTGCATTTGATAACTTCTGTGTTGTAGTGATCCGCAGGAAGTTAGAAATTTGTTGCAACTATATTTGGCCTTCCATGCATTCCTCTAAGTGGTCGATTTTTAGAAATTGACCTGCTTCTAGTGTGATTTAAACATAAAGGCATAGCAGTGGCTTTATGCTTGATTTAGCTAATTAGTAGGCCATGTAGTTTGATATCTTCTTTTATCGTTTCTCAAATTGTTGTTCCCATTATATACATTCATCACATGAAACAGGGTGCAGAATATGAGGGTACCTCATTTTTTAATTTCAGGTTAGGACCTTATGTGAGAAGGCAAAAGAGATACTAATGTCGGAAAGCAACGTCCAGGTATTGCACCTTTTCCCATTACTATCTATATTAGTTTTGGTTATTGTTGAAACTTGAAATAGTCTTATTAGCCTGGAAGATAACAGTTTACTTTTTTTTATTCATGATAAACGAATTGGAAGACCAAAGCCTCATATGTTGTCGCTAGTTTTTGGTGTGATGTACTCAGGTTGAACTATCCGAAGATGTACCTGATTTGTATGAATCGGAACTTGACATTCACCACCTATTTGACACAAGTTGTTTCTGTACTGTATTCCATGGCTTTGTGCCATTCATTATATGGAGGGAATTGGTTGAACAGTAGTTCATCCTATTACTCCATATTTTTATAATTGAACCAAACTTCTCTGAAAAGAGATTCTGTAAACAAACTAGGTTAGTTTTACGGTATGTTTGGTGTTTTAAGGTCTCTGAGGGGAAAAAATTTATAATTGAAGTGTTGATCATTTTTCCGAGTCTACCTTGTTATCATCTTAATCATATATAAATATTGGATACTGATCTCGCAAGAATGTCTTCTGAATGTGTTGTTTGAGCTGTATTATTTAAAAGTTTTGGCTCTTTCTGATGTTTTCTGAGCTAATCATGTTGTTTGATCAAGCATTTCTGTGGTGTTTCATCGTATAGTCCTAATTAACATGCGTATGGACACTCACCCGAGTTTCAATGACTCGTGTTCACTTGTCAGTGGATACTGTGTTGATTTATTTGTCGATCTATGCAGCCTGTTAAAAGCCCTGTGACAATTTGTGGTGATATTCATGGACAATTTCATGATCTTGCTGAACTTTTCCGAATCGGGGGGAAGGTATTGTGGTTTATGACACTGACCTTTTCTTTATCCTTTTGTCTTGAGCTGGTTGACTTGATCTTTTAAAGAAATATCAAATTACTTGAGTGTAACTTGGAGATATCTTTTATATGATAACTTGAATTGAAAAGTAAAAAAAAGTTTGTCACCCTGGGGGCTGGGGATAGTATATTGATTTTCTTTTTAAAATGAAAGATATATTCATTGGTATTTTGTTTATATGTGTCTCTATAGATGTTCTTCTTACAGATTTCTGTTGCTGATCATGTTTCACATGTGCTGTATAACTGCCCTTGATGATTCTGTTTGTGATACCTGCGCTCGACTACATATTTTTATCTAGTAGGTCACCATCAAAGACAGTGAGTGTTAACAAATTAGATCAATCGTCGTTATAATTATTAAAAAAATTACAATTACAGTAAGCGGCTTCACATTTTCATTATTGGGCACAGTAAGTCTTATTCTTGACATGATATCAAAACCTAGACCCACCGTTATGTGATGAACTTCTCTTATGGGCCACCCGCTAATATCTTGTAAACTCCACGCTCTAGTTGTTCATTACTAATCATGAAGAGGTGTGTTAGATGATATTGACTGGATTAAGCCATTGGGAGTTGTATATATAGACTTGGACAATCTTCTCCACTTAAGCTAACTTTTGGGGTGGAGATAGGCCCAAGTTCTAATTTTAACAGGTATAAGTAGGTTTTTCTATGCGGGGTTTGTGGTTGACTATGCTTGTAATGTCTTGTAAACTTCACGCTCCAGTTGTTCATTACTAATCATGAAGGGGCGTGTTAGATGATATCGACTGGATTAAGCCATTGGGAGTTGTATATATAGACTTGGACAATCTTCTCCACTTAAGCTAACTTTTGGGGTGGAGATAGGCCAAGTCCTAAACTTAACAGGTATACGTGGGTTTTTCTATGCGGGGTTTGTGGTTGAGTATGCTTGTTATTGGTAACATGCCTGTACTGTCATTTTATCTGGATTAGGTTGGTTCCTTTTACTCTCCTTTCTCCGTGAGTTAGCCTGAGATGTGGGTGGGGTGTGTGTTGTTCTTGATATGATGCTATGAACTTGTTGAGGTTATTATTCTCAACATCTTCTACTTTATACCTGAATTAATTATCTGTATAGGTGCATTTTGAGTATCTAATATGCTTTAATCTACTCGTTGACAGTGCCCAGACACAAATTATCTGTTTATGGGAGATTATGTTGATCGGGGCTACTATTCGGTTGAAACTGTAACTGTAAGTACTAGCTAAAAAATGACTATACATTATAAACAGACAATATTGGTTACCGAGTTTTCCTTCCATTTTGTTTTGGAACAGAAGTATCGAAACGTGAAAGACATTTGTCTGCTTGTTTCCTGCAGCTTTTAGTAGCACTGAAAGTGCGCTATCCTCATCGGATCACAATTCTCAGAGGAAATCATGAAAGTAGACAGGTATTAATTTACATTACTAATTCATGATATTTCTTTGTTCACTTTTATCTGAATGGTTTTGTTGTGTATGACCTGTTTCTGATTAATTGAAATTAACTATAACATTCCTCTTAGCTCTGCTTATACTAAAAACCGAGACAATTCATTGCAGGATTGCTATTTTGTGTGGGGATAAATGTGGGGTGGTATTGCTATTTTACCATCCTCTCCTTATTTTTTCTGTTACTTCTACTGTCGAGATACATCCGGACTTTGTGACATGCATGCTAAATAATTTAATTGAAAATCTTTTGTATTTAAGTTGACGGTGTTTTTTGCCCCAAGTCTTGGTATATTGAATCTAATTGGCATCTTGTTGTTTTTTATACTATTAAACTTTTTTGCTTTGAATGATAGATTAAACAATTATGTATTTATGTTGCAGATAACTCAAGTCTATGGGTTTTATGATGAATGCCTGCGAAAGTGAGTTCATTCTTTGCTTCAAGCTATGTTCGAAGTTTTGTATCTCGTACTACAGTACTCGTGTTTAATAGTCTAAGGATTTGGGGAAAATGTTTGCACGTAGGATTGAGATGGTCCGGTTGTTACAGTAATATCCTTTTGCATGCATGCTCACAGCTGAAATTTAACGTTACATAGTGTTCAGTGAGTTGTTTTTTGAGTAGTTAAAAGACCCTTTAATTTTATTGTATAAAAAAACAGTTGTAGATGCAATTGTTTTTAAATTTGTCATTTATTAATATTTTCACCAGATTGTGTATTCTTAGGTAACTGAAGCAGGTGCCAGGTTATGAAGGAGACAAATAGAGATTTCTAAGTTTAAAGATTTGCTGGCATTAGTTTGTGTGTATTTATTATGTTGTCACGTGCTTACATGTTCATTTGAATGCTTTGAATAGGTTTAAGAAAAATTGATTTTTGGAAGAGAAAATTGGTAAAGCTTTAAGATAAATAAGATTAAGCATGGGGAGATTGAGAAATGACACAATAGGGCTAACGGATAAAGCTCTTGAATGAGTGAGTGCTTCAGAGCGTTCTGCGATCCCTTCCAGCAGCATATCGAGTTTCATGAGAACTTTACAAACTTGACCTGTCTGTTTGACAGGTTTCATCTCATTTGGAATCTTAGTTTGTGGATTATAGAAATGAAGAAAAAGTATTTAAATGACCAATTGTTTTATCATGTATACCTGCTTTTCGTATTATTTTCCTCATTTTTCATCCCATATCTATGCAAAATATTGATATTTTCATTTGGATTATAGATATGGGAATGCTAACGTATGGAAGACATTCACGGATTTGTTTGACTATTTCCCTCTGACTGCCTTGGTGAGTAAATTTACTTCTCTTTTCGCGCCTTTTATTTTTCCGACCTGTTTATTGTAATATATGTGAAAATCTAGCCCCAAGTCTTGCAGTTATTTTCTCCTTGTTTGGTATACACCTGAGTGAATGAAAGTGAACAAAATTGTAGTTATTGTGTGCAGCTAGTGGTTTTTAGGCCCTTGTTATGCTTTTTATTTTTTATTTTTGGTTGTATCAATGCGTGGGCATTCAAATCGATTTGTAATCTCTGGTTAGGTTGAATCAGAAATATTTTGTCTGCATGGTGGATTATCTCCCTCTATCGAAACCCTTGATAATATAAGAAACTTTGATCGTGTTCAAGAAGTACCACATGAAGGTCCAATGTGTGATCTGTTGTGGTCTGATCCTGATGATCGTTGTGGTTGGGGCATCTCCCCTCGTGGTGCTGGATACACTTTTGGCCAGGTAAATTTCAATCATCTAACAACTAACCAAATATTCTTGCTTTCATTTCTCCAATTATTATATTAATCATGTATTATATTCTTACAGGACATATCAGAGCAATTCAATCACACCAATAATTTGAAGCTTATTGCTAGAGCTCATCAGCTAGTTATGGAAGGATATAACTGGGCCCATGTAACCAATACAATCCATAATTCATGAACACGTATTTTTTAATTACCTTTCTGAGGACTGGATACTTGTTATGAATTAATCTTGAACCCCTATCACAGGAACAAAAGGTCGTCACTATTTTTAGTGCTCCAAATTATTGTTATCGCTGCGGAAATATGGCTTCCATTTTGGAAGTTGATGATAACAGGGAGCACACATTTATCCAGGTTTCACTCTTTGCCCGTCTTTTCATTTTTTACGTCTGTTAAGTTCGTTGTCAAGTGCTGTGATATTTTTTCAAGAATCTGTGGCGTCCATGTATTGTCAATTGTGATTCAAGCATCTTACTTTCTGTTTTGGTGCCTGTTAGTGATATTTATTACTTAGTTGATATCAACTCAATTTGTGTTGAATTTATTTCAGTTCGAGCCAGCTCCAAGGAGAGGAGAACCTGACGTAACTCGAAGAACACCGGATTATTTCTTGTGAGGATGAAGTTATTACTGACACTGATGTTCCCATGAATCGATCATTTTGTGGTGCTTCGATGTCTCCTCTGGCAAGATTCGAGCTTCAAGTTTGATGAGGTGGTGTGAGTGCAAATAAGCATTTGAAACATGAAAGTCCCTCTGTCCAGTTATATTCTAACGTAGAAAGTGTGGGAAACTTTGTTCTGGATGGTCATTTGTACTTTGGTTTTGTGATTTTCCAATGCTCTGTTTCTGCCCCTTATACACAAAATAATAATTTTATTTTCTATATTTCTGTCTTTTTTTTGTTTAAATGACTGACATGCAGTGGACTGTTTTGTAGAAGTAGTGAAGTTCTTGATTAATTTCATATTTTTATGTTCTAATTTGTGAGCTGCGCTATAATGAAGGATAATTCCCAAAAAGGCCTCAGAGCTTTGTGGATGCTACCCAAATTTTCCGCAACTGCTATGTGTTAATGGTTTCAAAATGTGAACCGTATTTTTGGAGTTCTCCGAATTGGGGAAAAACACAAAATAGCACACTGTTGAGATGTGTTGTTTGCGGAGTCTTCCAGATTCATAAACATTGAAGTAAAACCAGAGGTTAACTGTTCATGTATTTACCCGGGAATCAGAGTAAGTACTTTTTTTCCCAATTAAGAGATACTAGCAGGATGTGTTATTTTATATAATGAAAATAAATAAATTGGGTAAAACTTATTAAAGAATAAAAGTTTGAACCTACCAAGAAAGATTTATTACTACTGAAAGCTAATTCTTGGTCACAAATATGACTGTTACAAAATATGAGCTAGAAATCTTCATAAACTACTAAATCTTGATCTTCGGAGCAAGAGAATTTGCAGCTTCCTTGGAGTTTGATTTGATAACCCTGCAAGATTTCATGTGCACATGAAGCTTTTCCGGCTTGAATGGCTTCCCGCATTGTCTGCCATTTGTTTTTGTGAATACGTTACCATTAAGTAGTGTATGAAATCCTACAATCACAATCAAAGTTATAATAAAACCGATGTCCCACTCGTGAATTATAAGTTATGCAATTACTAGAACAGATTAGTGATCGAAACATGACAAAGTTGATATATAGTTTAAAATTTTTGAATTATATTACCAGCCGTGAAGTATAATTTTTAGCAAGCCGGTAAGTATTACGCGATGTGTCCGTATAATAATTTGTATATTTTAAAAGTCTTTGTAATAAAAAAAATAAATTTGTGTAAGATTGTTAATCTTAGTACTATCCTTCTCCGAGGATTGAATTCAACATAAAATGCCCTTGAATTTTTAAAAATAGTTTTTTTTTTAAAAAAAAATTGTTTTTATGGTAGTTCCATAAAGTACATATTTTATGTAAGTGTATATAAAGTTCATTAGCCGAAACTATTTCCACTAGTACTCTATGATTTAACACCACCAAATTTCCACCAACCATATATTGAATCAGCTTTGTAATTCAAATGATTCTTTGTCAAACCCAAACCGTTTTTAAAATGGAAAAAAATATAATTTTTTTAAAAATACAAAGTTTTTCAAGTATGCATTTATTTGCACATCTCAACTAAATTTCTGGGCTAGCGTTGGCCTATATTTTCCAATATAATCAGGTGATTTGAAAAGAAAGTTGTTAATTAGCAATTTACTTAGAAGAACTCAAATGAAGAAAGTACTTACGAGCAATTTGGGCAATTAATGGGCATCAAATTAGCAGCACAAGGCATCCATTTATCTTTGAATTCAATCTTGTTCTTTGTTGAATCCATCGCCGCATCGCAACTCTTCCTATATATAATCCAAAAATTATTAATAAACAATCACTCAAACTATCAAATCTTTGAACCAAAAAGAATAATAATAATAACAACCAAAATATATCAAGTAGCCTAACAATTGCTAATTACATATCAAGAGTAAAACCATGATTTTAATTAAAAACATAAAATGAATCAAGTAATAATGTCTGCAGAAGTTAAATATAAAAAGTTTTGATTTTTTTTTTCCGGATAAATGGTTCGACTTGAAGTACCTGCCGCTCCATTGGGATTGAGTCAATTTAGGAGTGCCAAAGATCCTATGAGAACCTCCAAGCTTATCCCTTTTGCATATTTGCGATGAATCAACATCTCTTTGATCACTAACACACACATTCATAAAAGGGTACTTGTGTTGCTTATTGATCATCACCACTGCCGAGTCATTAGTACTCAAAGCACCGCAAGTCATCAAGTTTCGAAATATATTTGATGCACCAGTAGAGTAGCTCTTGCTTCTCGTAAAACGAGGCTCGGAAGGAGAGTTGGATGAATCAGCAGTTGTGGTACTAATCTTCTCACTGATCTTAACTCTATTGCTTCTGCTCTTGTCTTTCTTGTTGATCTTGAGCTTGGATTCGTAGGAAGTCCACGAAGTCTCGATTTTTTCAGGTTTTTTATCTTGTTTATTGTGTACTGCTGTGTCTGAATTCTTCTCCATTTCAAGTTTTGAAGATTCATCTGTCAATGTGGATGTCTCGGAGCCAAAGACCTTGGATTCTTCTTCGATTTCGGATGAGGATTTTCTTGGGACGTGTAACGAAGTTTCAGATGAATGGCTTTGGATCTCATCTGCTTTTTGATCTTTTGCTGGTTGCTTATCTTTTTGCATTTCAGAATTTTTCAAAGCGCATGCAAAGTCTGTGTCACAGTATCACGAAAGAAACAACTCAGATAGCGGAATAAACATCGTAGCTTTGGGTAGTGTTTTGCCTTTTTTTCAATTCGAAAATTTTAAACTACTCGTTTCATGCCAGAATCTAAAATTAATTTACCTCTGTTGATAATAGTGGAGGAAATCTCTGATCCTTTGACAACATATTCATTGTCTGAGATTGGAGTAATAAGATCATCATCAAATAAATCTTGCCACACATAGCCGGTCTTATATCTCCTATCAAAAATTTTAAAAAAGAATAATTTCCCCTTAGAATTTTGAATTTGATCAAGAAAATAATCGCTGAAGAGAAAAGCTGGCCCATTCAAATGACAAGAACTTGAGACAAAAGTACGAAGTACATTTATAGCACACTACGTAGAGTATATACCTCTTGTATGACCAAGAAAATGATTCAGGCATGTCTTTTCCGCGCAAATCTCCCAGCCATCTCTTAACATCTAATACATACAAATACGCACATATCAGGTACAAGCATATTCATTTCGATATTTTCGAACAGATACACTCAAGTTAATCAAAATCATGGCATCATTAACACACTAACCTCGCAACCGAACCCCATTTCTTGAGAGATGGAGGATTCGAATGAGGTGAGGATGTTCAATACGACCCTTCCTACTAAGAAAGTAGACCACATTGAGCCGCCTCACTTCTGCCCCGGTCACTTGTGTCTCCATTAATCTTCTGTCAAAGAAGAAATCAGTCACATGTCACATATTAAGGATACAACCCTCTATCTTTTCAGGCCAAAGAAATTCAAAAAAAAAATCTCTTTTTTCAAATAAAAGAAGTTCCTAAGACAGAATCCTTGGTTCTGTGCCGGCCTGCAATGACAAAAAGCAAAAGGGTGGTCGAAATAGAGACGTTTCTAGTGTATTTTAACGATTAAAAAAATCAGTGCAACATGCATGGATTTTTGCAGGCCTCATGAAAACAAACATACTTCTGTATTGGTAATAGAAAAACATGGAAACAAGAAAATTCTCACGCAGATCGAAATGATCATTGGACAAAGAGAGTAGTGTTAGTCATTTAATCGCAAATGTGATTTAATTTTATATATTATGATTTAGATTAGATCTGTAACAAAGCTATAAAAAGGGGAAACTTGGTCTCGTTCAACAAGTTGTCTGATTTCCCGCGATATTGTTATGCATTTTTGGCAGCTTTTGACTCTCTCTTTTGCCCAGATTAAAGAAACTTTCTTCTTGCATGCATTATTTTACAATGATCCACTTTTATTCAATTATAAGGATATAAAAACTGGAATAAAATATTAATTTCTTGTTGTATGCTAGCATATATAAAAGTTCATGTTTTTGAATAGCTTGCGCTTTTTTATGGTAAATATACCATTCATAATTGTGAGATGTTTTTTTAAAAAAAAATTAGTGGATATATCTTTCCATATATAACGAAGAGCGGGAAGTAATTGCAAATGGAGAAAGTTTCGGGGAGAAGAATATTGAAATAGATTATTGTAATAATATGTACATTGATTCGATTTTATCATTGAATATATTTACCAAATTTTTAGTGAATATCATTTTTTATGTCAAAAATATTATTTGTGATCATAATCATAAATCAAATCATAATCCAATCCGAGAAACTCAAAAAAAAAAACCTACTCTTATTTATTTAACACGTAGGTGACTCTGCATTTTTTTAATTATTCAATTTTTGAGCACCGGAAACATTGTATATTTTTTTAAAATTTTTCTTAGGTATTATTCATCACATGACATAATAATAAAAATAGGTGGAGCACATATGTCTGTTGTTGTAGCGATTTGTATTTTTGTTTATTGTTTTAAGTAAATTGTCCTTTTTGCCATACTTTGTAGATTTTTATTTTTTTATTCTGTTAAAAATTTGCGTTTTGTTTATTATAACAGCAAATTAATTTATGTAAACTGAAAAAAAGAAAGTATCTATGAGACGGGTCAACCCTATCGATATTCACAATAAAAAGTAATACTCTTAGCATAAAAAATAATATTTTTTCATGGATAACTCAAATAAGATATCTGTATCACAAAATATGATCCGTGAGACCGTCTCACACAAGTTTTTGCAAAAAAAAAAACATAAAATTAAACCATAACATGAAGAGGTGACAATTTGCATGCATGCATATTGATTTGCCTGACCTTTTCATTATTCTTTTGTTTTGTAAAGCGCTTTCTTCCATTAATTCAAAGCTTCTTACTTTCTCCTTCTTTCGCAGCAGCTCTATGTCTCCTAGTTACAACATGAAACGTCTGAAACTCTAGCTTGCCTACTGAGTCGGAGGCAGGTTCCGGATCGGAGCTAGCGAGACCAAAACGAGAGACAGATCCAAAAATTAAAGGAAGATCATTAATAATGAAACCTGTCATAACTAGAAAAAAATATTTTAAGAATTTCGAGGAAGAAGATGGATTAAAACGTACGAGTAGAGGGGGTTATATTTATGGGATTATTTTATTTTTATTGAACTTAAAAGAAAAAAGATTGATGATAACAGAGAATCATTTCGGAAAAGAATAAGGAATTATAGAAGGTGAGCTATATTATGCAAAATCCGTAATATATAATATATAGATACACATATATGATCTGTCGGAATATATAATTTGTTTAGGTTAATGTTTTGTTTGGGACTAATTCTTTGCGCGAAAAGGTTATTTTTCATATATATATATAGTGGATCGAAGTTGCTTGTGTAATATAATATATAAATTATATATATTTGCATGTGAACAATATATTCCAATTTTTAAAATATTTAATTAATTTCGTTATGTAAAACATTTTTTAAATGCTCTTAGATTATATTTTTCTTTTGAAGGAAACTCAATATATTTCAAAAATAATTTATATAAACTAGTATACAATAATATCAACTAATTTTTAATTAATTTGATGCGTACGTACAATCCTTATTATTAATTTTAAGATAAAAAATTATCATATTTAGATAAATATTTTAACTTTACAAGACGTAACTGTAGGTAACTAATTCATATAAAATAAATTTAATGATTTTATTTCTTCAATCTATATAACTTAACCTAATTTATACGAAAAAAAAATTAAATAAATATATAAAACATATATATTTTTTGAAAAAATACCAAGTATTTAAAATTTATTCGAGAATTAATCCCTTTCATCACCCATCCAACTATCTTTCCCTTTAGGTCCAGTAGGCCCTTCCTCACCCAACACTTCATCAGGGAGACTCCTCACAAGCCTATCAAACAACCTCTTAAGTTTCCCTGGCAAAACCTTCTCAACTTTCTTCAGTTCGACATCAATGCTATAGCTAATCTTTGGCCCCCATTCTCTTGCATAGTTCAACCATGGAGGCTCGACGAAAATCGATCCTAAATACTCCGCGTTTACGACGACAAACTTTGCCCCAACGTCCATCAAAAACTTGCTCTTAGCACTGTCATTTCTTATCCCTATATTGCCACTTCCTTGTAATACGAGCCCTGGCTTCTGATACGAAGCGTGCCCACTCAACGACGAATAGGCCACCGGTCTGTTCCCATTCTCGAACTCCAACTGGGAGGTGTCGAGCCAAATCCCTCCACTATGTCGAGCATAGTATACGCTCTTTAGCTCACCATTCAAGTTGCTGATTCTCAGTGTGACATGTTCCCAGTCACCAACATGTTGGCCGATTTTTCCTAAGGAAATGTTGAAGAACGCGACTTTCGCCTTCGCGGGGCCGTTGAAAGGGTAAAACAGCCAAATTGC
Source organism: Primulina huaijiensis (assembly GCF_012295235.1). Classification (NCBI taxonomy): domain Eukaryota; kingdom Viridiplantae; phylum Streptophyta; class Magnoliopsida; order Lamiales; family Gesneriaceae; genus Primulina; species Primulina huaijiensis. The sequence continues at coordinate 1,674,814 of NC_133319.1, read as the reverse complement.
TATGTCCGTATATGTTCCACCAAACATTGGTTTCACATGCAAATAAGCACATGCTTCTGCTAAATCACCTTTTTTGACTCTCTCTTTTGTTGCATTGTCCGAAGGAAGATCGAGCCAGTAAGCACCGTCGTTTCCGCCACCCTGTGGAAGATTCGAACCTGTTTTATCGATTGAAAGGGGCTTCGATTCTTCTCCTTTCGTGTACAACAACGCTCCGTTTTCGAAGAACCATGTCACAGAGCAAGGGAAGTACTGTTCGTCAGGGTGAAAATATATATGGGGAGAGTAAGCTTCAACCAATGCCTTAATCTGATCTGCATTAGGCATTGCATTTCTACTTCCGTTAGCATTCTTTAAACAGGCTAAATATTCAGAATCAACACCATCCTTTTGAGCTACAAATGTGCCCGTCAGGATTCCCATGGCCTCAACTCCCCTAACTCTCGGCCTCGGGCTATAAACATTAAAACCCGTCCCAGACGACCAAATCAACTCCCCGTTTTCAAAAACATCCGTGAAATCGACGTGTACACACCGGACCTTATCAAGAGCCGGTTTCTCTGGCGAATTCGTGACAACATGTCCAATTACTTTATACCCTTCTGGAGGGATTGGAAGCCATATATATCCAACACCATCCTGCTTGATTTTTAAAGATTCACTACTCCAAACAAGAGAATAATCAATTGGCGGCTTTAGTAATCCCCTTGAAGGATCATTAGTCACGTCTTTCGCTGCAAGAATCCATCCGTTTAACGACTTGTTGTTCGGTTGGCTGTAGCAACCAAGTGTAAAGAATCCATCCGGTACCGTAGAAGGTTCAAAAAAAGTCGCACCAAGATCATCCAGTCCGCCCTCGTGTGTTGTCCAAACTTTGGTGAATGTTGAAACTTGGCATATTTCTAGCCCTCCCAGATCAATGGTTCCCCGCGCAAAATCTCCACCTAAACCGTAGTAAAACATGAAAGAGTTAATCCAACACTAGTTAACATTATATTTTCAGTTGAGGAGTGGAAATTGTAATGATCATCACCTGGAGGCCAGGAGGGTAGCTGAGAAGGAAGCTGGAACGAGGTTTCGATAGGAAGAGCCTTCTTCTTTTTCTTGAAAAGATCGCAAATCTTAGACGAAGCATTTAGTCGATTCCCCATCGTTGAAATGGCTAAGTACATTTACTATATGAAGAATATATATTGTTTGAATAAACTAAACCATGAAGGAAAGAATTAGGTATATTCTTGTAGGAAGAGACAAAAACCAATGGCCAATCAAGATTTACATTTCGTGCAAGTCTGTGTATTTTTTGAAAGCACGTTTTTCTCCCTGCAGTGTTCAACTTTTCTTTTACGTCAAGTTCTATAACAATAATCTAACTTTTATGTTCAACTTTGATTTTGTCACAAATTTTTTAACTCTCAATTTAAATTGGAGGAGTTTTTGTCTGCCCTGTCAATATATGTCATTTTGTGGATGATCATTGGTATAAATTAACATGAATGTGGAAGTTACGTCTCCTTTTCAAGTTAATGTTAAATTTATTATTTCGACGACTTTTTGGAGTCGTGATGCGATTTACGTCCACACATAATTCTTCTTTTCTTATTCAGAAACGGGCTGGGCTTACGTTAGCAGGTACAATAAACTAGAACCAGGCCTTGGCTGACAAGCCCATGCACTTTACTGGGCCGGACTTAGGCAGTTCTGGCCCGTCTCATAAACCGGTTCGATTGACATGTCTTGAAGTTGGTATTTATTATTATTAATTTGCTCAATTTATCGGAATCATTTAATTTGTGAAACTTAATCTTAGGTTATATTTTCATAATAATTGATAATTGTTATTCAATAATTACCAAGTTTCAATTTAACGAATCAGATCATATTATTTATACAAAAAACATTTTAGCAAATTATTTGATATTATGATAAGTCGCCTGTGGAAACAAAAGCCGGGCAGGCCTTGTGAGTCAACGTGTGCCAAATCTCACGTTGGAATAAAATTATATTTATTTAATTAATGATGAGTAACAGATTCGTTCTCTGTTATAAGATACTAAAAGTTCCATTAGAAAGACTTCAAAAAATAATATTATAATTAATTACAAGTCGAAATCATCGGTAAAGAACACAATTGGCGACAGCTCGTGTCAAGAATATGATGTTCCCTTAGCCATATATATTCAAAAAAAACTCATGTGAGACGGTCACGTGTTAATTTTGTGAGATAAATATTCGACTTGATCCAATTCATGAAAAAAAAAATATTATTTTTTATGATAGAAATATTACTTTTCACTTTAAATATGAATCGGGTTGACTTGTATCACGGAAAAATATCCGTGAAACCGTGAGATCTACTTGTATATATTTATATTATTATGATTTTTAGGAGCTTAAAACAATCATCTATCCAATATCGCGCCTGCTGCCGGCCAAATATTTATTTAGGAAATTTTAGAAAACTTTGCGAGAAAATTTAAATTATATTTCAAAATAATGAAATGTAAATCAGTGGATTCTTTGTCATTGTAAAGAGTTGGTGTTTGGGATATAATTAGAAAATAAAAATAATCCCATAGACTCCAAATCACAAGCAAACAAAGGAGGAGTAATTAAGTTGTAACTCTTGCTTTGTCGTGTTCAAATTCACCCCCTTGATTTTAAAGCTACGCTGTTTTTACATTTGATGATTCAAAACAACACCTATTGATTAAATCAAATTTACTCAAGTCATACTTTCAATATTTAAGATAAGTATATTGCCCTTATTTTAAACTCATAATTCCACAATCAAATATGGGGAAAAAACCAAATTGAAACAGTTAATTTTCAATTTGATTTCAAATTTGGAATTTGGAAACGAATGATAATCCAGGCTTCAAATTAAATCCGAAAATCAATAAAAATCCATAAACTTTATATAAATTTTTTACGAAAAACAATATTTCTATGAGATCGTCTTATATATCAATTTTGTGAGATAGATATTTTGTTTCAAATCCCAAATCAATTCCTATAGTATTTTTGAAATGCTCTTTGTATAAATATATCATATACCCAAGAGTATAAAAAATACAATTAAATTTTTTAACATTAAATAATAATAAAATCATAAAAAATCTAAAAAACTAGTGGACAAATGAAACTTTTAAAAGAAAAAAATTTATATATATAAGCAAGCACTTGTGGTTTCAATTGAACCAATAATAATGGCTCACACAATCTTCTCCTACTTGATATGTGCGTCAGTGTTGACTCTTCCTCAAATCTCAGCCGTTGGAAATTATCCACTCAACGTCTGGCCCAAGCCCACCACATTCCAGTGGACCCAACCGCAGGCTATCTTACTCTCTCCCGATTTCACTATCTCCGCGCCCGCCCACCGCTACCTCGGGCCCGCCGTCCAGCGCTACCTCCGCCAGGTCTTGACGGAGCACCACGGCCCTCTCGTCACCCCACTCCTCAACTTGACTTCTTCGCCGCCGCTGAAGGCCCTCGTCATCGCGATTTCTGACCCTTCCGCCACCTTGACCCACGGCGTCAACGAGTCATACACACTCACCATCCCGTCAACTGGAGACGACGCCGTGCTGAAGGCGGGAACAGCATGGGGAGCAATGCGTGGACTGGAGTCGTTCTCCCAGCTCGTGTTCTCGAATCCTTCGAGAGTTGCGTGCGGGCTGTACATTTCCGACACGCCGCTGTTCGTGCACAGGGGAGTGATGCTCGACACGTCGAGGAACTACTATGGCGTGGAGGATTTGCTGAGGCTGATTCGGGCTTTGAGTATGAATAAGTTAAATGTATTCCATTGGCATATCACGGACTCCCACTCGTTCCCGATCGTGGTGCCGTCGGAGCCGGAGCTGGCGGCGAAAGGTGCGTATGGCGAGGAGATGACGTACACGGCGGCGGATGTGAAGACTGTGGTGGAGTATGGTATGAATTATGGAGTTCGAGTTGTGCCGGAAATCGATATGCCTGGTAAGAAAAGAACAACCTTTGTCTCAAACTAATTTCTCTATTTTAAAAAAAAAATCAAAAATTTTACCTTTCCCCCTTAAAATACATTATCCACTGCCAAATGCATAGAATCATCCGTTTAGTACATTAATAATTATTTGTAATATCCGATCTTCGAAATGTGTATTTATGTTTCATCATGCTCATTAAACATAGGTTTATTCGTCACATTAAATTAGTAGGATTCTGCCAAGTGTTGTAAAATTTTAATTATTTGGATTTGCACTTTTGCAGCACACACGGGATCTTGGGCTGAAGCCTACCCTGAAATCGTTGCTTGTGCAAACAAGTTCTGGTGGCCTGCTGAAGCTGTTTGGGATGATCGTTTCGCAGCTGAGCCAGGAACTGGCCAACTGAATCCCTTGAATCCTAAGACATATGAAGTTGTCAAGAATGTTGTCCATGATGTTGTTGCGATGTTTCCCGATCAACTTTATCATGCAGGAGCTGATGAAATCACTCCGAACTGCTGGAAAATCGATCCTTTAGTGCAGTCTTTCCTTGCTAAAAATGGAACCTTGAGTCAGATTCTTGAAATGTTTATTAATTCCACTTTACCCTACATCATTGCTCTGAATCGAACAGTGGTCTATTGGGAGGATGTTTTATTGGACGCTAATGTCAAAGTGAACCCTTCTTTGCTTCCACCCGAAAACATTATTCTACAATCGTGGAATAATGGACCAAACAACACAAAAAGAATTGTCGATTCTGGTTATCGTGCTATTGTTTCATCTTCAGATTTTTATTACTTGGATTGTGGGCATGGAGACTTTTTGGGGAACAATAGTCAGTATGATCTGCCGCCTGGTACTGATCAAGGTAAAGGCGGATCATGGTGTGGACCATTTAAAACATGGCAAACCATATACAACTATGATATAACTTACGGATTGACTGAGGCGGAGTCAAAGCTGGTGATAGGAGGGGAAGTGGCATTATGGTCAGAGCAAGCAGATCCGACTGTTATGGATCCACGGATTTGGCCTCGAGCTTCGGCGATGGCTGAAGCTTTATGGTCGGGGAACCGAGATGAGACAGGAAACAAAAGATCTGTAGAGGCTACGGATAGGTTGAATGAGTGGAGATACAGGATGGTAACCCGGGGAATTGGTGCGGAACCAATCCAGCCACTATGGTGTATCAAGAATCCAGGCATGTGTAACACTGTTCATCCGATGTAGATACTCTTCAAGAATTTAGTTTTCTTTATTTATCTGACCATTGTTCTCAGTACTTGTCTGGTTTGAACATGAGGATTTGGTGTAATTGAGATATTTGTATCAAGAACGTTGAAATTTGATTTTACTGATGCTAATATTTTAAGGTTATCGTTTGCAAGCATGCATATGATTAGTTGTCTAGGATGTAAAGGTTTTCTCTTTGATGCTTTATCTTATTATTATTATAAAGTACATAAATTGGCTAATTTCGCAAGACAATTACTCTAAGCATCCCCTCTGAAAAAAAACCCGTCGAAGATGTGCAGTCCAGCCAGCCGATGTGCATCGAATTGAATAAATCCGAGGTCGTATGCAAAGAAAAAATATCAGTGAATTTTGATTAGACATAAACCAAGTTATTCAAGCTTAGCCTCGGAAATATCGATGTTTTTGGGGCATAATTGAGTTTGAGGTTGGAAAATTTAAAGATTAAAATCCGGTTCCATCTTTCCAAGATTTATTGCAAAATAAATAAGTAAAAAAATTATAACATAATAATATTTTTTTAAAAAATACCACAACTTGAGTTCCAGGGATTTAATGAGTAAACAATAAAAATAAATAAATATTTGTTCTGGGGTTCGATCTAGAAATGAAACCACAGCTCGGTCGTGGTCGAACTGTAGCCAAGCTTTGCCATCAACAGTGGGTGAATCAGTGAATGTTCTAGAACAATGTTAGCCATAAAAATTCACACGAAGGAACCCAAATCGGTGGCCTTTTCTAAGTTACTTCCACAGTACTAGTGTTGTGGTAATCGTCCCAATGCTACAATATTAACAAACACCATGTTCTACTTTGTTAAAGCCGGCAAGAAACGTGTTTGTCGAGTGAAACTCAAGTCAACAATTCATGCGACATTTGTATGATAGAATAGATAAATCTCCATATTCTTAAGAAGCTATCCTATTTTTGTAGATTTGTGTGTAGCTCGATGATGTAGTTTCTTTGATAAAATATGTGCGTGAAACAACTAATTGATTCCCATATCTGTTTTTTCTTTTTCTTTTATCAAAAAATGAATATTTTAAGGAACATGCATGGAGTAGGTTTATGTTTAATTCTGCAAGTAATGCAGCACAGCTGCATTAACTTGAAAACATTAACCATTTCTCGTGTCCTAAAGTGCTCTATATACTCTGACTTTCGGATCATTAACACACTTTCTTGCACTCAATCACATAACTAAACTATTTTTTTCACGAAATCCCCAGATCTTTGCCTATAAAGCAGCTGATTTTGGCACCTCGTTTTTCAGAACTCCTCGCATTAACCATGGCACCATCTTCGATACAGATAGTTCCTTCCATAGCCGCAGCTTTCTTGATCATGTTGTATATTCTACTTCCATCTTCCGAAGCTACAATTTCGTGCAGCGACGTGATCAAGGACATCCAGCCCTGTATCAACTACTTGAAGAGTGGCAGCGGACTGCCACCGGCCCCTTGCTGTGCTGGTGTGTCGAATCTTGCTTCAACTGCCACAACCTCAGCAGATAAGCAGACTGCTTGTACTTGTCTTAAGAATGCCTCCAAGAACATTAACCTGAAACCCGAGCTTGCTAAATCCCTTCCAGGGAATTGCGGGATTTCGTTGCCATTTCCTGTTTCGCCCAATGTTGATTGCACCAAGTAATGAATGACCTTCCACGTTTTCCATTCGCCTCTTATATGCAAATCTTTTCTTGATTTCTTTTTTGAAACAACTAATAAAGTAAGATTATATATATATCTTCTTTTTTTGCAGGGTTGTTTAAATTTTATATGCTGGATTCATGAAGGAAGATAAAAAGTATTACAAGCTTGAATCTTTAACTGTTCCCTGTTTTTGGTTATGCTAGTTCGTGTGGAATAAATGTATGTTTCTTCTCTTCTCTGGAGATGAAATCTGAGGACTTGTGCGTGATATTTCACTGCTTTAAGTTTCAAGAATCTAATAAATCTCAGTCGAGAAAAATAAATTTGTGCTCTTGTACAGCACAATTTAGACAATATTAACTTGCATGACCAATTCAATTCAAATATTAAAACTGCCCAATGATAAATACAATAAATTAATTAGACAAAAAATTTAGGAATGTTTGGAATTGATTTGGGTATTTCGGGAAGATATATAAAAGCATTTTTCGAGGAAATGAATTGGCGACGAATGTCTTTATTTTTTCAAAAATATTTTTTTGGCTTTAAATATAATGCTAGGCAAGAAGCTGAAACATCATTTACCAATTTCAATTGTTTTTGGAGTATTTTTAAAATTTAAGGACATAATTTAATGGATGAGATAAAAATCGAAGTGCACACATTTTTTATTAAACGAAGTAATCGACCAAACTACATTAATTCGTTCGTTTCGACAACTTAATTTCAGTCTTTAAATATCATTTTGTTAGATTATTTCAATTTTAATTTGCTTTTTTTTTTCTTTTGTAAAATCAAATAAACCAAACAAATTGCATAAATCGCACCTATAAACTTTTTACTCAAAAATATTTTTTGAATATTTCAATTTGATTAGTAAGATGGTTTCCATCCATGTTAAAACAAAAACCCCCAGCCCCTCAAACTATCATACCATCACCAAATATTCCACAGTGAAAAAAGAAGCCCAAAAAATAACAAGGGGACGAATAAAAGGAGCGAAGAATTAAAATGGAAAATGAAAATAAATCACTTCGACCATATTTTCAACTGCATGAAGAGGTAAGTTGATGCAATAAAGCATATCAGTTCTGTTATATATTCGAGCTTAACACTATCTACCACACTGCCAATGGATACTGTGTTTGCATGGCCTGCACTAGGCCTTTGATCCAAAAAGTTACAACAATATATAATATACATATAGGAATAAGATATGACCCTACTGTTGCTGCGCTTTAACTGATTTACCAGATCTCATCTTGTTGGACTATACCTCAAATGTTTCTCATAAAAATCTATCAGCTGCAGAAGAGAAAACAATGCAAGTTATATGATTGAATGATTCAAAGTCTGTAAGGGAAAGATTCCCGCATTAGCATTGATGATTCAGGTCACAAACAGTGGAGGAGCAACATTGCCTGGTGGCCCAATTTTTTTTTAAAAATTTTTTTATGTATTAATTTTTGATAAATTTGGACTAATTTGATATTAACTCGGGTAGCTCAATTTAAAACATTAAAAGATTAAGAGTTTAAAATCCTAGTCCGGATGACCCAATTTTCCTGGCCCGCCCGCCACTGGTCACAAAGGGGCGGACTTGAGATCTTGGTTAGAATGAAACACAACTTTCATGGTCCAAGAACACAAAGTAAACAACTAATAAGATTATGAAGCTTACCAAGAGGGGATTGTTAGCTTTCAAAAATTTGTTATCCACAGTAACTTTAGATCCATCGGACCTTCATGCAGCATGGCAATAGTGGATCATAGACAAGCAAAAGAATTATGAGTAGACATTAATCGAAGACTCAATATGTTCAGAACTGCATAAATTGTAATAAGAACATCAGAAAGCACCCGAAGGGAAGTTACAGAATTTAAGGTTCAGTTTCGCTGCTTGACTTGATTTGGTCAGGCCTTCGTATTTCAAAGTCCAGCTCAAGTTTTGGGATGAAATTTTCCAATCTATTATAATTTTTCCACCCTTCAGTCAATTTGTCGTTCGAAAAATCAAATATGCTGTTTAAACTCAATTATTAAAAAAGTATAGATTTAATTCTCTCCACCTTTTCCAAACCATCATTTCACTAAATCACTTTTCCACGCTTTCGTTAAACATCACTTCGTTATGTCAACAGCTTGTGTCAAAATATTTTCTTTAAATAGTATTTCAAAAATTGTGACAAATGTCACGTACAGAAACTTTTTGATGCCTCGACCAATTCGTTTGTCTTGATTTTTTTTCTTTTTGAAGAATTTGTCTTGATATTTCAGAATACTGTTTTATTCTATAGTTTGCTATGTAAATCAATGTATCTGTAATTTAGCATAGAGGAAACCATAAGACAACGGAGCAAGAAAATTTCAGAGAAATATCCATTCAGGGGTGTTGCTGAAATGATTAACGTGACTTACAACGTACTATAAACTCCACTCCTTTAAGTTCTAACCATCAAGATTTAAGAGCAGTGGTAAGAGTCCAGGAAGTAAACTATACCTAGGGGAAAAATGTCTATAAAGTCGCATTATTATTCCAGGTGCAAACCCCATCAAAAGCCAATAAGGTACAAGTTATTAATATTTTGTGTCAAGAACATAGCCCGTTTTCCTACCAAAACCGGGTCAGATTCTTCTCTGATGACTTCCTTTTCAGGTCATTCACTCAGAAGCTCACAAAATTGAGTGCTACGACATCTTCCCATAATTTATGGGGAATTTTCCATGCTAGACCCGGCAAAAGATCATTTCGACCTACATGATTAATTTATTAGTAATGATCCTACTGAAACCATCGATTTAGCATAGAAAGGACCTAATTTATGTCAATCACGCCAGCTTCGTGTTCAAATGAAAATTGTTGTCAAAGCATGCGCTAGTGGAAATAAAAGACGGCCAGGTGCCAAACAAGGCATGCAATACTTTACAAAACCACGATTCTAGGGCATGATTAATTCTGATATAGACAAATCAGGCAGTTTTCGAGGCACTTGCAGACAAATAAAAACAATTGCGGATCAAGGAAATAGTTCAACACACTTCAAAGGTCTAACGACAAATAAATTGCTATCTGACAATCTTATTCTTCCAATTTGGCGCATCCTCTTTTAAAACACACTCACTTTCATGGGAGCTTCAATTATCAACGTTTCATATATTCGTCAGATAAAGATGAACTGAGAAAACTAGGAGTTCGATCACATACCTCGTTGCCTCAAAAGCTACCAAGACTTCTTGGATGTTGTTTGATATGGAAGCTTTGTAGCTTATGGGTTTGAGAATCTGAGTGATGGAGCACGTTGTTTTGGAATCAGAATACTTATTCTGGCAATTTGTATAACTTCCCAGGAAATCTGAATGTTGAACAACCACAGGTTCTATTGCAGCACATGTTGTTACTGCGTTCTGTGCACCATCCATGGAGTATGATTTTAGATCTTGCTTGAACCTCTTGACTGAACCAGATTTCCTCTTTTTTGCCCCAGTGCAACGACCTGATTGGTAAATGTCCACAGCATCAGCTTTATTCGATCCAGTTGGCAGCATATTTCCCCTTTTTGGTTGGCCTTCCTCAGGAATAATAGCGATCCTATTAGAATCTTCCATGCTGATTGCCATTGCTCCCTTCAATTCACAAAGCTTCAAATCCAACTCATTTAGCTCCTTTTCTTCTTCCCTCTCAACAGAAACTATACTCGCAAAATTCTCATTTATCCCCTTGGACACTTCAATGCTGTTTCCACCACTTACATCTGTCTCTCCACTATTATGTATACTGCTAAAGTCATTCAGCCTGGGGAAGGAAATAGGGTCCTCAGTAATCCTGACAACATGAGAAGGCACGTCATAAGTGGCGGCTGCAGGGGATTGCTGCTGCTTTGGAAACTTCTGCTTCGGAAGATGCTGCTTTTTTTTAATCTGAGCATGAGTAATGCCAGTTTGACGCTTCCTCTTGCGTGTTGCCCTACTTTTTCCAGTTTTCAAACTTGAAATACAACAAAACCACAAAGAATCCGAAATAAATATAAACTGATATGGCAAATCAGCAATCATAATGTGCTTAAATGGCACTATAATAATTAGTTTACAAGCTGATCAAAGCGCTCATTAGCACAAAATGGTACAAGATACAGCAAGAACTGAAGAAGATGAAAACCTTTCTTCAAATGCATCAATAATATCTGAACATTGTAACAAATTATCCAGAGGCTCCCAAGTATTTGCTGCCTCCGACCAGCCTCGCCTTCCCAATAACACATTGAATATCAATTAGCAACACATTATATACAGGTCATTGACACGCAAAAAAAACCCACCCACTTATATTAATTTGACGAAATGAAAATCCCATTATCACAACATGTAGATTCGTCATGAAAATTACTCACCATTTAATGAGATACTGAACTTAACCCTTCATTTTGCCGCATTCCAAATCAGCCCCAACATTAACAGAAAACCCAAAATCAAGCGCAATAACTTTCAGCAAAATAATCGATAACATCTAAATGTAATATCCAAAAATTTCACCTTTCGGACGCGCTTTCTGCGTACGCTCTCAATCTCATAGTATCCCTCAGCAAGCTTCACCCTGTCGCCCTCCACCTCCTCCGTATCCACCTCTGCAATACAAAAGTTTTCCGACGGCTCGTACTCTTTCTCAGCTCCCGAATCCTCATCGTCTCCTTGTCTCTCTTCAAAAGCTTCTTCAGCAGGTTCGAATTTCTCGCTCCCCTCTCCACTATGGAGACCCTCTTTCTCCTTCACCCCCTCAGTCGCGTCGCTGACGTCGGTTGGGGTGGGAGGTGAGAGTAGGTAAGGGGATTGTACAGGGTCAGCGCTGCTGCTGCTTTTTTTCCCTCCTTTCATTTTCTCTCTCTAGACTACATAATACAGCACGAGTGTGGTCTGATTTCTGAAACTGTGGATTATATAATATTTTATCTGTTATTTGATTAATTATCATAATTATCTTACATTAAATTTTATCTGATTTTCGAAATTCATTTTAAAATATCGTAATGAAACGGAATCCCCTAATGCTCAGTGCTGATCTAATAATTTTTAGGCTTGAGTCTGATTTTAAAAAAAATTCATAAATTAAAACGTGTATTCATATTTTTTTTTGATTAATATGTCTCTTGTGAGATGATCTCATGGATTTTTATCTATGATACGGGTTAACTTTACTAATATTCACAATAAAAAGTAATAATATTAACATAAAAAGTAATATTTTTTCATAGATGACTCAAATAAGATATTCGATCTACGAAATTGATCCATAAAACCGTCTCATAAAAATTTTTGTGTTTTTAGACTCATAACAACTTTTTGAATTAAATCACTATTTTAATCTCGGTGCTTATCCTAACAACTTTTACATCTTAGTATTTTTTTAAAAAAACCCCTTAAATCATGACTGCATTCATTTTTTTTAGACTCATAATAATTTTTTGAATTAAATGACTATGTTAAAGACAATATAAAAAATAAACAATGCACAATAGCCAAAATACATGTATTGTAATTGAGTAATAAGATCAAACATATATAAAATGATTACTAAAAAACAACATGTCTTGGAGTTTTAGAGCTAAAAATACTAATCAAATTGTTCAGTAATTTATTTCTCAATTGATAGTGTAACCAATTCATTCAATATTTTCTTGTGACATGGTTGATTGAAAAGAAAAGTTTTGATAAACTTGAACTTTGAGAAATTTCGTTTTGCACTTGTTATTTTAACCAGTAGACCAGAGATAACCAACAAAAACTTATAAAGAATATGAGAAGTTGGGAAATATTCATCTATTTTTTTCAATTAATTCACTACAAAACCCGATGATAGAATATGTTTGATGATCAATAGTTAATATGAAAATCCATGTTTTATTTATTAGACTTATCTGAATAAGAATTAATTATTTTACAGGAAGGAGTATAACTATATTTAGTTTTATAAAGTAAAACGTTACATTAATCAGCAATTATAGGCCCAAGCAATTTCATTTCTTAGCATTAATCACGACAAATAGAGTTTAATTTAATCCGAGTTTTAATTCGATTATCTATATATACACACACACACACAACAAATCAAATATATAAAATTTTTGCGACTTATACCGAGTTTTGTTTGTCTTTTCCGCAAGTCTGTTGCCGGATGGCTTCCATTTATTCCGCCATTCCGAGGTTTATCCGGCCAAGCAACGCCCTTTCAATTGAAAGAACATTGGGAGTTTCCTTTGCCCCGCCGACGGTAAATTTCTCCACGTTCCACAGCTTTACTGTTTCTGCTTCTGCGGCAGTGACGGCTGCGTCTACTCCTTTATCAATAGCAGAAAAACAGGAAATCCGAAGCCCAGAACTCGTCGCTCGGGAATACGCGGATCTTAATCTATCTGACAAATTCTGCGAGGTCTGCTATTGCGCATGATGTTGAGAACCTTGCTGTGTTTAAGTTTTGTTTACTTTTATGTGGGTTTAGTGCGTAATGCTGAATATTTCGGGGTGTTTCAGCTGGGTCTATGTGTTTAAGTTTCTATCTCTTTTAATTTTCAATTTGTTATTAACTTTTGGGTACTTATATTTGATATATTCGGGCCGTTGCAGGAGGTGGGTCATGTGAGAATTCGGCAGCATGTTAATCCTCTTCGTTCCACACTCATGGTAATTTCTCCAAGAGGGAGCAGATTTTCGGTTAAGCCTTTTGTTTTTGTGTTGGTCGAGTGATTGTGCACAGGATGAGTAATGGATGGGACTAGGAGAGATTCTGAGTTATACTGTTGATTTTAAAGATTGATGATTTCTCAAACTCGTAAAATTGATAGCGTCTTGCTTTTGGTGTGTAGATTCCCATTGAATTGCCAGATTGGAATTTGGTGTATGATGATCCAACATTGCCATTGATGGTGGATATTGGTAGTGGTAGGACCTTATTTACTTCTCTTGACATCTGAACATATTTTGGTCAAATATTTGCGCAACGTGGTACTCATATAATGCGATGTCCGCGCATGATTTCTCAATTGCCTCTTGATCTATGATTCGACTAGAATGGACCTTTCATGTAATAGGATATGCATGTGTGAAGTATTATTATCTGTCAAATACTGTACTTATTGGTTGTTTTTTGGTAGCCCACGTATATTTTTAACCCACATATATTTTTCTTCCGACCGTATACACTGGTGCCAGCATCACTGACAATGTGGTTATATGCCTTTCTAGTTCGGAAGCAAATCTTATAGTCGCAAAAGATATTGATCTTTGTCACCTTTTAGTACAAAATGAGTTTGACCTTCTACATAAATGTAACTTGATACCTTTCAGTTATGCTCTGTGACGATCATCTCACTTACTGCAGTTTGTTTCTTTTATATTATCATTTATACACATGATTGGCCACTCTATTCTATGTTGTGGCACTTTCTTATTCAATGTGAAGGACTTTTGCTTCTTCACTCTAGAATATACATTCCTCTGCAGAAGTTCAACTTTGCTATTTGTTGATTGTCATCTCAAAAAGGATAATGAAAATTTCAGGCAGCGGAAGGTTCCTCATTTGGCTTGCCAAAAGAAATTCAGGATTGAGGAATTACCTGGGATTGGAAATACGGCCAAAAGTAGGCAACAGGTTCCTTAGTGGTTTTGCACATGCACGCCCACATATGTATATTACATATTTATATCTATAAAACTTAAAGTGCAGTTCTTCCTATGTGGAAAGTCAAACACATGAGAACTCGATTTACTTTCTTTTGTTTTTCTTGCACAGTTGGCTAAGCGTGCTGAACATTGGGTGAATGAGCTGGCTCTAAGGAACATGTAAGGCTTCAAAAGTTTAGTGTATTACGGCTCTTGGAAGTCACTGAAATTGGTGATTGACTAATGTGTAAATACAGACATTTCATTTTTGCTAATGCGACCATCTCCTTCAAACAACTCGTCGCCACATATCCAGGCCCTTTGGTTTTAGTGTCTATCTTGGTGAGTTCTTGTTCAGTAAAATCCGCAAGTAATTTTATTTTCTGCTCTATATATTTAGAAGTATGTGAAAATCTAAGAATTCCTTTTGTTTAGAATAAATTATCTTTTCAATAAACTGAACAGTTAACATTCTTCGCTCTATGCAGTGCCCAGATCCTCATTTCAAGAAAAAACATCATAAAAGAAGGGTAGTGCAGAAGCCTCTGGTTGAATCTATTGTGGATGGCTTAGTGCCTGGGGGTCAGGCAAGACTATAAAATTTCAGTTTCTTGTATACAGTTGCAACTTGAGCTTTTCAGCAGCTATTTGCATATGATCAGCGTTTTATGACGTGCTTCACATGATATTTCTGATTTTGCTACTTTAGAAAGATTTATATCATCTTCCGGCTAGATTTCCCTTCATTCAAGCCAACCAATGAGGAACCTCTAATTCTTTCAGGAACTTGACTATTGGTTAAATTGCGGAACAGTCACATTCTTCATTTTATAGGAAAATTATCTCATCAAGTTATATTTGTATATGTGTATTTGTGTCTATATATACAGATGTGCACCATATTCCTAGCATTCCTTTTCTGTTTTGAAAACTATTTTGATGTTTAGCATCACTTAAATGACATTTTTGTTGGACAGGTCTTCATTCAATCTGATATACTGGATGTGGCAGTTGACATGAGGAACTATTTTGATGTCAGTTCGAACAAAATCATACATATCGACAGAATTGACCCTAACATGCTGTGTGACGAGGAGGGATGGTTGTTGAGCAATCCAATGGGAATAAGAACTGAGAGAGAGATACATGCAGAATTTGAAGGTGCAAGAATTTATCGAAGAATGTACCGAAAACAGGGATAATTTCTCTCTGTGTGTGTGTGTGTGTTTATATATGCATGATGAAAAGCATTGCAGCTGTGGATGAGTCATGACTGAAAGATATTGGTTGGTGGCTGTTACTCTTCTCGCCTTGTTTACAGTTGGCATCACGGTCCATGCATGTTATCGCCCTTCGTAGTTGAATGATTCTTCAACGTTATTATTTGAAGACTTTCCTATGTTGAACTTGGGCGACCCTCTTAACAGATCTTCAAGAATCCACAATTTGCTGAAGGTCCTGTGCCCAGCTCCACTCTTTACTCCGGTACTTCCTCCATGGCCAAAGGCTCTTTTCGAGATAGCTTCGCGTATGCTTTATCTTCCATTTTATACAGGATGTACCGAGGTTTTCTTTGTTATCGAAGTAGTTGGATCTGTTGTATCAGAGGCCACGTTGAACCACCCTCCAGGATTTATAAAAATATGCAGCTTTTTTGATATTCTGTTGGGTGATATATATTTGTAATTGATCACATCAGTTTCTTGCTTTATTTTCAATCATTTCTAACTAATTTATTTGAATCTATAGCAAGCATATTTATCACATGATAAATGATTAGTTACTTGTGTAGAATGAATTAATAAAATTAAACAATGCATGGAACAGAATCTTAACCCCAAAAAGAGTTCACCAAAATGCAAAGGAAAAATAAACGCACGAGACACCAATTTTATGCTTGGATAACCAAAATCATGCAAAAACTAGGAAATCTTAGGTGGCTTACACACAGAAGCACAGAATGGTTCAACTAGCTGAAAACTAGAAACTTCAATCCACGAACATTTTAATCTAATCAAGAACTATCGGCGAATCGAAGGTCGTGCCACTGGAATTTACCAGTGCCAGCAGTTCAGGTGGCAAATCGCCTCTAAGGATATGCACCTTGAATTTGAGATTCTTTCCGCTGTTCTCCACCAGTTCAAATACACAAGCATCTTCACACTTGAGATCATTATCTTTGGCAAATCCTCTCCACTCGGAGTCGAATGCAGGGCGGGAGCAGTCTCCGCGGTAAGATAAGTTCCAATCCTTGTCACCATATGTGAGAGTTACAGGGACTGTAGCACGAGGAAGCAATTGAACCATATGGGCAGGTAGCATCTGCCAGGAACAACAGAAAATTCATGTAACTTAATTAAACAGTTGAGAACAAAACATGGAGAATTGGTTGCATTTTCCCCAACAGTATTTACCAATGTCTGAAGTAGCGATTTTGTTAAAACCGAATCAAAAAAGTGTTTCGTCAGAAGATGGGAAACTTGATCTTGTTCTCCTGGAGGTGATTCAGAAGTTGAACCAAATCGAGCCTTGTTCACGTCAACAGATTTCTCCCTCAGACGGGACGTTGATTTTTTCCCTGAAGCATCGGCCATTGTGTAGTACACTTAAACAAACACGGTCAGTCTCAAAATTAGTTTATCTAAAGGGCAGATTTCTTCTAAAACAAAGCGTACATTTCTCAACTCATGCAATTTCAACGAAAAATTTAAGGGTTTTCCTCGTTTTTCAAACTCAAGTGCGAAAGGAAAACCCGAAAACATGAAGTTTTAGCAAGAGAAAGACAAACCCTTTTCTTCACATCAACAGGAGGACCAAAGAAAAATTTCTTTAACATGAATTGATTCTATGACCGGAAGGCATTAAAGCTTCTCACTTGGGTGAAAGTTTGAATTCTGATAAATAGACCACTTCGGTCCGAGATCTTTCTCCCAATATTTGAGAGTTTATTGGTTGGGAGTTTATTTATATTCTCATATGTTATATATTTAAAATTAAATATTTCATTAGTTAAATATATATGAATTTCAATGTTATTTTATAACTTTTGACAAACTTGCGTGAGACGGTCTCACGGGTCGTATTTTGTGAGATGTATCTCTTATTTGGATCATCCATGAAAAATATTACTTTTTATGTTAAAAGTATTACTTTTTATTGTAAATATGATAGGTTTGACCCGTCTCACAGATAAAGATTCGTGAAACTGTCTCATAAGAGACANTATTACTTTTTATTGTAAATATGATAAGTAAATATGATAGGTTTGACCCGTCTCACAGATAAAGATTCGTGAGACTATCTCATAAGAGACATACTCAATACTTTTTATTACTTTTTTATTTGTCAAATATCTATATTCTCATATATCTCATATTCCACAATGAAATTTCTCATCAACTAAATATTTATGAGTTCCACAATTATTTTATTATCATTTATTTATTATTATTTAATTAAAATGATGTATACTTTTTAAAAGTTTCTGTAATATAATTAATTTAATTTACAAGTTTTTCACTAATATTTTTGAATTAATATTGAATTTATGTATATATTTTGATAATTATTTTTTCTTTAATATAATTCATTTTAATCTACAAGTTTTAAAATGATGTATACTTTTAAAAAAAATTTCTTTAGTAAAATTCCCCCATTGTGGGTGTTTTTGTTTTCGAAAATAATAAATTGTTTCTTTTTCCTTGGATTTTTAAATTAGGCAAAAACTTGTGTGAGACGGTCTCACATGAGACTCACTCTTTAAATTATTAATAATAATACACAAAACAATAGATTTGACAAATATTTCAAATATATGTTTTCTAAATATTACAATAAAATGGCGTTTCTTTGAAGAATCCCCCAGCCCCTTATTTCATTATGAAAAGGGAACTTACTTTCTGTATGTTCATATGGTTCAAAAACCTGAATTAAGGTTCATGGTTCGGCTCCAGTTCTGGAAAGTAAGTCAAGAGTGAAACTGAACTGTGGTGCAGCCTGGGTTCATCCAACCACCTCTCTGCTGTCCTCTCGCTGAATGACCTTCTCTCTACTGTTTCCATAATTCATGGTGGGTGATTAACCTTTTAGAGGGATAAAATGAGCCGTCTAGTTGCTTTGTTTCAAGTTCGGATAGGTCAAAATTTGTATAGCCTTTGCTGGTAACTAAGATTGAGAACCCTGCTATGGAGTTCTTTTTGTGTACTCATGTCCTTTCCTTGTTGTAACACTAGTATTAATTCTTTTGCTATGTGGTGTTCTCTAATCTTTTCTTGCCTTAACTTTACCCAGTTGTTCATACTAATAGCATAAAGACCTTCATTATGAAACTTACCCTTGTAGAGTTTTTTCTATTGTATTTGACACGACTTTTTGACAGTAGAATAGCCTATTTAATATAAACATGAAATTTCATCTTCTTTTGGTCCAATTATCAATTTTTCATTGGTGTTAGATGGTTGCATCTTGGGCAAACAAGAATTTAGCATTTGTCTTGATACACAATGCTCAAGCACGGTTTCCTGTCTTTTCAGAAGTAACTGTTTCGCATTCGAGGACTATATGCTCATTCATTGATAAATTTCTTTGCAGTTACGAGGACATGCTTGCTTTTACGGGATGCAGCCATAATTCGACAGCTGAAGAAGAGAATGAACTTCGGCTAATGCATTATGAGGTCAGCCATTAGAAGGAGAAAGAAAGCTTGGTGGGGTAGAAAAAAGAAATCTTGGTGGCTGCCCTATGACTCTAGGGAAACTGCAATCTTGCTTGATTTCCCATCCAAGACAAATATTTACTAGGTGGCTGGTGAGGCTTATTGAAACGGGAGCATGCAGTATCTTACCCATAGACATCCAAATATATTTTCCCGCTCATCTCTAACAACAGCAGAAGAGTTCAGTCCATTCATGAATCATCAAAACATGCTTGCTGGTTTGGACTACGTTGTTGCCATTCAAAGTGACGTATTTGTGTACGCATATGATGGCAACATGGACAAGGCAGTACAAGGTCATAGATGTTTCGAAGGTTTCAAGAAAACCGTTAACCCGGATAGGTTAGCATACAAACTGCCTGTCATTTCCAATGCTTTCAATCAGCAGTGGACCCAAGATTTTCGTTGGCGGAATAAGGTGGAGTCAAATTCTGGGGAAATTAATGGGCGAAACATGCAATTTTAGAGTAATTACGAATAAATTTAATTGTTTTTGTGTGGAGTGCCTGCTTTCACTTTCAAAGAAAATATTTTTCGGGAGCTAAACCCAACGAGGCATTAGTTAAGTTTTTGTTACTGTTTTCCTTAATGCAGGATGAATTTTGTTAAACTTGCTGATGAGTTTGACCAGGGAAGATTTATTGGAAGAAATTTGCTCTAGAGAAAAAACAGTCACAAGGATCGTCTGGGAGGCCCATATATGAGAGAGGTTGGCGAGTTCCCGAAGTTGAAAGAGAGTTTTATGCAAACCCCTTTCCTGGTTGTGCTTGCGAGAGAACCTCTGAAGTCTGAAGCTTGATTAGGACATCTGATTTGAGATTTTGGGGATTTTACTGGGTGGAGTGACACGTGAATTAGTTTTAACCAACAAATAGAAAGATCAACCCGAGAATTTTTCGGAAACATCTAAGAAGAAACTGGAAACATTTAAGACTGAATCGAAAAACAAGTCAACATTTGAGACTTGACGGGGATTTTCGCTAAGGATTTTGGATAAAAGTGTCCGGCTCATTTTCAACCCAATCGTCCACTCTGCTTTTGCATACAAGAAATGATTGAGAATTTGTCCAAAAAAAAAAAAAAAAAACTAAGCAATGCTTGCTCGCTTTTAATATTATTACGTACAATATAAAGTTCAAGATTGACTTAGTAAAATGACTTGGCAAAAATTAAAATCTAGTACAAATATAAAAATATGAGTAACCATAACTCAAGCTTGTTGCTCGTTGGCCAACTATGATACAGATCATACTGTGATTTAAGAGGAATCAAAACGAAAGTAAAGTTTGACAACACTAGAGTCACTTGTCTTGTCTCTATAAACACCTAATTGTTGAACCAAAGTTGCTTATTGACAAACACCAAGCACACAACTGGTCAGTGGTTCGAGTCACCTTAATCGTGAGTTGGTGAAAATCCTCCTTTAGCAAAAACCACTCCTAGTTGGAGAGTAGAGAAACAAGAAGATATACAGATAACCGATGCATTGAAATGTTCAAAAACGGGCTGGAGAAGATAGATAAAAATAGTCATCTACTCCAAAGTTTTGAGAAGCCTGAATAATCCTGCTGCTTCTCTTATCCGGGAGAACTCGATGCAGAATGCTTGCACTTCAATGAATATGTCATGAACTGCAAACACAAAAATCATTGGAGCAACCAAGCACATAACCAGGCATCATTGATACGTGGCATGCTAAATTTGTAAAAATTAACCACACTGAGTATGACCTTGCACGCATGTATACACAGAGGTAATGTGATTCACGACAATTCCACCAAATTAAATAATTTCAACCACAAAGTTACATCTGGTTTCGCATGATATAGGGTCGTTGATGAAGTATAAGATCAGTTGACTTTAAAATCCATAAAAAAATGTAATAGAGGAGAGAAGTAATTTGATCTGACATGTTTCAGAAAAGTTAGCAGGAAAAACCAAGCAATAAGAACCCTTGGGACTTGCCAATCACATCTTACAAAGAAAATATAGCTGCTATCAAGCATCAGGAAAAAAATTTTGTCGTTCAGAAACAAAAATAGTAGATCATTTACCCAATCAAACACTATAATCTCCTCTAAAACCCAGTTTCCATTAAGTATCAAGCAATACTAGCAAGGAAGTTGAAACCAGCAACATATTCATCTTTTGTATTCTCATTCTGAAGATTTAAATGTTCTCCATATCCACAAATACACAAAGAAAAAAATTTCTTTTTCATGAATGTGCTCGTTTATGACTTGTTTAATGTTGTCAATCTCTACCAACAATACTTAGTTTCTGAAAAAAAGGGAAAAAAATCGGATAGCCATCAAATTCATTAAAAACCAAGTTCTAAATTGCTTACCATTGATTATTTTGTTTCGAATCAAACTTTGTAGGAAGACACAAACCAATCTCACAAGTCTATTTTGCATATATCTATCCTGGAAAAGAAGATGGAGAAAAGGGCAACGATTATTCCAGCACGAAAAAACAAAGACAATAGTTTATTAACATGGAAAACTAATACGGAAACAATTTAAGATGCAGATGCTAACCTTTATACCCTGGCACGCACTTATACAGTTTGAAATGTAAGTGTGTAAGAACTCTGTGGGAAGTTCAATTGTAGTAGTCAGCCTATTCACTACTTCCATGGAATGAAGACTCATCTCCATGTTAACAAGAACCGTAAAGTATCTGTCAGTTACAAAGATATCTGCAATATTAGGGTCTAAATAATGCTTGGTTACATAACCAAAAGCCAAACCCAAACAAACAAGATCATACTCTGATATTTCAGGTGAACTGATTAACTTAATGAGAATTTCAACGGCAATCATAGGATTATTCTCCACTAGTTCCTGACAACATCGATACAGATTAGAAAAAAACCTCGCCACAACTTTCTAACAATAAATGGAATTAGGAATTCGGCATACTGGAAGCTTTTTGGGGGTCAGTCCACAGTGATATACCAGCTTTGGGTCATTTGCCAACTCCACCAATACTCTCTGAAGATATGAACAAGCTAAGAACGTTATGAATACCAGTAGAATCAAATTTAATACTCAACCAAAACATCGATGTTCAGAAACCAGAGAAGCAATACAATTACAGTAGCAATGTAAAAGTGTAAATGCACAAGAAGCTCAATGATTATCTCAGTCATGCCCGGTCAAGTAAACACCTTTCTCTATTTTTTTTAATTTAAATTTTTTTATCAGTTCAATATATGATGAATAGAGTAACCGATTCGACTAAAAGTCCAGCATTAACCCACCAGACATTCTATGACAACCCAAACCTGTATCGTAATCAAGAAAATATATTTCGGAAACCACATATATTTCTGGGAGCCGAAATATTGCTGATAAACAATTGTTTCCATCCATACAAATTTGCAAGAGAAAGGTGTAAAACATTGTCTTTTTCATATCTCACATCTTTATATAACCTCACTGCCATGATTGGTATATCCACAATCCATCAAACACAAGACTCTTTAGAATCTTGAGCTGCCTGGCGAGAAATCTTAAAAGTTTCATATCCAGATCTCAGATAGAATCATCAAGGGTCGGCATTTTTTTTCTCTCACTCTTTTTCCATCGCATTGACTCCTGGAGGAATTTACCATCCCTACTACACGGTACAATTAAGAGCATTCATTATAGAACATGAAAAAAATGCTACCTCTTGTTGAGCAGGAACAAGCGCACCCTTTAAAGCTTTTGCAATTAAATCTCTAACTGCTGCCCCTCTACTTGTATCAGCACACATCCCATAGTCCCATAAAAGCTCATGGTTGAAATCCGGGTTCAGCCAACATAACTGTTCAGAATTGAAGACACTTAGTTGGAACATAAATCACACATGATAGCTTCCAATGTCTGTTCATTGGCTAGTTACAGTTAGTGCTTGCATGTCTTACCTCTCCATCCGTTATGGGGAGCCTTGGTGGGAAGGGCCTGATCCATTGTGGAGTTAAACCCTCCAATGAGATAGAGGACAGTAACCCAGCAACAGCTTCATCCCTATTCCCAGATCCAATTTTAGATGTAACTCCAGGTCCATCAAACCTGAAATTCAATTCCCAGTTTCGAGAGAAGAAAATGGCAAAATTGTCGAACAGAACTTCAATGTGAAGATAACACATACTCTGATGAATTGCCATTACATCCATGGGGCACATCAGGATCAGGTATCACATTGTTCACAGAGCTGTCCTTGAACGAACATTTCAATGGTTCTGGCTGAATTTTGGTACAGTACTGTTGCTGCATATGCTCACGTTGTGGAAAAGACTGGAAAGTCAAAACAAGGATGATCACTTCAAGCACACAAGTGACAGAACAAAATTGCAGCATATTTTTGGGCCAATACAAGCACAGGGCTAGCAGAAAGCCAGTTAGAAAATGCAAGCAATTACTATTTGCACATGTAAGAAAATTCAATGTGCACAACTTACATGTGATGAAAGGTCAAAAGTTTTCATGAAATCTGCTGCAGAGTGGTTGAGAAGCTGAAGGAAAGAAAACACTATCACCAGAAGTTATGATGGATACAAAACACTGGGTAAAGAAAAAAGGTAAGCGGACACCATCAAACATTCGATGAACTGTAGAAACATGTGTGGTTAGAGAGAACATTCTATTATCTTTTATTATTAAGAATAAAATAAGTAGAGTTACGAGTGGTGAAGCTTTATATGTCTTGGTTTACTATTGGAAGATTGGTAGCCGACAGTTTGGTGGATTTCATACAATACAAGAATAAAATTACAATTAAGGCAGGCACTCAGGAAATAGACAAAATAGCCCAAAATCGAGCGTGGGTTTCAAACCATCACGACTTCACCTGGATAAGAAGCCAAGATTACACTGCAGCAAGCATTTTGTAATGATTAATCACATAAAACTACTAAAAGCAGCATATCAATAAATTATAGGCTTTCTGCAAAGCAGTCTAATAACTTGCTTCAACACAATTATAAACAGCTTTTTATTGCTCGGATGAAACTTAAATAAAAAAAGAAAAGTTGAATAAGCTCAAGTATTTTCCAATGAAAGGTATGTGCCATCAGAAATGTTCATAAATTTTCAAGCATAAGCATGTCATTAATTTTTCAGACAAGTTCTATCTAATAGAACAAATTTTTTTGTAGTATTGGATGCCTGCCATCCAGCATCAGAAACGAATGGTTGATCCTAAACGGAGAAAAAGAGAAACAGAAAAGCAAATGAAACCTCTTTGCTATTTCTATCGGTGGTTGTGGAAGCGCCTAACAATTGAAGAACAAATGCCCGTTCAAACTTTTCCGCTTCTTCGTCACAAGCTGCCTGCAAATAATGAAAAAAGTACAGCAAGACCAAACAGAAGTTTAGACACCGATGTCATCAAATAATTAAGAACAAATTACAGTATAAGAAATCGAGCCAACTAAATACATAACAATTGAAACGGAAATAGATTGCCAAACAGTTCGCAAGTCGATGAGCAAAAGAAAATAAAGAAGAAGCCATACGCACGTATTGAATCAAAAAGCAAGTTTTTCGTAACCCCATCGTTGCAAAATCAAAGCTGTAAAAACTATAAATCGTAAAATGGCATCACACAACGCAACGAACCATGTGCTTACTTACATCCACAAGCTTAGAGATGAAAGGGTTTGAAGAAGGCAGCTGAGACGCGTATGCCTGATGAATAATTGCAAAAGCAATCAACCTTTGAGTTGGACTAAGCAATTTCTCCTGCAGCAACGTTGATTGAAAACATTGTGTCAATATCAAAATTCTCAAAGACAGAGAAAATTGAGTAAAATGGTATCATAAAAGGACAAAATAAAACCCTAACCTTGGGGTCTGACAATAAAAATTCCAGGGCGGAGCAGGCATATAAGTGGACAGAGCGGGGAAAGTTGGTGTTGAAATCCGACATGATCTGCTCCAAGGTCCTTTCTTCTCCGCCACTCAGCAGTCTCAATAGCTTCCCGGAATCGTCAAACCCTAACATCTCGGCGATCTTCTCTCTTCTTCAACTCCTAGAAGACAAAAAAAGGCACAGAGAATCAGACGCAACCGCTTTACATAGCTTCGTTATCACGAAGAATCGGCACACAGACTTACTAGTCACAGACTTTCACTTCAAACAACTGAGGCTACCGCTTTGCTAGTAAATCAAGTATGCATCGCATAAATTACAATTGGGTACTGAACTTTCCGTAGTGTTCATAAAACTTTGTGAATTTGTCGTTAGACGGTCTCATGAATATTTATTTGTGAGACAGACCAATTCTATCGATATTTACAATAAAAAATAATAATATTAGCATAAAAATAATAATTTTTCATGGATGACATAAATAAGAGATCCGTCTCATAAAATATGATCTATGAAACCGTCTCACACAAGTTTTTGTCAAACTTCGCCAGCTAACTAATACGAGACTCAAATTTAAAAGTGATTGGAAAAATAAATTTATTTTAAAAATATATTTTATATTTATTTAATGAATGATTTAATAAGATAAAAATGATGAGAATAGATTGATAAAAAATTGAGAAAATAATATTAAATATAAAAAGTAAATTATATATTTGAGAGTTATGAAAAATGAAAAAAGAATTTACTTTTATTATTATATTTGAAATGGAGGCAACATGTCCTTTGTACCTATGCCGGCTCTGCTCTATTCTTTTCATTTGTTGTTTCTTGTGTGCTAAATCCATTATCGGAGTCCGATTTGCAGAAGAGAATGGCGTCGAAGCAAATGGAAGCAGTACAGAGAAAACTTGCGACGCTGAATTACTCGAGATCCAATGCCCCAGCGCAGTCACTCCTTTTCGCTGGGATGGAACGCTATGCCCTACTTGAATGGCTATTCTTCAAGTAAAATATTGTACTTTTTTCTATATTTGTCTGTATAAGTGCTGGCACATGAATGGTTGTTTAATCTTTTGCCGATTGTGCAGATTGTTGGGGGACAAGTCTCCATTTTCACAGCAAAATCTACAAGGGGATGTCGTGGATCGGGACGAAGAAACCTCTCGGATACAATGTATTTCCCACTTTTATCTTCGTCTTGTCTTTCTCCTTGTGTTATGTCGTAAAGATTAATTATGTGGTATGATATGCGTCCAATTTTGTTGGCTTTTACGTTTTTGTTCTGGTCAGTACTAAAGTTGGGACCTTTTTGTTATGAGAATGTGGCTTGTTGAAACTCTCTGCGGGCATTTTTTGTGTTAGTGTATAAAATGTCGCCTTTACAGTTTTTACTGTGACTACTAGCGATCTTTTGATTTGGGTTCTGAAATGAATTCTGTGAAATGTTTATAAAGTGGTTCTATGGATTTTGCAGATTTGGCTGAAATAGCAAAGTTTCTGGGTATTACCACTACTATAGACACTGAAGCCATCCAAGTGAGTTTAAATTATCATATCTTGATCATCATATTGTTTCCGATCAAAAAAATTGCTGTATTTATATTTAATAATTATGTGTCGTGCCAATTAGTATCGGTACGTTTTTCAAAAGTTTAAACTTCAGTGACATGAAACCTCCATTCTCATGGCCGTGATTTTGAATTTCCTTTCTTGAAGGAAGAAATAAATAAACCATCCTTTAGTTTTTTTAAAAGATATTTATAGATTTTAAATTTAAATAAAAAGACCAAAATATTTTATGTTTGTACCAACTGTCTTCCATTCCCATTCTCCACACGTAAAGGCACTTTGATTAGTGTTTTCTCAATGCACTATAACCAGTTTTGGAGATTATTTTTTTTTATGTTGCAGAAGCTCAATAAGCCAGGATAATTGCAAGGGTTGAATCTTGTTGTATCTTGGGCCTACTTACATGCTTTGTGGATTTTAATAACTACACGTTGTACCTTTTCATTGCAGGGTCGGGGAAGCTACGAAGATCGGACAGAAATGTTGCGTCTTATTGTGGATTTGGTGGAGGCAAGCATCTACGCCGATAATCCTGAGTGGAGGTGCCTACAGTTTTAAAAAAATGTCAATAACAAAATGATTTGATCACTTTACTGTGTCTTGAACGATATCTAATCGACTACATGAAATGTTTGTTGCCTTTTTTAGTGTAGATGAGCAAGTGGCTAGAGACATACAATTAATAGACGCCATTGCTGAAAAACAAGCTCAAATTTTCTCTGAAGAGTGCAAGTTGTTTCCTGCAGATGTGCAGATTCAATCTATATATCCATTGTAAGGAGTAATTGTTTTCCTGTGCAATGCTGCTTTGAATGCCACTAAATCATTTTCTTTAGGCTCATATTTCGTCATAGAAAATTGTTTATGACAGACATCTTGTTAAATTGTCTTCCTGGAACTTATTTGCCATCTTCTGTTTTTACGATGCGTTATCATGCCATCAAGAGATTGCTTATAATGTATTTTAATTTGGACAACACTGCTGATTGGTTTTGTTCTGTTATATTATCTGATATTGACCTAGTTGAGTCTTCAATACCAGATTTTGTATTTCGTGGTTTTGCATTAGGTTTCTTACCAAGAAGCTTGATTATTATTTATAATTCAAATTATTATGAATTTCCCTTCAAAGAGAGCATTTTTGTACAGAAAAATATCTCAGGAATTATTGGTGCTTCTATTAACATGAAAAATAATTTTCTATTCACTTAATAAAGGTTCATTTGTAGGCCAGACATATCTGATTTGGAAAAACAGCTATTTGATCAATCAAACCGACTTCTAAACCTTCAAGAGATGGTTGATGACCTGGCCTCAAAGGTTGCCTGATACTTTTTTCGCTACCTTGTTTTGCCATACAAACTTCAACTACCATAACAATTATCTTTGGATGCATTGTTGTGATCAGTTGTCATTATTATCTTTAATTTTGTAGCATCCATACAATCCTGATGAAGATTACACTGAAGCCGAATCAAATTTACGGAAACATCTGGAATCTTTTCTTGAAACTGCAAGATCCTTTAATACAATTTACACCAAGGTTCGTTTTCGGTTGAAGTTTTATCGTATAGCTCAGATTACATGCTTCTTGACCTGATTTACATATTTCAAGTGAAATTAATGTCCCTCGACAAGTTAATGGCCCAAGAAAGACTTACTTTCAGGTTTTCACACGAGTTTTTACCGACAAGGCCGCAATCTTTATGTTTTACATTAAATGCTTGAGATTTACATAAATACAACCAATTCAGTTTAACATAACGTCAAACATTGGTGGAGTTTAAAAGTATTCATTGTGGCACCACACGTTAACTTGAGTTTTGAGAAAAACAGTTTCAATATGTTACCAGAGCCACAAGGGCAAATTTTTAAGACCCCCTGGACTGCAGAACCCCTCATATCTAAATTGGTCTTGCATGTTTATTTCTACGTCTTTGCTGCCTAATGCCTGAACATGCACATTACGCCTTATATAATATTTCCGGGCATATCCGGGTATCTGGCTCACCTTTAGGGGGCATATTAAAGTATAAAATTATTGATTGTATTAACTCTCATGAGCTCGAGATTTTGGGACTTGTGGTTTCAACAAACGTTATTCAAATACATGAACCTGAAGTTGGATTGTGGTCTTGGCTAGTGATCGTCGCTGGAGCGGCAACGATAATAACAGTGAGTGGCCGCTATGTCATGATTGTGGAATGCAGGTGGCAGTGATAATTGAAAGGAGTTAGGGATGGTGGGAATGGTGGGAGGCAAGAAAACAGTGTAAACACTATGTCATTTAGACGTTGAACTTCCTTTATGTGGCTTATTTCGTGAAATAATAGTTTTGAACTTTTTGTCAGGAAATAATTTTTTGAGACCAGCACAAATCTAATCCTTTTGGCTTCTAAACAGTAGGCTAACTTTTTGTTGAAATGCTACTGGAAATCTATGATTGAAAGTCAGCTCAATGTTGTCGACTAGAAGCACCTTTGCTCTTCATTTTTTGTGTAGCAAATTAACCTTCAATTTCTTTCATTGTTTGTCAACCTTATGAAGATTGGCCCAACCCTGACATGATGACCTGGAAATTAGGAAATACATGGGAAATGCCAATTCATTCTGCTCAATGGGTTTTTTTTTCCCAAAGCTCGTTCAAGGTTGGCTCACAATCAATAAAAGCTAAAATCCGGTTTTGAGCTTGAGAAGAAATCTCTGGCAAATTTATAGTTAGCATGTATATATCTGGCTTTAATATGTTAAATGCAAATACTTTTAGGTTGCACTTGGATGGATGAACTTGAAATCCAGATTTCGATATTAGTTTTATTGCTTACAATGAAACAATAGATCAAATATTAAATCAACATTCAACACCTTACTGATCAAATATTAAATCAACATTAAACACCTTACTTATTTACATATTAATAATACAAAGTAGAATGAATTTCAAACATCGTTATTTGGTGAACTTAAAATCCATCATAATTAACATGAAATGCTATATAAACATATAAGAGATTGATTTGAAGTTTATAAACTTACTTATCTGAACGACAAAATTACATTTGAAATCCATGGATTTGATTTGAAATCCATCAATCCAAACACAACCTTATAGAATATAGAAACCATATCTATGCCAATGTCGTGTTACAATTGGCTGCCTTATTCTGCATCTTGTTTGTTTTTGTGTTGCTTATTTCAGTCATGATATTCTCAAAAATTACTTTTCTGGAAGTAATTTTTTTTGGATATATTTTCATGTTACATTATTATAATTTGGTTTTTACATTCATACAGTTCACGTCCGTTAATTTTATTTCTGACCATTACACCACTCTGTATGCAGGAAATACGTCCTTGGACACACATGATGGAGGTTCCACAACTTCACGGGTTTGGACCAGCTGCAAATAGATTGTTGGAAGCATATAAGATGCTTGTGAAGGTGCGTCAACTTAAATTTGCATCTGAGTAACTAACTGGTCATTGGTGTGCATGGTCTTCAGCTTCGATGTGTTTTTAACAAATATAAACTTTCACTGCTTTCCTCATACTCTGGTTGAAGAAAGAAATTATTCTTAATATCTCTAGAGTTTGAATGACTTGCTTCATTCGTCTTAGTTCTATTTATATGTGAATACTAAAACATAAGCATGCAGTTTGAGACATCTTTTTTAATCTATCTCTAGCCTGGAAAAAAAGGTTCAGAATCATCCGATATATACTTTTGCTTTACAAGCATAGCTGAAACTCGTCCATTTTGAATTCTTGACCTCGGCTAATATTGTGTCATTATTTCTTACCTATAGCTTAAAACTTGCACCCAAACTTCCATTTTTATTTTGTTGCAATGACATAATTTAAGGGATGCTGCAATTATACTTGTTTAAATTTTACCTTATGATTCATGGATTTTCTTTGTACAACTTTTATGACCGTGCATTCAGTCAGTTGAAATCCATAAACATTGCACGTCGTAGCTTAGATGACCGATGATTATAGAATGAGTGCCTGAAAATTTGTTCTTTGTTGGCAGTAGGTGATTTGTTAGACTTAATGCGACGTGTGTTGTCAAAGGCTGTATATCTTACAGCAATCCTATTATTTAGTTAGTAGTTGGAAGATAATTGTGAGACATTCGTTTCTCATTTATTTTTATAGTTTCTGGGAAATCTGAAGAACCTTCGAGATTCATATACAGCAGTGGCCGTTGGATCTTCAGAAACAGTGGCTGGTGAGCCATCTTCTGTAATGAGAATTATTTCCGAGTGTGAAAGTGCATTGACGTTCTTGAACCGAGATCTGGCGATTCTCTCCGCTTCCATTGCTCGTGAGAAGGGCGAGGAGGCTATCATCTAAAAGTGAAAGTGAGAACATGCTGCTCTTCTTTACCATTATTTATTTTCAACTTTTTTGACGGGGTAAAAACATTGAGTGGTGAATGTATTGAATGTGCATTAGAACTGGGCACATTTCATTTTCGGTTAAATCAGAAGGGTTGTGTTTTGTGTAACTAAGTTTCTTTCCTGAAGATTCAACTGATCAAATTGAATTTTAAGAAAATTGAATTGATTATAATGAAATAACAAAATCAATGAAAATTGCAATCAATTTACCCTAAAACACGTATGAAAGAATTTCCCCCATAAAGGTTGGTTTTTGGCTACCTTTAGATAAAGTAATACCAAACAGAATTAAACTAAAAACATTTTTAAAAAGTACTGATCAATTTGTCAAAATATCTTAACCAAATTAACAAATTGTTCGGTTTGATGAGTTGCTTACATCGAACCAAACTGTCGTACACGCGTAGATAAAATAATATGAAATTTGACTTTAAACAAGGTCATAAAAGTTAGTCCAAATAAAATAATTGACAAAAAGAGAAGTTGAGATTGAGACTTGAACTTAACTCAATCCAAAAGCTATTTAAGGAGGTTCATATATGGTCCTCTCAGAGATTTTATTCAACCGATGTGGGACAACTAATACACCCTACATCTAATACACCAAAGAATGAATATTTGAAGCGTGAATATTACAAATGACCCAACTATGGGCAGAACGGGTGGCCCAATTATGGGCAGTCCATAACGATGAAATCCGAGCTCTGAAACCAGTTAAGATTGAGACTTGGAACTAACTCAACCCCAAAAGTTAGCTCAATGGGAGATGATCGTCTAAATCCATATATGCTAACACCCTCTCATTCCCAGGAATGAACAATTGGAGCGTGAAGACGTTAGCTGGAGGTCCAACTATAGGTAGTCCAACACATGACGCTGGGTCGAGCTCTGAGACTATATTAAGATTGAGACTTTGACATAATTCAACCCCAAAAATTAGCTCAAGGGGGAATGATTGTTCAAGTCCATATATACAACTCTCAGGAATTCTATTCAACCGACGTGCCCCGCATGCCCACGGTTGGATCGTGGAAACATTAACTGGTGGTCCAATTTATAAATATCGTTCAAAATTTTCAGTATTCTAAATGGCGGTCGAGGCGGTGCCTAGGCAGTAGGCGGCCCTCGACCGCTCCCGCCTACGCATGAGGTGGCTGTTTTAGGTAGTCCAAGCTATACGACGGTGGGCAGGCGGTCGAGGTGGCTGGAGGCGGCGAGCAGGCAGTCCAAGTGAGGCAGTCAACATTTTTAAATTGTAATCAACACAAAGTTTGAAAATCTAGTCAAAGTTAACTAATTTGAAACTTGAAATCTTAGTTATTTAAATCACACTCCATTTTTTTTTAAACTTTTGGTTCACACTCTTTCTCACTATCACCACTAAGTCCACAACATAAACTGTCTGTCGCTGTCGCTGCCGCTAGCAAGAAGCTTTAGGTTAGGCATTGTATATTTATTAATTAATATATTTTTTTTTATAATATTTCAAATTTTGTGATTTCAAAAATCAAAATTTTTTTCCTATTATTATTGATTTATTGTTGAAAATTAATGGTAGAAAATGATAAACAACCGAAGTTGGAATTTAAGCCAAAGTCTAATAATATTGTTTGAGAATATGGGGTGTTGTATAATAAAGAGAAAGTGATTTGATCACATGCAAGTTGTGTAAGAGACTTATTAAAAGAGGAGTTTATAGGATGAAACATTATATTGCGGGTATTGTAGAACAATTTGAAACATGTCTTAAAACATCCGATTAGGAGTTTATATATTTATTTGCACATTATCTAGATGATATTATGTTGTATGAAGCTTCTTTATATTTAAACATTATTTAATTATACATCTTACATAAAATATGATGACTATTAGTGATTATATTGCATGATTATATATGATTATCTATAAAAAAAATTATTTAAAAAATTTAACCGGCTAGGCACTGTCTAAGCACCGCCTAGGCGGCCGAGACGGTAGGCGGTCACTGACCGTCCTGCCACCGTCTCCCGCCATTTACAACATTGAAAATTTTCCAAATCACTTGTCAGCAACTCTATGTTTGCATTTAGGTCACATAACTTTAAAGATATTGATGTATTAACGAAAATCTACACCTTTTCTTTCAACTTTTAAAACTCCGTTCCCATTTAACAATTTTTGGAAATTTTCAATAATGGTGGTACGAAAAACAAGATATCCCTATATAAACGAGTGCCTCAGGATCTCATCTCATTCCTCAAATTCTCAAAGTAATCCTTTACTTTTACAGCAAAATCCAAGAAAATGCTTCCATGGCCCATTGCTTGCATGTCAATAATCCTTGCGATTTCCATTACCACATTTGATGTAAGTGAAGCAACTGGTTTCACCATTGATCTCATTCACAGAGACTCCTTACAATCTCCTTCAATGACCTGCGAAACCATATCCATTCAACGATCGTTCTATCGAGCTAAAATTTTATCACAAGATCACCGTTCCGCACGATCGCCCTCAGCTGATATTATTCCGACAATGGGGAGTACCTCATGAGATTCTACCTCAGCACACCACCTGTTGAAGCCTGGCTGTGGCCGATACTGGTAGCGATCTTACATGGATACAATGCAAGCCTTGCCTCGGTTGCTTCGAACAAAAAGCACCCCTTTTCGACGCGAATAAATCATCCACGTATAAGCCGCTCTCTTGTTCTTCTGGTCCATGCAATGAACTTCCAAGAACTTCTTGTGACGTAACTAGGCATACTCGTGCTTACGAAATATAACGATACGTGTGAATATAATAACTTCACATTTGATCGACCCATTATTCGGGCAATGACACATAACGTGTTATTTGCAAAAGCACTGGAAATGTATGGGGAAATGCGGATATCAAATGTTGAACCCGATAAATATACCTCTCCTTCTGTTATCAACGCCTGCGGTGCTTTGGCGGATTTTGGGAAGGGGAGATTTGTGCATGAGCACATTTTGGAATTGGGTTTTGCGTTCGATTTGAATATAAATAACGCTCTGATCGATATGTATTCCAGGTGTAAGCATTGGATCGAGCACGGGGAATGTTTGATAAAATGCTTCACGGAGTGACAGAGACATTTTTTCTTGGAATAGTTTGATGGGTATTCTACTATTCTTCCTATGGCTTCTTCAGCCAAGCCTTGGAAATATATTTTCAATTGAGGATAGATGGTTTAGTGCCGGATTATTCTACATTTTTTAGTGTTATACTAGAGTGTTGTGGACTTGGGCAGATTATGGAGGGTGAGATTGTCGATGGGTTGGTAGAGAAAATTGGAGTGCGTGGGTATGTGGTTGTCAATAATGTGTTGCTGTCTATGTACATAAAGTTTGACATGTTAGTTAATTACCAGAAGATATTTAATGAGATGGTTGATAGAGACAAAGTTACTTGGAATACTATGATTTGTGGACATTGTAAATCTGCTCTGTATGAAGAGTCAATTAGGTTGTTTACAGATATGGTTTGTCATTTGGAACCTGATATTTTGACAATTACATCAATTCCCCGTGCTTGTACTTACCTTAGGGACATAAATTCGGGAAGATATGTCCACAACTATATGAATTGTAACAGATATGAGTGTGACACAACGGCAAGTAATGTCATTATTAATATGTATGCCAAATGTGGTGATTTGATAGGTTCTAGCGAAGTTTTTGAGAGCATGAAAAGCCCGGATTTGGTATCATGGAACTCTCTGATTAAAGGTTATGTTGAAAACCAGTTTTATGAGGAAGCAATAAAGCCCGTTAGTGGGATGAGGATGATTTATGAACCTGATTCTGTCACTTACGTGACAATTCTTTCTATTTGTACAAAATTAAATATAAATTTGGCAGAATAACTCCACTGTGGTATAATAGAACAAGGATTTGGTTCCGTTCAGATTGTGGGTAATGCTCTTGTGGATACGTATGCCAAGTGTTGAGAATTGGAGGATTCATTGAAACAGTTTGAAAATATGAAAAATTGAGATAATGTTTCTTGGAATTCTATTATTGCTGCTTGTGGTTATTCTGAGAATAGTACTCTTGGTTTTAGAATACTTCGAAAGATGAGATTGAAGGAATGTTTCCAGATGTACCAACGTTATTAAGTGCATTGCCTTTGTGTTCCTTTCTCATCGCAAAACGGCAAGGGAAGGAGATGCATGGTTACATTTCAGATTGGGTTGTGAGTCCATGATTCCAATAGGAAATGCTTTGATTGAAATGTACTCTAATACGGGCGATTTAAAGAATTCAGTGCTGGTTTTTAAGCAGATGAAAGCAAGAGATGTAGTCTCATGGACAACAATGATAGCTTCTTATGGAATGCATGGTGAAGGTAGGAAAGCTCTTAAAAGTTTTTGAGAATATGAAGGCAGCTGGTATTCATTTGGATCACATTGTCTTTATTGCCATAATATATGCATCTAGACATTCTGGTTTGGTGCAAGAAGGGCGGACTTGCTTTGAACAAATGAAGAAAGACTACA
The DNA here is from genome assembly GCF_012295235.1 of Primulina huaijiensis. Taxonomy (NCBI): domain Eukaryota; kingdom Viridiplantae; phylum Streptophyta; class Magnoliopsida; order Lamiales; family Gesneriaceae; genus Primulina; species Primulina huaijiensis. The sequence continues at coordinate 1,639,226 of NC_133319.1, read as the reverse complement.
ATATTGAGCCTGGGCTTGAACATTATGCCCGTGTCGTTGATCTTCTTTCATGATCCGGCCTATTAATTGAAGCATAGAAATTCATAGTTTCAATGCCATTGCAGCCTGATGCAAGTATATGGGGAGCGCTACTTAGTCCTTGCCGATCAAGTGGCATGAAGATGGCCGAACATGTGTCTAACCACATTATTGAATTAAATGTGGACAATCCAGGATATCGTGTTTTAGCATCTAATGTGTATGCTGCCTCGGGAAAGTGGAATCAAGTGGAAATGATAAGAACATCTTTAAAAGCTAGAGGACTAGAAAAAGCTCCGGGATGTAGTTGGGTGGAGGTCCAAAATAGGGCATTCTATTTTGGAGCTGGTGATCGATTCTTTGAAAAACACAACGAAGTTACGGAATTACTGAACTATCTCTCTTCTTTGATGGCTAAGGAAGGATATGCTGCTGATATCATATCTAAATCTGTCCTGTATGATGTAGAGGAGGATGAGAAATTAGACATGCTTTGTGGACACGGTGAAAGGCTGGCCATAGCGTTTGCCTTATTACATACAAAACCTGGTACTAGTTTGCTGGTAATGAAACATCATCGGGTTTGTTGGGATTGCCACACTGTGACTAAGTATATATCACGATTCATGCATCGGGAAATATTAGTCAGGGATTCTAATTGTTTTCATCTATTCATAGATGGAGTCTGTAATCGTGGAGATCATTGGTGATATCATTCCCCGCATAAGTTCTTTGAGGGATGATATATTTTGTTTTTTAAGCCTTTGAGAACTGTCTTTTTAGCATCTGCATTTCTGCTATCATTTCTAAGTCTTAAATGGTTTTAAGCACATGGTGTGTCAACCATTAGAGGGACCTGTGAAGAAGTGGGAGGACACAACATACTAGAAAACAAACAATACGATCAAACTTAAAGTTGCTATGAAGTTATTCAACTCGACCAACTCTCACACTTAAAAAAATAGTTTACAGCAAGTTTAGAATCGAGTTGTGAAAAGCATATTATTTCAACCATGTTTCACCATCATTCCTACATTTCAGAACCCACCAGGAACTTCAACTTCAACCTAGAGCGTGAAGAGGTTTCCTTATCACTAACGTGAAACAAGTTTACACGAGATCCATTTTCATTCAGCTTTTGAAACGTAACGTTGTCTAAGGATCTTAAATTTTTCAACCATTCTCGCACGTGGTGGCCATGATTCTTTGATTGTAGGATCATCTGCGTAGTTGTTCATCCAAGCTGATAAAAGTGGAAATATCTCTGCATCAATTAGTGTCAACTCAGCTATCTCTTCCAGAATACTGATCAAATTGGCCATCCAACCAAATGCAATATCAAGGTAACCTATTGTGTCACCACCAAAGAATATCTTCCCTTTTAGCTGATCTTCAACTAATTTCAGGTTCTCCACTGCTGAAGCAACGGCTTCTTTCTGCTGCTCTTCTCCTTGAGAGATGAACAAACTCCATATCGATGGCAGAACCTGCATTTCAGTTATTATCACCAATAAAAGTATATGTTAAGACCGTCATATGCTTTTGTAATCAAGATCATCGTATCACAGGGACAGGGCATGAGTCTCACATCCATATACGGAGTCAGAAGTTTCTGGAAGCATAACGGAATTAAAACTCGAAAAATTTAAGGTACTTGAGACCATATATGTAGGGAAAAGTAAAGGGTTTTCTTGATACCTTCTCATCTCCAAAATTTGCCCAAAATCTAGCCATGGCTCTGTCCCAAGGATCTCGGGGGAGGAGTGGACGCTGCTTCCAAGTGTCATCAATATATTCAAGAATGACAAGGGATTCACATATTGGCTTCCCATTGTGCACAAGAACTGGTATTTTCTTGTGTACAGGATTGTACTCAAGTAGTGAAGCACTCTTATTGGTAGTATCTTCCAATACGGTTTCGTGTTCTATGGCTTTAATCTTGAGTGCGTGCACCACTCTCATACCATATGGACTTGACCATGATCTCAAAAGCTTCAAATCTTCTGCCATTTTTTGTTTCTTCTGTTCCTTTGATTTTCTTTTAAAGGAATATATTTATGTATTGAAAGAATAGCAATGGCCGGCCATTGTTTTGGTTTGTATAGATAATTATTTAATTTAGAGTGACCATTTTGGTTGGTAACATGTTTGGTGTGTACGGTTGCCTATTTTATTTTGAAAAGTTGGCAGCAAAGTTGAACAAGGAAGATGGAAAGAAAGAGGGATCCGCTATTTCACATTAACAATCCCTCCACTCATTTTCTATCATCCAATTCACCTTAGCATTCATATATTTTGAATGTTTAGTTCTATAATATTAGTGATGTATTTGTTCACTTATAACAAGAGAATGTTGGAATCCACAAAATATTATAATGAAAATTTTTTTCTATCTTGTTCGTGTTTTAACTTGATAATTTTTAAGAATTTTTTATATAAATTTTGGTTTTCAATTAATATTTTATTTTCTTATACATATATATCAAGATACAACACCTGAACTAACAGAACAAATAATCTTCCTTAAATACATAAATTTAACATGAAACTTTCCCATAAATTTTGTTGAATTTTGCTGGCCAGATTTTCCAATCGAAAGATTTCATGGCTAAATCATACATTAATTGTATAATTAATTAATTTCTTATATCGATGTTTGATGAGTTTTGTCGGATCAATATCATAATATTGACACATCATTTTTTTAATTTATATTAAATTTAATTTATATAATTTAGATATATTTTCTCATAGCATCAGCCTTGGTCCATGAAACTCATATAACCAGATTATGCCCACTGATAAATCCTGCTTCTTCGGTAGCAAGAAACAACACACCTCGGGCAACATCATCCACACTCGCCTCTCTCCCCCGCACAATTTCCGTCCTCAAATCCTCCTGAATCCGCCCACCAGCATCTCCGACGGCACCCCGTGTGGCGAACCCATTTGATTTGCAAGATGGTTTAAAGCAATTCTTGGCTCATATATAGCAAATTCGTGTATCAAGATCGTTGATTGGTTACCCTTGCACAAATTTTCCATGATTCACACAACTAATTTCTAACTACGAAGGCTGCCGTTATGTGTGATATGTTTATTCTTTACGTTCTCCGAATCCATGATTTCATGGAATACATCACTTGATTGCAAATTGCAAATCTCCGCTGAATAATCACTTATACTTTATAGTACATTTCGAGCATATGTCTGTGAAATACACATTCAATAAGAGCTGAGCCATACGTCTTCCAAATTTTTGAATGCTAATATCCTTAAGCAGTTGCAGATATTAAAGACAATATTTTATTTTTTTGAGTAGAAATAGATTTCATAATCATATAATCAAGTGATCATTGGTTACAACTTTGGATAAGTACAGTGGAATAACATTCTCAAAAGCAAATTGACATCTTTCCTGCATGCACCTATTTGCTAACAGGTGCGCTACTTGGTTATCATGTCTTAAAGCAGTGAACAATCGAAGAGCCCGATGTGTTGGAGCACAAAAGGCGAATATCTTGAGCTAACAGTTCATCCAACGAAGAAACATTAATGGATTTTATCGCTGGCATCACATCCGTTTTAACAATCTATTTTGAACCATGAAATTTAACAGTCATATAAACCCCTTCCTTTACTGCAATCAGTTCAGCTAAATGAGGGGTGATAATGCCTTTGAGTTATTTTGCAGCAGCAAATAAAACAATACCCTCGTGATCACGCCCCACAATATCCACCGGCAACATACTCTGGACAGTTGAGGCAAATTTAGCAGTTAGCATGTCCCACTATTATCCGACTCACCAAATTAACATGAACCTGTAATGCATTAAATAGACTTCTCCACAAATGAATCTTAATTTTACATGGAATATCGAGCTTCCATAACTTACGGAGTCCAAAAGTGAGTCCACTTCCCAACCCATTACTTCCTTCCTCATCGGTAGCCATAGCTAGATGACACTCCCCATCAGCAGTGTAATGCTAGATAAGACGATCTGACATTGAAGCATTTGCTACAGGGATACGTTTAATTCCCCGAATTTGCCTTCCAAGTCCGAAACCAGCAAATGTGCATGATCATTTTGAGGAGTGGTGATTGGTTTAAAAAGTTTAGGCCTCATCAACCAAGGATCTTTAAAAAACCCGGACTTTTTCCCCTGACGATATGTGCCACCGAATTCCTTTAACCAATAGATCCCTTCCCCAAAGTATGTTATCGATGTGTTGTTTCCTTTAGCAACATCGAGGAAGTGTCCAGAGGGGGAATATTTAGCTTTGTAAATATGAGTCACAAGAGATTCTGGTTTGACCAAGATACGCCAAACTTGCTTGGCCATCAACGCCTGGTTAAATGATGACAAATCTCTAAATCCCATACCTCCTTGACTCTTTGGCCTTACGTAACAGATTCCAATTTGTGCAACATCGCTACAAGTCTATCTGTTGTATCCTTGGAAACTCGAAACACATATCTGAAGGGACGAATTTGTTTTAAAAAAACTTTAATTGTTACGGATCTCGGTTTGTGTTACTGTTTTCTTGTTATTTTTATATACACGATATTCATAGTTATTTCGTTTGGTGCTTTTTATTTGCTTTCGTTCACTGCTTGTGAACTTTATAATTTTGTTATTTGCAATTTGGATAACACTTGCCTTATAATGTAAAAAGCATTTAAGTTTGTGATGATTCAACGAGACTTGAATCTCAAGGAAGCAGAAAGCACTGACACTCCAGAAATATTTGAATTATTATTGGTGCACAACGCTGGATACCTTTTGAATAGATGTTAGTTATTATTATTTTCTTTTTTTGAAGGAGATGACAGTTATTTTGTAATGAAAATTATTACTAGTTATTGCCAAATTGTTGCGGAACTTTGGACTCTTGGATCCTGACATTGAGTATCAGTGTTCACGAACATGCACTCATCCTTGGCAATATATGGACTGAAATGACTTCCATTCCTTGTGGAGGATTCACCATGAAAACCCTAGCCGGCTTTGCCAAAATATCAACCACAATGATCTTTCCACCATTAGCAGAAACAGCACAGATTTTTCCTTTTTGTGCTGATAAATGCTCAGCACCTTTTAGAAGCTCCGAAGGCTCAATCAACTCTTCCCAGCAATCGCCATCCTCGTTGTACCTACTCAACGAACCATTTTCTTGATCCACTACATACATGAAATCATTATCTACTGCTGCTGGCCCATTCCACCCATTCAACATTCCCTTTGGCATTTCCTGCCACTGATTCATCACAACGTCATAAACCGCCCCTTCTTTTACTGCTTTGCCTTTTACATTTACCATGCATAGTTTACCTCTGTATCCTAATGCTTCGACAGCTTCCCGACTAAACCTTCCATCTTTGAATGAAGCTCTTGTTTCCCATTGCCAATCTACATCCTTCTTTGATATGTCCCATCGTTCCATGGACCTTGCCACTTCACCATGATATTGTGCGCCTGTACCACTTGCCACATATATTCCACCATTTATTGATCCGGCAACACACCAGCGACGGGGACTAGAGAATGGAGGTCCGTAGTACCACTTACCGGACAAAGGGTTGAACACTAATGGATGAGTTAGAGCTGGGAGAAGCTTGTGGGTGGTGGCAGCTATAAGCATCAAACGCCCCGACACAGTTAAAGATTGAACAGATAGAATTCTTGATATGAAAGAAGGATGTTGACGTATGATGCACATGGGTGGATCAGTTGGAGGAGTTGGGAGCGCTCTCCATGTTGAGGAAATGGGATCAAAAGAGAAGAAGGCAATTGAATTTGGTTGGCATTGGCATCGGCCTAATTGGACAGATTTGATGAAGGGATACTTAATTGACGAAGTTCGTCCAAGGACGGCATAAAGAGAGAGGAATGGAGGGAAGGAGGGAGAATATATGAGTCGACGCCATGAGAGAGAGACGCTGTAGAGAAGTGAAGGTTTGAGAGTTGAAAGACATAGCTGAGCTAGGTGGTCAGGTAATCCAGGTAGTAAGACTGACTTGATTAGAAAGTTTATTTGCCTGTTTTCATCGTTTTCATTGATGATATCTTTGTTCTTGCAGTGACTTTCTATAACTATATTCATATTGTTTATGAATATAGAAACACCTTGTCCATCAGGAGTATAATATATATGTGTGTGTGTAAGAGTGGTTTCCACAGACCAGGTACTTCATTTTGTTATCTCTTCAACTCGGTGCCTTTCTCCTTATTTCCCTGCGCTATTTCGAACATGATTGGTGCAAACTTTTGCTAAAGAAAATGAGCATTTTCATATTTAATTTACAGTTGAAGGCATGGGACCTTTTTATTGGCAAGTGGAGTAGTTTACATAAGAACAAATGCGGACATCATAGTTTATCAGTACTTTGAGTAGAAGTATGGTAAAAGGTATAAAAGGACAAATACTAAACATTGAAATCTGTTGGGAGAAGTGCTTTAGAGTGAAGCAACTAAGTTATAATACCATCATATTACCACTTTTCCCCGAAATAACAAGAGTTGTTGCTATCTTTATCTTAAAAAGCAAACCACTTTTTGTTTTCTTTTATCATCTTCTTGAAGACCAATTCCCCTGCTCTAAATCTGCTAACCATGTTAGGTACATGTGGGATGTTTGATTTGTGTATTGAATACTATAATATTGACATAAAGGCAATCTTTAAATTATGTTGGTGCTCCATGACATACAAGGAAATCTTTAAATAATGTTGGTGCTTCATGACATAAAGGCCTTCTGTGAGTTATTATTATAGCTTGTAAATTAATTGTCATATCAAAGAAAAGGGGTTTTGAAGATATCCATCCATATTTAGAATAAAATTTGTTATTTTTGGTTGGCATGGGTTCAAAAGTTCCACAACTTGACCCAAATACAGATGAGTCTTGCCTTTTCGGGAGGTAAACAGACCCACAACATCATAAATTTCAGTATCCTGCTAAAATCTCAACTCTGCTTCATTTAATTTGCTGCCCACTTTCAAAATTGATGTCTTCATACTTGTCCTGGATTTTACATGGAAAATCTGGTGAACGCATGCACCATGTTTGGCACCAAGCTAAGTCACATTGTAACATCACGACAGATCATTATTTATGTATTATTTCTTCTAATGTAGAAAAATCCTTATTTCTTGACGTATTAATTAATCATTCATTTGACTAGAATTACGTGAAACGTGGTGAACTCTTTCTAAATTTGGTAGGTAATGCTGCTCCACACGCCTAAAGAAGCACAAGAAATGGTGGCATGTAAAATTGTAAGTGTGACAAAGCTTTTCTAAGAATTCAAATTATTTCACTCAAATATAATTAGATATATGTGTATTTTTGTATTGAATTTTCAAAGATATTGTGTGAGAAACTAAAATTAGCTATTCTAAGTCTCTTAATTTTAAAAACATCGTAAATATACAGATATATTGTGAGACAAGTAGTTCGCGGAATTTTGAATTTTTAAGATCATTTTTAAGAGAATGACATGACAATATATTAATATTGAAAGTAGGTGTTAATGAATTGCGTTTTAATTCAAATTTTATTTGCGTGTACTTAATATTATTTTTTTCAACCAGTTAAATATTCTATCAATATCATATTCAACTTAATTAAAGAGATCCATATTAGGAAAGATATTGCTCCAATATGGAATTCATTTTAAAATCCGTTGTTGAAAAATCTTGGTTATTACCGAAATTCAACTAAAATGCATTTGTTCTTTCGGACATAACAAGAACAAAATGGACATTTGCGCAGTACTAGAACTGGGAAGTCGTGTTCGAGCAAAAACAAATGAAAATGTCTGGTGGACTATGTCAATATAAGTAAATTTTAAAATTTCATTTAATTCAAGTACCCCCGAGTGTTTGGAACTTGAATTTGAAATTGAAATTAAAAGTTTTTTTCTTTATAAATTAAGCTGTTTTTAAAATTCTCTTCTTCAAGCACATATAAAAGCGTGAAATACCAATTTGTGAAAAAAAATTCATAATCAATTTTTTGAAAGGTGGCAAACAACTCCTTTGTTGGAGAAAGGAAGGAAATTGCATTTCATTTTGAGTAGGTCTCTTGTGAGACGGTCTCACGAATCTTATCTGTGAGACGGATCAACCCTATCGATATTAACAATAAAAAGTAATACTCTTAGCATAAATAAGAGATCCGTCCCACAAAAATATGACCCGTGGCACCGTCTCACATAAGTTTGTCATTCATTTTTGGCAACGAGTGAATTAAAAGTATTTTAGGACAGATAGATATTGTGTTTGATAAAGAAAATTTGAACATATAATTCAAAAAAGGAATTTGCTCAAAGCCGAATTCGTATATATGATAATTAACGAATAGCACATTCTCTATGTAAAATATAAAATCAATAAAAGAGAAAATGAACTATGATTTTGCCTAAAAAATTGAATGTTTTCCACATTTTTAGTGATTATAGTTCAGTCATGCCCAAAATTAACATATGATCAGATTTGTAAACAAATAACAGAACAAATTTACCGGCTGAATGATCACACAGAGTAGGTCAACGGCATCTCGGATTCCCTGGAAGAGGCGACGGATGAATTCACTCCGCCACTCTGTTGGTTGTCACCGCCACCATTACCATGATTTTGCATGGCGGGGGAGGCGGGGTTGGAGTTGGAGACATTCCTCGTGGTTGGTCTCCTGGAGATCTGTCGGCTGTCTACCGCGCCACCTTCCCTGCCGCCAAAACATCCCTTCATGCAGGTGTATACGTAGGTTAAGAGCCAGAACAGCCAGGGCAATCCGATGAGAACAAAGGCGGCGACTGGGTACCAGGGCTGAGAAAGATTGGGGACGAAAACGTACAAGGCGAGGAATATTCCACCGGTGATGAGGCACAGGCAAAAGAGGAAAGAGATCAACGGAACCCTAATGTCTCCTTCCCTGTCATCCTCCATTAATGTTGTATCTATCTCCCAATTCTGTACGTGTCTCCTTTTCTGCTTGTGTATCCTAATTCGTTTTCTGTTTGGCATTGATCTTGATCAGCTGCATCTTTGAATTCAGGAAAAGATTAATGAATCCTCTTGCTATTAATTTGATCTTTTGCTCCTTATTTCTGTATCTTGATGTGGAGTTTCAGGCAAGCTTCCAAGGATCGATGAAATGGTGGGCTGCGGATTCAACAAGGGAAGGCGTCCAAAACGGGTGNGTAATATATAAAATTACTTTTATGTATTAAAATATTATTTCAAAAACAAATGTCCGACCTACATGATCCGACTCATATAAAGTATTACTTTTATGTATTAAAATATTATTTTTATTGCAAAATATCATTTTTTTTAGTTATGTTATGAAAAAAATATTGTGTGTCATATGTTGATTTAAGTATACATTATTATTTTTTATGTCCAAAAATATGGTATAATAAATATTGATTTGAGTTAAAAATAATTATTTTTTTATTACAAAAGTATTACTCTTTCTGTTTCATATATATTTAAACTTGTGTGTATTTTCACGAGATTAAGAAAACTACTAGAAAAATAAATTTTATAAAAAAAAATTTCTCAAATGTTTTAATTGTATAAAAAATTGTTGAAAAACAACTTAAACATAGGTAAATTGGTAAAAGGAATATTAAATGGGGAAACTGGACTATATTATTGAGACAGATGAAAAACAAAATCCAACATGAATATATGAGTTAAAATGATTACTTTTCAACAATTATATATATATATATCAACTTACGGATAAAAATTCACGAGATCGTTTCGAGTGATACTAGCCAATATTCTATAAAAATTTGGAAATACATGTAAAGTTTATTATACTTTTTTAAAAATAAATCAACTATGATGTGTTTGGTTCACGTTATTATTTATCCATATTTTTATCCACATTTTTATCTAATTTAATCTCATGTTTGATGCACCATATTATTTATCCATCTACTAATCATTTATCTAACATCAATCAAATAATCAATCATTTATCTGACATGAATCAAATCATTAAATCGAAATTACAATATTATCATTAATAAATAATATTATAAATATTTTATTAATATTTTCAAAAATACAAAACGATAATATAATATTATCTCAAATTTAATCAAATATTATATTAACTATCATTTTTTTTTATATATTTTATTATTAAAAAAGATTAATTATCTCCGTATTATTGTATTATATCACAAACAAACCATCTAATAATATGGATTAAAAAATAATTATTTATGCTTTAAAAAAAACGTATATTTAATTAGTGTGTGAATCCAATTAATCGAGGGAATCACGGTTCCAACCGCAAAAGCCCTTTCGTCATGTCGACTCCAGTATCTCCAAATTCATCCTCCTACACGAATCTTCTTAAGCAGGTATTTCAATCAATTACTCCCATTTTCAGCCCTGACGCCTGAAAGTGTATCTTTTCTACTTAAGATTATTGCTATTTTTTATGGATGTGGTGTGACGGAATCAATTTTTGTTTTCCTTTGGTTTTTGGTGGTGAGGGGGCTGAGATTGGCTGTATAAATTACCCTTTTTTGTTTCTATTTTTGTTCTCACTTCTGCAACTTGTCCAACTCTTCGGCCGAGATGGCTGAGAGTGTGTGTGAGAGATGATTAACTCACAAATGAAATAATTTTCATTTTTCAATATTTTCTAAAAAAAATAAGTCTTGCCGCTAGATTCTGGTCAATCCTGCTTTTGAGTGTTTCCTGTGTGTACGGGGTCGGTGTCAATGAAATATTAATGGGTTATAGTGTTCGTACTCACAGGTTAGAAGTCATGAAGTTGCTTTAGCTGAGCTAAATAACCTTTCTTCCTCGCGGGTATGATTTCTTATGCAGCAAGTCATTTAACTCAATTGATCTTTGTATTGATGCGTAAGAATGTGTTGTGATCTGATTTGAATTTTACAAATTTGATCTTTATCTTCTTGCAATAATGTTGGGTTGTTATTTTTGAATAAGTACTCTTTCAGTAGCTTAATTATTTAACATAGTCAATAGGTGTTTTGTTTCATGAGATTCAGTTGTGCTGTGGTAGTGAAGCAGCCAAAGATGGAACTAGTTTGTAGATTCAAAGGCCTCCTGAGAGATATATGTTGTTGGCTGTAGTGCCCTTACCCGAACCACTACTAAACAGACTAATAAGCATGCAACATTAAAACTTAATAACAACAATTAAACAGCGGAAACCAAATAACTTAATCATCTTACAACCCAAATTAAAACAGAACAAACAACAGCAGTCTTAAACATTAATACAACCATATCGAAAACATAATTCTGAACGAGAAAACGATAAACCACACAAAAAACCTCCAGTGGATCACCACCGAAAACCCAACTGCTCTAGCCACTGCCCTGGTTGTCCGCACTGTCCAACCTAAAACCTGCCCCGTGGAATGGGGTGCCCAAGATGAAAACAAGGACGTGAGCGACAATCGCCCAATACGAGAATGTACGCGTATACAAACTGATATGATGCATGCGAAATGCAATATGCTCGGATATCAAGGATCAAGTCAAGAATCTCATGCTCAGTCTAGAGGCGTCTGAGTGTGTAGTCTCTGATCTGCCCTAGGCATGTTTTGGCTCCCACACTCATCATCAAGACATGGACCTACAATGTCCAGGTCATCAGAGCCCGCGGGTACCGTCAGACACTTTAGCTCTCGATGCCCCATCGTCCACAATGCAGAATAGGGTTGAGCGGCCCCAACAAACGAGGTATATCTCAAAAGATATCAGGCTCAACATGATATGTCATGCATAATATGCCAAATCAGTAAAACATGTATAATGCAACACATAAATATACAGCATATAAGTGTGTAGACTACGCTTGGATATCTCAGTCAGTACATCACGTACCTCACTAAAACAATCTGACAGAAAGCTCTTAACCTAAACAATAGCAACAATATGAAATCACTATCAAACCAAATTCTGAATTATCAAACATGCTATAAAGTTCTTCCTAAAGGCTTTAGGATTATACCTGCGTCCGTTGTCAGCCCGCTGATGATGTCTCGATCTTAGTTCACCGACCCCCCTCGAGTCGACACTAGCTCCGAAACTTCCCGACACCAAAGTGCCCTAGAAACTGGCTAGAAAACCTAAGTTAAAAGACTAGAACTCTCTCTCTAAAAGATGCGGTGTAGGAAACAAAAGAATTCGGCTTCCATTTATAGGCTGCATCCGGACTATTTCAGAAATCCGAATCAATCTTATCTGCCACGTGTAAGAATCTCATTCGTCTGGTTGGATTTCTCGAGATAACGTAATCGGAAGTAAATCGTGTTATCCATTTAAAATTCGGTGGATCCAACAGATTAATCTCAAATTATCAATTCGTTAATAATACTAATTAACAACTCTTTAATTATCTCTTAATTAATACTTCATTCAAAATAAGAATTCGGGTCATTACATTAGCGTTCATTCATGTCCAAGAAAATAGAAAGTATTATTTCATATAATTTTGGTGATTATAGCCTGGACTTGTGTGAGAATGAGATCAAATTCGAAACATTTTTGCAGCCATATTTTGAATACTAGTTATGGTATGTGCTTCTATGACTTCTTGGATAGAAGCACTTCTTGGATCATATCTGATTGACCACGATGTTTCAATCCCCTAGAAATTCTTAACTTATTATCGAGGCTTTAAGATAACTGTTTTAATTGAATATGTAGGAAAGGTTGCAACATGGATGAACTGTAATCCAGCTTAGAATGGGCAATGCGCTTGCTGTTTTTGTCAGCTGCTTTTGATCTTAAACGTTGGGAAAATCCTCAAAGTAAATGTTATTGTTGTTTTTAACCAGCCTCACATAGATTTTATTGACCAATGAACTTGAAATTTGGTTATCCTCGTGTTTGTCTCTGCCTGTTGAGTAGTTCTATGAACACACTTTCATGTTATTTATTCGCTATAAATCCAAGTTCTGAACCTGATTCTTAAATCCCGTTTCACAAGCCTAGTTTTCACAATCTTCCAAAAGATTTGTGTAACCTTAGTTAATCCCCTTGTCACTTTTAGTGCTTTATGTAATTTTACTAGCGGAGCGCCCTAAGCAAAATCATAAAGTGGTAGGAGTGGGAGAATAATCGCATGCAGTGTGCTTTCTTGCAATAGTCAATTATATGTCATATTATTTCGATACCACAAGAGGAAGGGACAAACTATTTGTTTTAATTTGATAAAACTGAGGTTTATTTGTTCTAATTAGCCAGACATGTGTCGTACACAGTAGGGATGTCAATGGGTACGGGTTTTACCCAGACCCGCAATGGACCCACCCCATCTGGGACGGGTTTGGGCATACTAAATGGGTCATGGGGCGGGTCTCGGGTCTAATTTTTGAGACCCGTCTGGGTATAGGGCGGGTCATGGGTCCTATAATACCCAACCCATACCCGCCCCATATATGTGGATATAAATTGATGTGCTCGCGAAGATGCTTGTGAGGTGACGTGGAAGGTAAATAAATCACATTTTTATTTTGTCATTGTACTTTCATTTTAATTTTGTTACTATACTTTCTTTCTTAAAATTACATTTTTTTTACGGTTTTAAATTACAGTTTTATTTTTTCAATATACTTTATCTCTTTAATTTTGTAAGTAATTCTTCAAGTAATTTACCAACTTGTCCCACCATTCTTGATGAAGAGGAAGATGATCCTGAATAATGTGTCTGAAAGATTGCTTACTCGCTGATTTTACATTGATCTGTTTAAGTTTTGTTATGACTTATTTTTGAGGATGTCAAGACTTTTTATTGGAGAGTTTGTAACTCTTTTTTTATGTGATTCATTATGTGGTAAAAATAATTTGTTTGTTATTATTAAGTGTGGTCGAAGACATGAATTAGTTTTCTATTGTGTTGTATTTAGAGGATTGTTTGTTTCATAATTCAGTCATGTGATAAGAAGATTATTGTTTTCATTTAAAAAAATTCGGGTCTCACGGGTCTCGCGGGTCTACCCGGCCCCATTTCGTTTTCGGGGTGGGGTGGGTCCGAAGAATATTTAACCGGGGTGGGGCTGGTAATGGGTTCAAGTTTTCTTCATGGGGCGGGTCTTGGGTTTAGCCATACCCGCCCCATTGACATCTCTCGGTACACAGTTGTAGGACAATATGTCAGCATTTAAAACTTTGTTTGCTTTCTAGTACCATTTTGACAACCATGAATTTTTCCAATGATGGCTTTAGAAGCTGAACTTTGAGTTTCACATTAGTTCTAGTTTCCCAGTAAAATACATGTTACCCGTACAATTTTGCAAGAAACTGTAATTTTGTTTCTTCATACAGGCTGTGTATCAGAAAAATGGGAGTATATTTTTTCGAACCACCATTCAAAAAGCAATGACATTTGAACAAAGTAAGTGTAATCTTGATCGTGTCAATATCCTGTCTTTTGTATGTGAAGTGTTGCTATTGTCTTGGTCTATTATTTGAGCAGCACAATTGGATACTGCCAAAGCTAGGCTGCAAAAGCTGGGTTCATCTTGATATCATTAACCCGGTCCCTATCTTCCCGTGGCGACTGGTGTTATGAGTACCTTTATAACCAGTTCATGAGTGGCTGCTCCCAAATATATCTGTCATCAACGCCATTTACGTCCCTCTCTCTATTACGAGTGCTGTGGATACATGAGCAGTGATCTTAAGGGTGACAAGGATGCTCAAATATTTTGTATATTGTTACTTTTGTGTTCTACTCGAATTACTGTGCAACCCTTGTGACACTTTCTCTAAACGATTTGCTCATAGTTGATTTGAATGAAGCTCGCATATTCAAGGTACCTAATTGTTTTTCTCTAAGAAGGTCGCCACCTGGCCCTTGTATTTTCATTGTGTTGGAATTAGTAATATTTACGAAATGTGGCAGTTTAGCAAACATAAACGGCAATATACTTGGTGAATTAGGCAATAACTATTCCTTGATAAGTGCCCAAAAGTTTCAAATGGTATCAATCTTTTATCATGAAACCGAGACAGATACAACCACCCGTCGTGAACCTCCTGAATGATTTTTTTTAATAGCTTCTTTCAAAAGAAAGTAGAGTTCACGGGTATCTCCTTGAACTAACCCATTGCTACACAAACCATGAACTTTAAGGATGGATACGAGTCAAGTTGAATCTGAATTGTTCAAACGACTTGAATGCGTATTGACTTGCTTGCACTCAATTTTATTCATACAAATACTATATAAGATTAACGATTGGAAAAATGTCGAAAGTGCATAATGAATCTGGCTCGAAGTTCAACCAGCTCAACTGAACTTTGGGTATATGTTCTTGAGCTCGATTTGAACAATTAATTCAGTAGCTTGATCAAAGCTTGATGGAACCATGTGCGAGCAACTTTCGACCGACTTGGGCTGTGCCGGCTGTACGGCCCCTAGTTCGTCTCTCCTATTCCGTTTCACGTAACAAAAAATGAAATGCTCAGAGACGAAGGTATAGAAATTTATTTACATAGCCATATCCGCAATTTCAATATACAACTGAGTTCACATATTTTCTGATAAAGAGTGCTTTCGCTTGGAAGTTATTATAGACTTCTGGACATATAACAGGAAGACCATACCAAATTGCTAGATTCAAGCATTTTATCTTTTTGAGATTCTGTACTAGTTTATGAGTATTGATACTTGTAACAAATTCGAGAGGAGGTGACCCCTTACACCTTCTCTGCAGTTTGTTGTAACGCAACAAGCACAACGGTCACAAGTGATGCGTAGACAGAGTTGGGTATTTTCTGCACCACCTTGCCGACTCTGGGGACATTCTCTGTTGTCCTTTTAGTTAACAAAGCCAAAGTTGGAGCTGCAACCAAAGTAATGATCAATCCCCGGCTCACTGTCACGAATGTATCTCTTGTTACGTGCAGGATGAAATTAACGAATTCTGCCCGGTCGAGTTCACCATCAAGATTGATATCACTCTCCTATACGTTACAAAAAAATATCATTTCAATAGAAATGTAATGGGAACTTGGAACGGTTGTCATGGACTGAACAACCATGGGGGTGGCGTGAAGGAACACGAATGGAAGATTACCTGTGAATGTGTGTGTGTGAAAATGGAAAATTATAACTCACCAGCATCAGACTTTTTACTTGTTCTTTTGTGGGGGGGTCGAAATGTGGACCAGGCAACCGCTTGTTAATGTCACTGCGAAGATGGAAACAATTTCAGAATAACAGCCCAATCTAAAAGACTTGGAAAATGGAGAAATTAACAAAATTACTATGTCAAAGTATATATGGATAAGACATCATGCGCAGATGAAGCCTCTCACTTGTATACGAGTAACACAGCAATATAAAGCTCCTCAAACGTTAGACTAGCCCTGTCAGTATCATGATCATTCACACGATCAAAAACTCTGTCAGTTATCCCCCGAATCTGCCTTTCTTTCCAATCCTCCCCTGCATTGGCATAATAGATAATCTTTTTGTTAGAACGACTACGATTGCTGCTCGGCATAACTTCGAGACCGTGATGCTTAATATTACAACAAGTCTCCATCTGGCTTCCGAAATCCGTACGGGACTTGTATTTTAACAAGACTCTCTACAAACAAGCTACAAAGATTAGGTGATGGCATCACTGAATTCGTTTCAATGTATAAGTCAACGTACCAATCAGCTTCAGATTCAACTTCCCAAGAATTCGATGATGGCAACATGATGTAATTTGGTTCGAAATTTGGAACATAATTAATCGAGACAAAAAGCATTAAAATTTAGATTCGAGAGCTCCTAGATCGAAAAAGTAAAATCCCATCAAGAATATGAATCAATAAACTCAAAACTCGGGGGTGGAGATGGATTTCCTTAATTAAACTTCAACCACACAAGCAAAATAAAAACCGGTATATGATACCATACATATTCCCAGTAATTTCAAAAGGGAAATTCAAGAATCGATGAAAATTTACCTTGGAATTTCTCAAGAATCTGTCCCATGGGTATCTGAGGGCTTAAGATAAAAGTTAACAGGTGAGAGTCCACAATGAAAAAGCTTCCAAAACTTGAAATCGTTCAAGGTTATTGGCGGAACAAGCAAGCGCGTGCTTTGGAATTTTGGATATTTTTTTTTTTTTATTTGAGAGAGACCTACGCACCAACCACGGAGCTTTAGAATCTATCGGGTTACAATATTTCTTCTTCTTGTCAACCACATATTTGTCACACTCCCCAACTTGCTCTTCATTTCTTCCCTCTCCATTTCATGACACCATTCTTGCTTCTCCGTCCGGTCTTCAATCACTGGCTCACACTTCTTTCGCTGTGGTGAAACAAGTCTAAAAGCCGTTGCTAAGTGATTGGTTTGATCGAATTGTAATAATAATTAAACTAAATTTTAGTATACGCATGCATATATTAATATGGTCTAAGCTCGTGGGCCCGCCTTGTCCACCTAAAGATGGGTTGATGAGCGCCGCGACTATACTTAGGGCTGGTATACCGTATCGTTTCGAAAATCTTATACTATATAACGTATCGAAAATTGCGGTATAAAAAAATTCATATCGATATCGTACCGAAATTTTCGGTACACCGAGATTTCGATACGGTATCGGTATATACCGTTTTATATCGAAAAAACCTTATATTTTAAAATTTTTATAAATTTATTGTTTTAAAATATTATATATTTTAAATTTTTTGTATATTTTTTCGGTATTTCGATATATACCGAAATTTTCAAATTGCATACCGTTACTGTACCGAAAAATTCGGTATTGTTATCGTATCGTACCGAAATCTTAGGTATATCGAAAATTCGGTATTTTTTTGGTACAATAATTTCGATATACCAAAAATTTGATATTTTTTCTCACCCTTAAGTAGACTTGTCCCAACCGACCATATCACAGAAAAAAAATTGAATTGGATAAACATGCTCGCCCTGTCTCGTCATCTAAAATAAGTAGATTGGATTAATAATTTTTCAGCCATTTTAACTTTAACAGCTATGTATGCGTATGAGCTTTGCGCGTGTTTAATTTGGGAACTAAACCATGTCAATTTGACCTGGATTAATAATTATTTAGGAAGATCCGACTCGGTGCTCCAACAAAAAATTCAAATTCATCACAGATACATTCATCTTCAAACCATATTCTAAAATTTTCGTAAATAGCACACAAATTTATTTCACATTCAAATCCTTGAACAATTTATTTTATTTTACAAGAAAAGAATATTCTCTCCAATCTAGTGCTCCCATGTGTAAATTTTTTGCCCAAAACATAAAATTAAAAATAAGATAGAAAATAATAAAAAAGACAAATCAAGTATATATAATACTATATACATGAAATTTGGTGTATGAATTTCAGCCTTCATCGTCTTCATTTTGATCGTAACGCTTTGCTTTAACAATCTCCCCTCTTCTCTTGTAACTCCGTCTATGTAACTTGTCGAACCTCAACCGTCCATTGTCCTTGTACCGCCGCTTCTCAGTCGGATCAACGTCACATTCCGGCGGTGGCACGGCATACCTCACGATGTCATAACAGTACGAGTAATATACGTACTTACTCCTAAATCTTTTCATGGCCAACCTCTGTTTCGGGGTTATATTAGCAAAATCAGCAGTATCAAATTGGCTATCTTTTTCGGCGCAGCCGGTGTCGATCACCTCTTCAAGTGGATCCGACGTGCATCCATGTAGAACGAGGTCGGTGAATTCCGCCACGAAGGGTGCATACTTGTAATTAGCTCTATACTTGCCACCGGAAGTAGCCCACTCGGAGCCATCCCAAATGGTTGCATATAATCCCATAGGCTTCGACGGGAAATCGTCTCCCATGGCCTCGTTGCGCACCATTTCGCGGATAGGGACATCGTCTATATAAAATCTGTAAAAATTGAAATATCGAGGTTGAAAATTAATTTAAAATGTGACTTCTAATAATTTATACGTAACTAAAAAATCTTGAGAAAAAATACAACGGATTAATTTTATAAAATATACTATACATGAAATTTTATAATTTAGAATTGAATATATACTTTTATATCCGACCCAAAAAAATTATGAATAGGTCTCTTGTGAGACGATCTCACGAATCTTTATCTGTGAGACTGGTCAATCCTACCGATATTCACAATAAAAAATAATACTCTTAGCATAAAAAGTAATAATTTTTCATGGACGACCCAAATAAAAGATTCGTCTCACAAAATACGACTCGTGATACTCTCTCACGCAAATTTTTATCAAAAATCATATGATGTTGCTGCGCGTGGTTTATGTAGAGAACAACTTTTGACTCTAATTATAACACTATAGCTGGATTATTTCATCTTTATAAAACTTTTGGGAAAAAGCCAAGAATATCGGATAGATTGGAAAAATTCATCATAAATAAATTATTATATTTTATATTATTATATGCATGTGGATAATTAATTATATTTACTAATTTTTATTCGTATATCAATGATCGTTCCTTTTATCAAATATCAATAACGATAAGAGTATAAATAAGATTTTATTTTCCAAATATACAAGTAAATAATATGTATCCTAGATGTATTCATTTCTATAATCTAATAATATGAAGTTAATCCAATTAAATTATTTAAAATATGAAATATATAACATGTGACTAAACTATGGTGATGGGACCTTATAATTACCAGTTAATTACGCTAAGACATGCATCGACATACGTTTTCCTTTATCGCCATAAAAACATTGTACGTAAAAAACATCTTTTAGGCTGATTAATGACGTCAACATTATCCCTTTGCATGTGAGCAACCATTATATTCAAATTCATTTTAAATATATTTTTTAAAAAAATAAAAATGATGGTGTATAAATCTTGAATTGGTCAAATTTTATACAAGGAAGCAATTGACAATTTTACACGTGGAAAGGGGAAGTTCTTTGCAAGAAGGAGATATCTATATATTTGACAAAGTTTGGAAAAAAAGACATAAAATTAAATAAAAAAACTTACATAATTTTGTGTGTGGTCCATAGTATGCTGTAGCGATGGAATTCTTTAGAAGGATCAAACCAAAGGTAGTATCTCTCTTCTCTTCCTCTATCTGTGCTTCCGTTTCCATACATATTTGTCTGAAACCTCCACGCTTTTCCTTTGATATTCCCCAAGAACTCGAAGTCCAATTCGTCGTGCGTCTTTCGAAATATATCTCCATTAGTCGTCTGGAAAGTTAGAATCCAAATTTAAGTACAGATTTTTCATATAAAGTATAGATTTTTTTTATATATTTCTACCTACATAGAACGCGACCACGATTCCTGCGGTATAATCGGATGGGAGTTTGATTTTCGCACTAAAGAAACCATGGTTGTAGAGGTCGGAGGATTTAAATCCTGAGCCTGCATACAAGTAAATAAAATCAAAGCTGATTAAATACCTTAATCATCACATAAAATCAGTTTATGCCCAAAAAAAAAAAAAAGATTGTGTATCGCTCGTATTTATACATAACACGTGTATGTATATGCTTATCATAATCACCAACTGATCATTATGTAGGCTGTGTGTAAAACCCATATTTTTGAAAAAGAAAAGATAATTTATACATGCCTGTGAATTGGTTGAGCTGAAGTTGAACAGACCGATCATCGGCGGAGCGTACGATATTCGATTCACCAAATAAATTCGTGAAGCCTTTCTGAAATGGGATAGTGGATACGTTGAAGCCTGCAGCTGCAAATCCTACAGATATTACATGAAGAACAAGGAAGAAAGACACAGAATAATGGAACTTATCCATGTCTTATAATATTATTACAACTGTTTTGCTTTCTGATGATTCTTATGTATGTATATATATATGTGTCGTGTATATGAAACAATTCTCTCTGTGTCTGTGTGTGTGTTTGGGTATGTGGTATATTGTATGAAAAATTATTGGCAAGAAGGAAGGATGAGCTGGTGTAATGATCATTTGTTTAATCAGTGGACATTAAAAAAAGATCAGTGTTACAATCAAAGGGTATTTATGGGAAAAATGAGGTGTTTATAGAGATTATGGGTATTTATGGATATTAATATTGGAAAATATACGAAGACTTGTTCCATTGATTCATTGCATATTTGGATATTTAATTAATTTCTAGATTTTCCTTGATTTCTCATATGTGTAGAAGAAAAAGAGCATCGCCATTTATGATAAATTTCACACACAGACACACACACAAAAATTCTAAAAAGAAATCGAAATTTTTGAAAAGTCAAATTTCATCGGCCGAAAGAGTAAATCAAACTTTTTCTGTGGACTCTAATAGAGGAAAAAGAAAGTGTAAATTGTAATCTCTATGGCATATTTCATGGGAAGTTTAATGATTTAATTGATGTATTGTGGGTCACCATTTTATTTTATTTAAAAAAAAAAAAGTTTTGGCACATAAAAGGAGGTGTGGAAGCCAAAGGGTGATATGCCCAACAAGAAAGGTTGCTTTTGAAAGACGAAATAAAAGGTATTGTGCACACCTATCACTATTTGTTTGTTATGTAGTTAGTTTGTGAAACTATCTTATGAATTTTTATCTGTGAAACAGGTCAATTTTACTGATATTCACAATAAAAAATAATACTCTTAATATAAAAAATAATAATTTTTCATGGATGATCTAAAAGATTCGACCAACGAAATTGATCTGTGAGACCGTCTCACAAGATTTTTTTGTGTTGTTTGTTTATTACTAATTACTGTTTTTTTTCCTTCTGAAAATGATTACTACTATAATTTTTTTGGGATTCCGAACTAGCATTTTTAAAATTGCACTAACATTCTTAAATTTTTTAAATATATATGAGAATTATTGAACAACTAGATTTAGAATTAGTGCCAATTTCAGTTTTAATCAATGTCACTAATGGATCAAATTCAATGTCCGATTAAAAGAAAATGAGTGGGTCTCATGTAAGACCGTCTCACGGATCTTAATCTGTGAGACGGGTCAACCCTACCTATATTCACAATAAAAAGTAATACTCTTAGCATAAAAAGTAATACTGTTTTATGGATGATCCAAATAAGAGATCCGTCTCACAGATACGACCCGTGAGACCATCTCACACAAGTTTTTGCCAAAGAAAATTAAGACAATTAGCAATTGAAAAATGAGTCTGTGTTGAAAAATTATTTAAAAATGTGTTAAATATTTGTGTTGAAAATGTGAATGTTGAATGTTGAAAATTAGGTAAAATTAGGTGTTGAATATTGAAAATTAGTGTGTGATGATGTAGGTAATGATGTATTTTATTTTTGGATTATTTGTAAAAATTTTCTATAAATAGATCTCTCATTTGTGAAGAAAAACACAATTGAGTTGAGAGAAAAATATTATAAAGTGTGTAGTGTGATAATTTTGAGAGTTTGAGATTTTTACTTTTTTACCATAAATTTTTACTTTTTCACAACAGTCTGAACCAACAATCAATTATTATTGCGAAGAAAGCCAATATCGACCCAACTTTCAGTAAACCAACAATACAAAATAAGAAAAAAGATGGGGACAAGATTTACTAATTGAGTTAAAAAAGATTCGAATTTTAAATTTTCAATCATGATTTGATCGACTCCAATTATATATTTTCCATATTATCTTCTTATTTTTTTTAAGAAAATTGAGCCAAAATTAATTAAGTCATTCCATTATCTCTCGAGTTGATTTCTTATGAGATCGTTTTACGGGCTTATATTCACGATAAGGATAGATCCAGATCATATGTACCATGAAAATTAATATTTTTGATTAATTAAATCGAGTTGAAGATCTGTATCACAAAATTGACGTATGAAGATATTGATAAGAGTTTTTGTATTATCTCTCGAATTCTATTTCATTTGTTTTGCTAATATACTTATTTTATAGTACGCGTACGACTCATAATGAAAGCTATGAATTAATTTCTCTTAAATGCAGTAAGGATAATTAGTTTGACTCAAATGATTTAAACACGTAAAAATAAAGTTCTCAACTAATATATATAGCCAATTATTGATTGGATTCCTCAATTAACTTATTAATTTTATATAAGATTAATAAAAATCACCGGTGAAATTAATATTTTTCTCTCTTGCTATGGATTAGTATATGTTTTGTACATAATTGGTGCGTTTTCTCCCACTAATCACTAAAAAAAAATATATTTTTAGAGACAGTTTTTTTAAAAACCGTTGCAAAATTTAGTGATGGTAAAACTATCGCTAATTTATAATTTGGATTATATAAATCATCGCTAATGCAAATTGAGCGATGGTGACTTTGTGGTTTTAGCGACAGAATAAAACGTCGTTAATAATTTTTATTTTTTTTAGTGAATAAACAATATTTAATTGCATTTATGTAAATTAAGTGTTGGCGTGATGGTTCTCTGGCTTATAATTTCAGTCGGATGCTGGCTCTGACTTTTTCAAGGAAAATTTTCTTTATGTAGTTACATCATCTGTCCATGTGGCTCACCATATTGCAAGCAACTCGCAAGATTTGTTTTCTTAATATTATTATTATGTATTTTATTCCAATTAATAAGAAACCCTCATTACAATTGCATTTCATCAATCTCATGTCCATATAGCAGTTGATAAGATTTGAGGTGACGTGAGTTGATATTCCAAACGTCTCTCGTATGAAACATATTTTTCATTGAAATATTATGAGGTATAATCTAGATATCAGTGTTTGGTGTCATTTTCCTCGAGTCATTGTTTACTCATACATATCTCACGATTTATCTTTCCGTCGAAGTCAAATGACCTTTTTAACTCATATAGAAACCTTTTTTAAAACGAAAGATAATTGCATGCCATTAGTTTATAATAACCACAAATCTAATATAATCTCCCAAGTACAGTTGTCATGCAAAAATAGCCTTAGTTGCCATAATATTGATGTTTTGTTTCATTCTCACACGCAAAGTATATTTAATATTATGAGTCAAATGAATCTCAGTTGTACAATAGTTACATCTGAAGTTAGAAATTAAGCCTTGTCAAGAATGATTAACATGAATGACAAAAAGTTTTGTTTGGGATAAGTTGGCTGTCATTGCTATAATATGTGAACACTGTAATTAATGTAGCGTCTATCCTCGTGATGTATTGATATAAACATCTCTCGACAAATACGAAAATTGAGTTCGAATTCATCCATGTTAAAAGCAAATTAACCCTTCCCAATTATTTGAAAAAAAAATCTCAATGCATATTTTTTTGTTGAGTGAGTCTAAACTTCCGATATCCCAAATATTTAATATGAAATTCCCCATTCATGGAAAGCGAGGAAAGGGACAAATTTGATCATCATTGGTAAATAATATAAACTCTGTACAACAAATTGCCATGCAATGTCTTGTTGTCGTGATACTTTAAATGTCTTTTTTTTTTTTTTTGAGGAATAGTGGTTACAACAACTAATTAACAACTGGGCAATTGCTAACATGTAAGAAAGATATGAAAAATCAAGCTTAATAATTGAGTTAGTTGAATGGTTAATTAATTATTGTGGGCAAAAGTACAAAAAAATAAACCGTATCTCATATTCATCATACATTGGTCATGAGGCACAGGGTTCATGCCTCAGGCCCTTCGAACGAAATTACAGACAACAAATCGCACTGATAACATAATTGATACTCAATTTAGGGTTTGGTTTCAACAGGTGATACTAATCCGAGTACAGACTTCGAATTTAATCTAAGTTTGAAATCACTAAGGAGACCGTTAGAAAGGGCCGGGAGGGATGTGCCTTCTACCTTGACTAGAGATGGATCGGGATCCAAAATTCGATTTGGGTCTAATCTTGATGAGCCTATTCGTGAGGTATCAATAATCTTCATCATTCGTGATTTTTAACAAATTTTGTCGACAATCTCATACGAGACGGTGTAAAATTCAGAAGAATCCTTTTGTCACAGTTTATATATATATATATATATTACATTAATATATTGTCGAACATTATTAAAAAAAAATACAAGATANTTGCAGTTGGATTTGTCTAAAAATAAACGGGCCAATTGGGATGTAAAATCTGATTGGTGGTGAGTTGCTTTGTGCTCTCGTTGTGTATTGGACGGAATATAGAGATCCATGTTTCGGGTCCACTGACCACTAGCAAAGTCACGCCTGAATGCCATATAACTGGATAAACTTGAAAAATAAATAAACAACTGAATAATAATAATAATAATAATAATATATTTTTATTTAATTTTGTTCCTAAAAATGAATGAGTAGGTCTCTTGTGAGACGGTCTCACGAATCTTTATATGTGAGACGGGTCAACCCTATCGATATTCATAATAAAAAGTAATACTCTTAGTATAAAATGTAATATTTTTTTATGGATGAACCAAATAAAAGATATTCTTAGCATATAAAGTAATAATTTTTCATAGATGACCCAAATAAAAGATCCGTCTCACAAAATACGATCCGTGAGATCGTCTCACACAATTTTTTGTCAAAATGAATAGTGCACACATACACAGAACTAATAACATTTTGAATTGGTGGCTTAATTACCTGCCCTCAACCAAACTAAACGGTTCCAGCTAGCTTGTTTTTGTAGGGTTTACCCGATTCAACTCTAGAACATGCTTAAAACTTCAAATAATAATAAATTTCGCAATTAAAAAATAATTTTGTAATTTCTTTATTCGGAACTTGTTGAGAAAGAAAGAATGATTGAGATATTCATTATTCAACAAGTCGATATGTCAATTATAATGTACGATCATGAGGAAAATCTTATATACTATTTTTTTTTTGTTAAGGTGTTGAACTCGAGAGCTCTTTCAACTTCGAGACGGTTTATAAAGCTTGGGCGAATGCGAAGTTATGAGAAAAATCAAATTCAATTGTCATGTTACGGTTTATGTAATCCAAAAGTTATAGAGACTCATTATTCGAACACAAATTTTTTACTTGGTTGAGAAAACTGACTTGTAAATTATGTCGTGAATTGTTATTTTGTGCGTGAATTGATGAGCTTCAAATTGTCCATTCCTTGATTGCTTACATTTGACTCCTAACTTCGGTCATCGCGACCAAGATGGGCTAGTTCTCTAAGGTCACCTTTCCCACCACATAAAATAGATGAGGACGGGTTGACAATTTTCCAATCGTGGTCCGCGGGCCCAACTAGCACATTTGGATGGCACTATTTTTTTTTTACTATTTTTTTTCTAATCCATATATTCTATCATTCCTGTTTGATCGACACTTGCCTTTTCCATACATATTAGAAGTGATCACGGTACGGTTTTACGGTTTTTTAAAAAAATTTGAAACCGAATTGTCATATGCGATTGGTTAGTATTTTGAAAAAATAATCGCGGTTTTACATGAAAAATTAGTCTTACGGTTTTTAGCTGTTTAAAGCAGTTGCGGTCGCTTTACGATTTTTTTAATGAAAAATATTAAAACATATATTTTAATTTATTTGAAAACAACAACAATATAGTGTCTTAAAATATAAAATATAGTTCAAAGCATAGAAAGATAAAAATAGATAAAATAATAATCAAGATTCAAAACTAAGTTAATAATTTAACAACATAACAAAAATGACATTTACACTATTTTTTTTTTTTTTTTACTTTCAAACTTCAAACAAAATATTGTAGCAAAAGAAATATATAATCTAATAAAAGACTAATATCAAGAATATTTTAGAAGAAGATAAGTTTTATTTATAAGAATAATAATTTTGAAGATATTTGAGGTATAATGAATAACAACTTCTTAATTTGAATATGTTGTTTACAAATTATTATAATTTTAAGCCAAATATTAAGGTAAGCGGTTTAGGCAGTGAGGGTTGATGCGGTTCTTGGCAAAAAAAATAACCTACCCGCGTATGCGGTGCGGTTTATGATTACTATTTTTAATCGCGATTGTTATAAAATATTATGAAAAACGGTGCGGTGCAATTCAGTTCGAGCAGTTTGGACGGTTAATAAAAAAAATTAATCACCCCTAATACATATATTTTTTTTCTCCGCTACTAATTATCATCTAATTGTATCGGTTCACTGTCGGAATATTGGATCAAAATCCTCCACTGTGGAGAACCCACATAAGAGGGTGCTTTGGTCCACAACACTATTTTAAAAATTGATATTTTTATATTTTAATTGTTTCAAAATCAAAATTATATTTTTATATTAAAATATGTGATTAATAATTCAATTTAAAGTTATAATTTTATTTTTTGGTGACAAATATATATTGTGGGGGTAAAATGATGTCTCTCTTATTACCTTTTCTTTTATAATTTTTTCAACACTTTTTTTAAAAAAACGTTAATAAAAATTAATTTTTTTGTTATAAATATGTGATTCCGAACGAACAAGAAAAAACGACGGTACATTCAAATTTTTTATAATATTATAGTTATTTAAAAAAAAAACTATTTTCTCTTTTTTTTTATCTTGTTAATTTTTATTTAGAAATTAAAATTTTATTAATCACATATTTGTAACAAAAATAAAATTAACGTACATGAAATATATATATATATATTAGGGATATAAGAAATAATCCAACTAAAAAAATGTACAAAAAATTTTAAAAAGTTGAACCTATCAAACAATTAAAAATAATACAAAAAAATTGTAACTTTAAATTGGATTAATAATCACATATTTTAATATAAAAATATAATTTTAATTTTGAAACAATTAAAATATAAAAAATATCAATTTTTTTTTAAAAAAATAATGTTGTGGACCATAGCACCCTCAATCTTTATCCCGGAATATTTCAGGCAATTAAAATTTTGGGCCCTTTACTAGAGAATTTCGTTGGGTTTATAGTACATATGTGGATTTTGATCCCATTTTGTTCAGCTTATAAATTAATTAATATAAGATGGTTAGAAATTTATAAAAGGGAATCAATAAAATAATTTCACTATTTTTTTTTTATTTTGATTATCTATATTATCAAATTTCAATATTATCATATCCTTGTTATTTTTGAAACTTTAGTCATTTTTACAACGTGATGTTGATTTTACACTCATGCAGCGCTTGCATGTCGAAATGACGTTGATGTGTGTAATTTCACATCAACGCTTCTGATATTACGTAATACTACTAATATATATAGTATTAAGTATATAAGATATTTTAAAAAGTAAAATTACACCAGATTAATATAATACATTACATTACATTACATTACTCAAAGCAGTCAAACATTTTAAATAAAAGAGTATAAGCACTTCCACAACTCTCAACACAAAACACGAATCGAAATCCAATCAATTCCCCTGCGCACAAAATTCAAGAATCTCTAATAGTCGTCACACAACAAACACGAGAATAATTTATGGATGAATGTTTTAGGAACACGTTTTTTCACGGGTTCTGAGAGGCAGACGATTTGGGATTCATCGGCCCCATTTTTCTCAGCATTGTCGCAATCATCCAAGAATTTCTGAAATGCGACATCCATGTAGTTCACTGCTTCCACCACTTTCATGTCTTTCACGATTTCGTGAGGAAAAACGTCTTTTGCAAGGTCACCCTTTAGTACTGCACACAATTGAACTAGCTCTTCTTGAAATTCACTCAAATTTGCTTCTTCGTTTGGTTCAGCTTCCCTCATTTTCACAGGTTCGGGTAGAGTAACTGCAGATAAAGATTGATTCAAGAACCAGAAAAAAGATTTGTTATTTGAAAAATCAAAAGTAATTTTTTTTATATTATTTTAAAACCAAAAACAGGTAAAAGTAGGAATTTTGTTGCTTTCAAACCGAAGATGTATAATTAATTTACCAGGGCAGTCTGTTCTTGGAGTGGTCCTATTTAATACGCATTCGAAAGTTCCAGCCCAAGCATCACGTTTCGTTAAGAACTCTTTCAGATTGAAAATCTTTTTAACAGTTGCTGGAATTGATGAGTGCTCGTATTCTGATGTAGGATAGGGTCCTGATGGCCCATGCAACACTGCATGCATTTTCATTAAAAAAAAAATTATCACAGTCCAAGTCAAGCAGAATATGAAAAATCTTAACAATAACCAATCTTGATTGGTCACCTGTTCCGGGCTCAATCCAAGGAGAAATCAAGATTGCAGGAACCCTAACGCCAAGCCGATCAAATTTGAACTTATATGGTTCGGGACCAACAATGCCGTCGGGACTAGGAACACCGGTGACAGGCGTCGGCACGTGGTCGTAAAATCCACCGTGTTCATCATATATGATAACGAATAATATTTCATTCCACTGGGGGCTTGATCTCAGTGCCTCGTACACTTCCTTAACGAATCGCTGCCCCTCCGAGACATCATGAGACGGGTGATCGTCGTTGCCTGCCAACAGTTTCGTCTCAAAGTATCGTTGTTCTATGACGACATAGTTTGGTAGCTTCCCATCTTTGCAGTGTTTCTTAAAATGTCGATCGAATTGGTGGAATTTTCTTATGTACTTCAATTTCCTCAGGTTTCTGTAATGTATAATGGTTTGTTAATAATTAATTTTGTTACCTTTAGAATAATAATATGACATGGATTCTCATATCAATGACATAAAGGTAACGTCTCATTCCCCGAGAAATACTAGGAAATTTTGACATTACATTTTCAAAATCAAGATGCCAAGTGGATGTGGGAATGAATTATTGATGTACGTAGTGTGGAGGTGTTGAAATTAAATTCATGATTTTACCTCGATGGATATGGCCAAACTAGAGCTATTGAATATTCATAATTGAAGGCGGCTTTGGAGTTTGAACAACAGGAAAGTTTTAGAATAAGAAAAACGTGGTCGGCTTTGTAATGACGCGGCGGCTAGACGGTAGGACTCAACTAATCCATTGTGTTATTTGATTGATTAATTGATCGATTAGAGAAGGTAATGCAGAATTAATAGCGTCATTTCATAATGAATATTAGTTACATGGGTAATGATGACACAAAATAATAACTTTTTAGATTTGAATTCTTATATATAAATATATAATAAAGATATCAAAAAGTTCGACAAATTTTGGCCACATTTGATAGCAGACGGGACCGGTTCTGAATATTTACAGTACATTGCATGTGATATGGTGATTTAAATTTGAAATATGAAATAGAAGTGAAAATTTAAAATGTTAAAGTTTGAAATAATTAAGCTGCTATAATGTGACTTTTTTTTAAAAAAAAATCGAAATAAAGCTTGTAAAACTTGAATTTTTAACAAATAAAACTTAGAAACTTTTTTATCTAAAAATGTATATATAACTTATAGATTTATAACTCGTCTTATATCCATGTCTAACGTACGAAACTCAATTATAACAAATTCTTCCTCGTGAAGAACAAATGTATGGCCTAGATCGTCACCCTCACCAGATATCAATAATCATGCAAAAGCCACTTTTGAGGAACAGTGAAGGGAAATTTAAATGCTTAATAGCTTAATACTCAACTTTTGAGGAACGGTGAAGGAAAAATTGAAGGCAACACATTCAAATAGAATTATAAACTAAATAATTACCATATCACATTAATCAATCATTTTATATTTTAATATTATATCGATATATGAAAAGAAAGGATGATTTAAACATATATATATATATATATATACATTGGAATAATTGTCTATCGATCAATCAATTAATGTTGAAATTATCAAAAAAAAAGAAGAAGATCGGCGCGTCGACAAAATTGACCAGATTATATTTCTTAGAGCATCAGTAAAAAGAATTAAGAAGAACGAAAATCAAATGGGAACATTACCTGTAGAAGAGAGTTGAAGGAGGATACTGATAATAAATCCCAAAATCATAGCCACCCTCTTCCACAGATTGAAAGATTGTCTTCTGCGGATACCCTTCGATCATCATTTTATTATCATTTGCTGTAGCACCATACGATGTAGCAGAATGTACATAAAGCCTGTTCGGTTGTGTCAACGTAGGAATAGACGAAAACCATCGATCACAAACTGCGAACTGGGACACTAGTTCTTTATAAACCGGCAACGAATCCGGCCTAAACCCATTCATCACCACATTCGCCAGTCCTTTCTGTACACTTTCTGCTTGTTGAGCAAAGCCTTCCATGGTGGGAGGAAGGGTGTGGGATTCAGCTGAGCTTTCTGTCCATGGAACGCCAAAGATTTGCTCATAAGTTGCTGTGTACGAGTGTCCGGGGTCTGGTTCAACGTATCCTGATCGATCGCCGTAATATAAGCGATTTGAATTGGAATCAGAGCTAGATAAAGGGTTTGATTCGGTGCCAGTTAGGCCTTCGATCTCGGGGTTGATTGTTTTCATCCATCCTAGCATGTGATCGAATGACCTGTTTTCCTGGACTAAAACAACGATTGTTTTGATGGGATATTTTGCTGTGTTTTCAGGCATGGTTTCTTGGTTTATGGATCATAAGAAATTTCTATGAGCAAACACAGATTAACTGTGAGGGAGAGGGGTTTTATTGTTACAGTGAAGTCCAAACAAATTTGTGAGGGAGAGGGGTTTTATTGTTACAGATCGAAGTCCAAAAAATAAAATTGTTCTCTCTTTTTCTCGACTTTGTTTCCATTTGGGTGACTCCTTCGAAAACCATGTGATTCTCTGTTTATGTACATTGTACTATGCTAGATAAAACAGGCATAAAAAAAGGGTAATAAATGGGGAAACTTGGTGCTCTTCTCTTTTCTTAGTAATATTAAATAATTAACATGAAATTATTTTCAATTTAAAATAATTTTTCGTTTTATAAGAGAAATTTTTTTTATATTTTTTTCTGTGTAAAATATGGAGTGATTTGAGAAGGTTTTTTTAATATAATAAGAAGGATAAATAAATATGATATTAAATATTATAATATCCTCAAAAATAGTTATTCTAAAGATATCACACTGGATAATATAATAATATAGATAATATAGCTTTCGAACGAGTACTTTCTATATATTTTATATTTTTGCCCAATAATATAAGTTCAGTAACGTCTGTACTTTCTATATATTTCATGTAATCGGGTGAATTCAAGTTTTCATCGCTCCCAAAAATTATTCTGTAATATATTAAATAATTCGATGTCCTAGTTATGCCGTGTCCAAGTAATCTGTTGATTTAATTTTCTCAACAAAAAAAAGAAAGAAATTGTTGATTTAACCTATGAAAAAAAATAATCAAACTCAATTACTCAAGCTCAAAGACTTGATTTTGTTTTTTAAATGAAAAATAATTTTTCTGGCATACTAAATTATTCAACTGCATTTATTCTTATTTACTACCACAACCTAATTACAATTTGCCAAATTATTTCAAACGTAATATTTTTGTCTTAATCACGAAAATCGGATTATAGCATAAGGAAATATGCAAGATCCAACAACCCATATTTGGCCAAATTACTTGGTCAAACATAGACCATTGATATGGAGTTAGGATAATGATTTATTGTTAGGTTGAATTAACCTAAGATTATATGTTGTACAATATTGTTTAGTAGATTTAGTTATAATAATTTGGACTAACTAACATGTAATGCAGAAATAAAATTTCGTGGACTTATATATTTATTATTGAAATTAGTTATATTCTCCCCTTCGTGTCAATTTTAATTTCTTGGGTATATGTAATGATACAAGAAAAGTGGGACTATATTTTTAGTCAGAAATATGGTCCCGACCACTTGCGATATTGGAATTTCAATTACATTGAAAGCTCTACTCCATCTACTGTTCAGAGTTTTTTTTTTTTTAGGAAAATAAATCATACTCCAACAAGTCAAATTTATCAACAATTTTCAGTTCATACATTGATATGGAGGAATTATTGTCTTTAAATTTCCAATACTAAGAATTATTTCTTTAAAGTAGGAAATTAGGGAGCATAAATAATTTATTGTGTGTTTGTTAATTCTGATCTTTTTGGAAATGAAAACAATTTGTGTGCACAGAAGATGTAAATTCAATCGCTAGGGAGCATAGAATTCTTGCCTTTGTCTTGAACTGTCAACACAAATCTATTACTACTGGAAACAGACCTCATTCCAACTTCATGACTTCTCCCCTTTGAGGAGCCAATCGCCCTCCGAGATTCATTTCTCTTCACATGTAAATCTTCATCACCTCCTTCAATTTTCAGTACATCGGAGATCAGATAATGTCGTTGACTCGAAAACGTCCCGAAAGAAACTGATCTCTGAATCTGCCTCGCTCTTTCTTGATCACTTCCATTAATATCTGAACTCAAGTTTTCTTGAATTGGCCTCTTTGGAGATATATAATCGTCGCTCGCAAAACTAACATAAACCCTTTCTTCTTGATTATCAACCACTAGGATCAGGTCATTGGGTGGCTGAATCTCATAAGAACTCATGTTTAAAGCCGATGAAACTTGAGTAGCATCCGACATCTGCGTAGGCGTTGTCGGATGTGGCAAAGACGAATAGACACTGGCACGACACAAGGGGCAACTTGAGTGAGATTTAAGCCATGTGTCAATACAAGGCAAGTGAAAGGCGTGGCTGCACTTAGGCAGAAGCCTCAAAGATTCCATTTCTTGAAATTCACTAAGGCAAACAGCACACTCGGTCCCTTCAATCAGGCCATCACCTTTTTGATACTTACAAACTGTAATAGTCTTGATGAGTGATTCATCCAATCCAGCCGAGGCAACTTGCCACTGTTCCTGACCTGCTTCGTTTCGATTTTCTTGATTCTCTACTCTTGCCATGTTATCATTTCTCCTGCAGTATCTTGTCACAATTGTGTAGTAACTTACTAAGATAAAGGCGCTGGCGAGAACGCCGATTATGGCTATGATTAAAGGGGAGAAAGGAGTAGAATCATCAGATGGTGGCGGAGGGAAGATCGTGTAGCAAAATTGTAGGCAGAATCTGCTGCAAATCCCCTGTGCACAGTCTCTGTAGTTGTCGAAAGGTGCCCAAGGATTCGAATTCCCAACCGAACCCATGCCTAAATCTGTGCGTTGAACAATATCTTCGACAACCTGCGAATAAATTTCCAATGCGTTCAACAAAACTCGGGGGGGTTTGGAGATGTTAGGAAACGGGAAGTTGGGAAGAATGTAAATCAAGTTAAAAGAGGACTTAGAATGGAAGGAAAACAAGTAGGAGCAAGGAAAGTGAAAGTGAAAGTTGTTCCTTCCAACATATTAAATTTTGGCAAGAAATAATACATATAATTTATGCTTATATATAAATTATAAACATATACAAAATTTATTTCTTCACTTTAAACTTAATTTTTTTTATAGTGCTCGGCTCCACCACAAGCACATAGAATCAGTATTTAATTTTCAGTATTCTCTCGACAAAACTAGAATCTTGATTTATGGTCTCTCAGTTCTTGCAAATGCAACATCGGTCTTACTCTATAGAATTTTGTTTCTTACAGTATATTATGGTCCTTGTAAACTTTTACTTTATTTTTATCGCCTTTACTTTTAAGCCTTTATTTTTCCAATCTTCACTCGAGATGATGGTTTGTTGACCAAAGAGATAATGTCGGTTGAGCTTCTTGGAGAAAGTTAGATTGATTATTGAAAAGTTATTCTCAAATGACAAGTAAAACATTAAGTTTAATTAATTAAATATCTTTCAAGTGGTCGAGTTCGTGTTAGTTGATCAATTTTGATACGTGGAGTGTATTGCTTTTTATGAAGCTAGAAATCCCAAAAATGTTGCCCCACAATTGAAAGCGATACATGGAATTGCTTAAAATTGTTAGGTACTTTAGGTGAGAAAAGAGCCTCGCAAGAAACTAAAACATTTCTTTGTTTGACAAGCTGGAAAGAAAGAATAAATGGTTATTTGAACTTTATTATTTTTTTTTTGAATGGGTTATTTGAACTTTATTAAACGAGGTTAAAAGTGAAAATAATCAAAATCTTGGACTAAATATGTAAGGGTGAGACAAGTATTTGGATGTGTGACCTCTTAGGACTAAGTCGTTTGACTTGATTGGTTAGAAAGACCGTAAAATAGAGACGTCGATCTTAATGGGTAAGACTTCTTCTTTTGGAGATAGCACTAGCGTCATGATAAGAGCAAGACTAATACTGAGGGACCGATACAACATCAGCAGTGAGACGCGACCCCAAATTATCTCTTGGATTCATGGACTTGACAATCCAGTCCATTGACACCCACATCGATATAGTCCATCATATCGACATGTCATTTAGGGGTTATGCGTTGCTACAAGTATAAAAAAAAAAATAAAGTTGTTTGTTGACTAATAAGTATAATTTTTGACTTAGTGATAAACGTTTGATCCGAAAAAGAGTCTTTGTATGTGAACCCCATATGTCTCATCTAAATAGAGATAATCAACTTTAAAAGGAATAAAGAGTAAGCATACAAGCAAGAATCCGAGATTTCACATGAATCTAAAATAAAACGCGTGAAAATAAATATGTTAATTGTAGCGAAAAATTATTTTCTACTAATTGTTAGTTTTTTTTTTTTATAACAAGTGAGGGTGGAGGTTAAGTCTCAAACTCGAAACGTCTAATTATAATGAGACGATCGATATGCATGCCAATTGAGCTAAAGCTAGTGGCACTCAATGATAAATTCCGCATTGTTCTGCTTTCTGAAATTACTTTGTTTGTATCCATTAATTTCTAGTTGGGCTTGGAGTCGTTTCGGAAATTTACATGAAAATAAAGTTTACTTTAATGAGAGAGGGAGCGAGATTTCCAAAATGAACATCCATATAATTTAAAAGGTAAGATTGGTGTTAGTTTCGTGGTCAATAACAAGAAAATTTTATAGGTCGACTTTCCTTGTATATTTTGCAAGAGGCTTGCAATTATACTTATGTTAGGTTTAGGTTTTCACGCAATCTAGGTTCATTAAGGTTGTCCGCAAAGCGAAGTTGGATTTTGTGAAGTCATGGACGTTGCAAAAATCATTTTGAAATCAGAAGTTGGAGTTCCAGTCTCTTTTATTTAATTATTTTGTTTTAAAAAAAAAATTAGTGGCCAAAGTGTGTTACGCATGCACCTTTTTACAGTCCACCTAACCAACTTGATCAAACGACGCAACGTCAGTAGCTTGACGTACGAGAACTTTTATGAAGGTCACCTATCTTAGTATTATGCTCATTCGCATGTTTATCCAACTTGTACGTCTATGTTTATGAATTTAAACTAATTTTAAAAACCTTAATAAAAACAATGTCACACACATATATATATAGTCATTGTAAAATATTCGTTACATTATTAATAATTATTTAAGTTAAATATCATAAATATATGTTTATGATATTATATAGATGAATATTTTAAATATAGATGATTAGTTAGACTCATAAAATATTATTTTTTTGGGTTTACGATTGTATTTAGATTCGATGTGACAATGATTTTGCAATGTAGACCTCGCATTTGGAATTGAGTTTAGAGTTTTCGGAGTACGATTATTCTAAGAAAAGTTACAATTTTGATTCGGTATATTTGTCTTTTTGCAATTTTTTTTATTAATGTTGCCAAATACTATTTTTGTTTAATTTATTTTGTAATTTTAGTAATTTTTCCTATTTGTCATTCAGCTAATACCGAAGTAACACCGACATCAACATGTACAATATCACATCAACACTCTTAAATAAAAATGGCTAAAATTGAAAGATAAATAACTAATACCCAAATTCGACAAAATAAATCAACAAGATCGAAATAAATAATATGTATAAAGGACCAACAATTCCCATATGCATTAATTTTGTTTCTTAGGGAATTGTCATAGATAATGTTTCCTGTTTTTTAAAAAAATGATTAAATTTATATGTTATGTAAATCATAAGTGAGTATTGTTTGAAAACAAAAATAAAAAACTGAAAATCAGATTAGACAATGTTTGATAAATAATTGATTTTAGTAATAGTAACTTGTTACTAAAATCACTTTTGTAGAAACAAAATCAATATATCACTCGTATTTATATTTTAATTAAATTAAACGTACGCTAACTCGTAATCTAAGTTTTTTTTAAAAAAACAAACAAAACTGATTTTTTTAAAACCAATAATCATATTTTTAGTGATTATAAATGCTCCATTTAGCAAATTAAGCAATTTAGAAAGTTGTATTGTTATTGCGAACATCATTCTTTTGAGTGGTTGCTTCGGAATTCATCAGTTCCATGTAATTTGTCAGTTAAATTGTTCATAATATAAATAATAGAAAATTAACAAAATATCAAATAAATAAAAACTTTACAATTCATCCATCTTCTTTCTTGAACATGCCATTAATTATCAACAGTAGTGTAATAAAAAAAAACCCCTCAGAACCCAAATTTCCAACTGTTTCTTTAACCTTGTATTTTATGCTAGAGTTGACTACTATATTTTGGTTGATTGAATCAAACTAGAAATTTCTGGGTGTTTTGATCGAATTCCTTATTTGGGTATTGTTCTGAAACAAATCAAATGTCCCAGAATCAGCATCAGAGTGGCAGCAGTAATAGTAATATTCCGGTGAGCGAGGTGTACTGGGCTCTGGTGGCAAAAGCCGACAAGAAGTTCTCAAAGATCCGCGATTTGCCGTATTATCAACGCACCAGGTTCCCCCAAATTACCTCCAAAGTTCCTTCTTTTTTGTTTTGTTTTGTTTTTTTCTCGTTAGCTGTTTGTGCACGATTATAATCAGCTTATTGTGCTTGAATGATCTTATTTCCCTTAATGTAATTCAGGATTATTCTGAAAATGTGATAAGTGTAGTCAATCCCAATCAACTTTTTGCATAAAATTACTTTAAAAATATAAAAAATTCCAACCCTTGTTACATGCAAATTGGCTCTGCAAGCAAATTGGGCCCGTAATAAGTTTGTAAAGCTTCCTTCTTTATTTTATTCCCTAATATTGGTTTGCTCCTTGAAAATAAATTAACAGAAGATATGGGAGGGGTGACCGAGTAGAGGAGATGGTGGTAATTAGATCATCGTTGATATGGTAATGCATATTCACATGATAATTTGAATTGAGTTGTAATACCCTGATAAGTGAGTAGAAAGCCATCTGGATTTGACCATGTAGATGTCAGCTGTTAAGGAGCGGGCGATGTTAGGTCCTATAT
This sequence comes from Primulina huaijiensis, assembly GCF_012295235.1. Taxonomy (NCBI): domain Eukaryota; kingdom Viridiplantae; phylum Streptophyta; class Magnoliopsida; order Lamiales; family Gesneriaceae; genus Primulina; species Primulina huaijiensis. Next base: position 1,601,107 of record NC_133319.1, on the reverse strand, counting down.
TTACTTCACTAGCAATTATGAATTGACTAATAAACTTGAGAGGTTCTCCTTCGAAGATGAATCTTTTAAGTACGGGATCTGCTCCCAGATTGTCACCTAGCAAGTCTCCACCTCAGAAATACACTAGCTTTCTCTCTACAAAATTTCTGGCCTACTGCCTTCAAAAGCTGCTTTTGTGAGTGCATTACATGCTTGTAACACTCACCAATGTGTAAGGGTGGATCGGATTCTAAATGAGGGTGCGGAGGATATGATATTTGAAATGTGAAACAAAAATCTTTGGAAAAAATACTAGAAGTTGAGATTTATTTGAAAGGGACGATCGCTTCACGTACCCATTTGCTGGTTTCACCACCAACGCATCCAGCTTTATTTCATGCTACCAATCAAATGTTTCTTCGTTTGGTCCCCAGTACTCGTTAGTAATTATCAGCCCTGTGGAAGAATAACGTGTTGCTATATTTTGATCATTTTAAGGCTGAATCACTGAATTTTACGTGCTTTAGTGGAGATGAAGTGGAGCAGGTTTTCATGAATCAAGGCTATGAAGAAGAGTAGATGAAATGGCAAAGCTGGTGATTTTAATTATTAGACAACAATGGTTGACCAGATATTGAATTTATAGTCTTGTGGTTTTCCATCTATTATGTATAGGTTCTCTAAACGTGCTGCCACTGTTTATTGTTGATTACTAATTTGTGCTGTAAATTTTTTACTGCCACATTGGGATCAAAGTTGATAATTCTTGCCATTTATTTCACCAGATATGATACATACTTTTACAAGGTCTTTAAGGTTTATACTCAGCTATGGAAGTTTCAACAAGAGAATCGGCAGAAGTTGGTGGAGGCTGGGTTGAAGAGATGGGAGATTGGGGAGATAGCTTCACGGATTGGACAGCTGTATTTTGGACAGTACATGAGGACTAGTGAGGCCAATTATTTGTCAGAATCTTACGTATTTTATGAGGCAATTTTGACTCGGGAGTATTTTAAGGATGGTCCGCATCAAGATATAAATCTGGCCAGCAAACAGCTGAGGTTTATTTCTCGGTTTCTGACAGTTTGTTTGGTGTTAAATCGCCGAGAAGTAGTTTATCAGTTGGTGAATCAGCTGAAAATGTTACTGGACGAATGCAAAAGGACATTCCAGGTGATTTTCTCAATCAACATACTTGATATCATGATATGCAATATATACTACCATGCGTGGCACAGATTCAGGGTATAATAGTTTCAGTATGTGGGGATTATGTGTAAGAGTAATTTTGAGTATGTCATTGATTATCTAAACAAGTGATGTGCCTACGAACCAATTACTGTTTGATAAGGTGCTTCTATTAACAAAGTTCAAGCAATTTTGTATTGTATTATGAAGGATCACCTTGTCATTATCATAAGCTCTTGCCAAGTTTCAACATGCATTGCTACCAAAGCTTATTTCTAATTGTGCTCCATGGTGGAATGTACTTTGTGATTTCTGAATATGCACCTATTCATTATCTGCTAGTACAGTTGGTGCTTTCCATGACATGGCACACGTTGAGATGAAAGTTTATGTAGGATATGGTTGTCAAATCGGTAGTTTCCATAGTTCAACTGGAATTTCATTGGGAGTTAGTATGAGCTGCCATGAATCAAAGAGGCATTAATGAGGTTGTTATGGATAGGCTAACGAAAAAAAAGAGGTATTTCTAAGACACTTGTTTCAATTTGGAGAATGCCTGATGGCGCCAACAACATTTAGAAAAACTTGTTGTCCTGCGAGTCCCGATGTCAGGTTTGTGGCTTAGGTAAAATGCGAAAGGCTTTGGAAGGTGTGAGACGAATGGCCAATGATAGCATGACTGAAGACATTGGATTTGAGAAGGCATACATGATAATACTAGCTTCATGACTGGACTGCCTTCAAGAATTCTCCAGTAACAAGTCATTGAGGTCTTTGGCTCCATAAATCCCTGCTGACATGCATTAAAAATTGATTTCAAATAAGTTCAGGTATATATAGGACAATACCTACCTGGATATAATACTTGATCAGGGCTGCAAGCGATGGCACTATTTTATACTTATTGGTTAGTAAGGTACTGAATTAGGTTCTTATTACTTCACTTATGTTTGTAAGGCTTGATGTGCTACTGGGAGCTGTTTTTTTAACAACTGTCTCGTTGCCTTGTTATGCGAAATCATTTGTATGAGAAATGTTAATGGATGCTCACCAGATATATTGGATCATTGTATAAGCTTGTGGATTTATTTTATCAATGTTGAGTTACCTCTCTATGTTCATGTTTTCAGGAAACTGACTTTAAAGAGTGGAAGCTCGTGATTCAGGAGATAGTCAAATTTCTGAAAGTTGACACAGCATTTATGAATAATAGGCCTTTGAGATATAGTGTTGTATTGGATCTTCAACCAGATTCCCTCTCAATTGTTTTGGAAGCGAAGAAAAACCTAAAACTAAGAGATGCCTTACTATGCAGCTACCATCCTAACGAGGTTTACTTTACTCATTATTCCAACAGAGAATAAGATCGCTGTAATTTTTTATCTGTGTTCTTGATATATGCACACATGCATATATATGTACTCCAGATATTTAATTCTAGACTTGATAAACTACGGGTTTCACATTATCATCTTATCCTTGCTCAACAGGTGAAGTTTTCTGAACTCACCCTCGACACTTTTAGAATGCTACAATGTTTGGAGTGGGAACCTGGTGGTTCATTTTACCAGCCAAGCATAGCTACCTCAACTGGATCTGGGTCTGGCACTGGTCAAAATGGGGCTCCAGGACCTAGTCGTGTGAATAAGGATATCACTGATCCAACTTTGCCACCTAACCCTCGGAAAGCCATCTTATATCGCCCATCTGTTACCCATTTCATTGCAGTAAGTATTACCATCAACCTGGTTCTTCTTGGTCATTAAAATTTCTATGCTGCAAATGAGCCTCATCAGACAGAAAATAATTTCAAGAAACAGAGTCAAATGAAACACATCGTAAAAAATACAGGTCAACTAGGTATTTATATTCTTCCTGATATCAGTTATCGAGGCAACTTGTCTTGTATGGTGAAATTTCTTAAAATATCAACTAGTTGCAGCACTTTTAATTTGTGCCATATAACACTGAAGTTGAGTTCTGCTTTACCCATTTCATCTATTTTATTGGCATACCTGCTACCGGTTATTCTGCATGTTGTCATATTCTGAAGTTACTATAGTAACAAGTGAAATAAGTATTGTATCTACATGCGGGGTCATTTTCAACTCATATGATAGGAATACCCTTCTGATTACATAAAATAAAGTACAGTCGTAATAATGAATCCTTGATTAACGACTCAAGCTCAGCAAATCTATTATGGATTTACTTCAAATTATTTTTAGTTAAATCATATGCCATTTTCATGTACGAAAGCATTGCATGTGTTTTTTAGGTCCTTGGGTCAGTTTGTGAGGAGCTTCCTACTGATGGAATCCTTTTAATATACCTTTCAACCTCAGGTATTGAAACCCATTTTTGTGATTTTCCTGTTCCATTTCATATATTTTCTATAGCAGAAATTACATTGTTGTGGCCAAAAATTATAAACGTCATGTATTTTCCATAGAAAGCAGCACATATTCTGTATCGTCTCCAACTCATGCTGGTTCTTCTGGCTACTCTGAAAACATTTCGAGGGGCTTTCAGTTTCATTCAACCAACTTTGAACCCACCTCTTCTCGTAATCTTAGCACTGGACTTGATAATGCAGATCACTCCGGTCGTGGTGCTGATTGCTTACATATTGGGCCTCGTGGCCATGGAGGTACTGAAATGGTAGTGTGTTGTACTCTTATTGTCGTGATGATAATGCATTACATAATGATTTCATCTTTGTCAAGTTTAATTTAAGAACCATTCTGCTCTGACTAGACAAAAAATAGGTAGTTTGGTAGTGCATAATCAAGGGGCACATATTGCAATGGTGTTTTGGATAAAGTGTACTGTATAATTGAATAAAAATTCTCAGAATAAGCAACAAAATCAGTCAGCTGTGGCTTTTAGGACATCTACTCTACTCGAAGATACACATCTTCTAATTCTATCAGAATTGAAGTTTAGGATGGTAACGGAGGCTAAAACTGGTCCCTGACTCATCTTATGTTTTGTTCAAAGCAACAACTTGGTCATCCTTCCTGACATTAATTCTCTCTTTAAGCTTGCTTCAGTCTTCATGACGAATCCGTATGCTGAATCATTGCGTTGTTTTTCAGGTTTGAACTGCATATATCCCTCTGATTTCTTGCCCTTCACTAGAAGGCCCCTTTTCTTGGTCATCGACAGTGAAAATAGTAAAGCATTCAAGGTTAGTATCTTGCAAATTGTAGGTTTTTCTGGACAAATCACTGGTTTATGCAATGCTAGCCTAAACTTGTCAGGTGTATCACCATTTATTGCATGTTGTTACTATTTGGTTTAAGCATTGTTCATGTTCATTAAAATATTATAGTAACTTCAATTTTCACAAATTGAGGCATTATTGTATTTATTTATCAGTGAACAAACTGGCTGGATCCTGGAAAAACAATAACAAGTGTCTCATGTTTTTTATACTTCAGTTTTTACTTTATTTTGTTGGACAAACACTGCAAACTGGGGATCATTGGTTTGTTATGTTTCTCTGTTACTATATGATTCTCTGTTACTACTTATTACCTTGTCAGACCTTCCACTCTACACATCGGGTGAAGGAGCCTTTCAAACTTAGAACTATTTTGCATAGACCTATTAGGCTTTTTAAGTCTTGATCTTCAACTAGTATTGCTGTTGGGAAAATTCAATTAACGCACAAAATAATAACAGGCTATGAGTGGCTCAGAAAAAGGAGAACCGGTTGCGATGCTCCTATCACCAGCCATATCGTTGCCTTTGCCTGCTGTAGAATTGAGTCGTCAACACAGTGGAAGCTTGTTCACCAGTTTTCTCACAGCTCCATTGCAGTCTCTAGTTCTGCTGCTCGGTCTTAATGGCTCTGACATCGAAAAGGTGTGGTAGAAGTAGTATGAACACTACTGCAGGTTATTTAACATGTCTTGGTCATCTTGCTTACATGCTTTCATATCAGGACGTGTACGGTAAAGCTGAAAAGCTGCTCCAATCCTCGTCAAATGAATGGGGGTCATTATTGGCTGCATCTGACAATCTTGATCCTGTCTGGTCCCAAATTTTAAGTGATCCATTCTTGAGGCGACTCCTTTTAAGGTAAACCGATTCCTGTATCCTAAGACAAATCTTTCTTTCTTTTGTGGGTGTTGTATAAACTTTCTATGTTCAATGAAGCTTGTATAGAGACCTACTAGTCTAGTATGAATCATCCTCATCAAGGCTTGCTTTTATGAACGTTCCCTATCAAATCTAAGGAACAAAAGATCTGAGATAGCAAGCAAAGTCGCCTCCACTTTTATCAGATTATAATATAGACCCCTGTGTTTAATTTTTCTAATTCATTTCAGGAGAATACTCTGTACTGAGTGCATGCTTAGAACTATACCTTGTTTCACCTTTGCAGATTTATTTTCTGTCGGGCGGTATTATCGCTGTATTCTCAATCTTCCAACAAGATAGAACTTGTTCCCGAATGCATACCTCGTCTTCCAGAAGTATTCTCCCCAATGAGCTCAATATGTCAGACACTAGTTGCCCAACTAGCCGATATCTTTGGTGCCACCCACAGGTTCATATTCCCAGTCACTACTCGTCTCCCTTAAGATTGACATGCTGAAATCCTCCTTACAATGTTGTCCAACTCCAAGTGGCTCTAAGAGATTGGCTTTTATATTCTGGGATTGAGGTTTTTTTAAAAAGAGAAGTTCGAATGTGAGGCTCCGTTTAAAGGTACACGAGTCTATATCTGCTGGACCTATTTTCATTTGCATAATGAAATATACATGTCGTTTTCATATTAATTGTGTGTTTGGTATTAATGTGAGAAAACATATCTCACGCACGTGTTGGTATTTGCCAAGAAGTGATTCTGGATCCAAAATCAATGGTTGTTTTAATTTATAAGCATTACTTTTCAATTTATTCTTTTTTTTAACGTCGGTTTTGATATGCACTTATGTGAGCACCGATAAGGTGTCAATCACTTATTGGATGCGCAATTTTTCTATATTTCATCACATCCAATAGGTGAGTGATACCTCATCGGTGCTCACATAAGTGTGCACGGTAGGTGTGCAGCATATCAAATATATATATATATATATATCAAAGACTATTGAATGCAAGTTGAAATCTAGGCACTTTTAAATATACAGAAAAGTAATTCTTCCCAACCAAATGATTAGTAGTTGATCAAATTCATTTTTTAGACAATAATATATAATACTTTGTTTAGTAGTACAATAATCGAAATGAGTACGTTAGGGTGGGTAATTAAATTGCATTCTTAATCAATTGTTTCACAATTAACTTCAAATCCCACCTTTGACTAACAAACTTAATAGTTGTTGCCTCACTTTAGTGAATCAAATCTATATTATATATTTTTATAATAATGAAAACAAAATCTATTACGGAAAATTGAACTATTCAGATGGAGAAAACCTACTTTTTATAATTTTAGAAACAAAAATTAAATAAATATCACCGTCTCACCAAGCTAATTCCTATTCATCAATATTTTTATGAAATTAATAAAAAAATATATATACTAATATATTATCTTATAATACTTGAATATATTTGAGTAACTACTTTTAGATTCACATATGACACCCATTTTTTTTTTCCCGAATTTGCCTTAATATTATATTTGATATGTAATTTGAGTTCATGTATATATTATTATTTTAAATTATTTCACTTTTTTTTTCTCGATTAAAAAATTGTAGATAGGTTAAAAATCACTTTTCAAATTAAATGTTTGAGAAAAATCATTATTTTATATTAAAAAAATAATAACTAAATTCCTTATTTGAAAAATTAAAATATAATATTTGTATATAATGTGAATTTATATTAATTATCACACACATCGATAATTCACATATATAATATTGAAAAATGAGTGGATGGGGGTTGAAGTTAGAAACCTGCACGATTAAATTAAAAAAGAAAAAGCAACAAAAAAGGAGAGCACCACAGCTGTTTGATATAATTGCCATCACATTGACAAAACCTTGGACTTTGCTTAAAAGCAGCATAAAAAGTTAAATATATCCAATCTTGTTGGAATAAGTTTTTTATGAGACGGTCTCACGAATTTTTATCTGTGAGACGGGTCAACTCTACCGATATTCACACTAAAAAGTAATACTCTTAGTATAAAAAGTAATATTTTTTCATGGATNTTTAGCTTAAAAATTAATATTTTTTCATAGATGACTCAAATAAGATATATGTCTCACAAAATACGATCCGTGAGATTGTCTCACACAAGTTTTTGTCAACTTGCTATTGAAAATATTTAAATATTCGTTAATTACTATTATAATTGCTGGATTAATACTAAATTCCACTCCATGTTATCGATCACATGTCACATATAAAATAAAAAAAACGATTAAAAATTCATTATATCCAAAAAAAATGCAATGCATGTAAGTTTAGCAATATATAAGGGAAGGTTTTGGGTAAGAAACATATATAGTGGGGAACCATGCACGGATTTAAGCATGAGATTATGATAAATTAATGTGTTAATCTACGTCCGTAGACTCGTTGTGATTGGTGGATAGGTTGTGATTATCGAGGAAAAAAAGTTAATTAAAATATTATTATGTCACAAGACGACACGTTAAGCACAAGCCATTAAAGAAATACAGAGACAGATCACTAATTGGGTGGGTGAAGACAATTTGCGAATAATCAATCCAACTTAATTATAAAACAAAAGGAGTATGTAAGCATAGTTATCTATTATTTGTTGAAAATAATATTTCAATTTGGTGCCGAAGGAAAGACAAAGGGAGGAAGTGAGAGTGTGAGACACAACGAGACATATAAAAATTGAAGAATTATTGAAACATGATGTTTGTATTATTGTATGATTTATAAGATTTGAGTTGCACAATTACTATCGACTATAACTTTGGTTAAAACGACAAGCATTTAATCATATAGCTAGTTCAATTAAAATGATAAATTCATTCTTATATAAATTGATAATTTATTAATTTAAAATTAATAAAGTAATTAATCACTTATGTTCAACCATACATATAGCAAAAAGAAAAAGAATCTTCATTTCACGTTCCAGGTTTGACACAATTAATTAACTAATTGAAGCCAAAAAATCTCGTTACCACAGTCCACAATTGGAAACATAAATTGTATGTGAATAAATTTAAATTTTATATGGAGTTTATTTAATCTAAAACAAACAATAATATTTAAAACTTAAAAGATACTTTTAGCATCATATATTCATAATATTATAGCAAAGTATTATTATTAAGATCTTTTTTCTGAACATTGACAATATTATTTATTTAATCTGCTACATTAGAATTGTTATTAATTAAATAAACTCGCACGTGCGTAAATAAATCTAATTTTTATGTGTATAATTACTTTAGATACGACAAGTTTTTTTGGAAGAATTAAGGCAGCTCTCTCTCTCTCTCTCTCTCT